>NC_136270.1:59300086-59392629 GCF_964187855.1 Myxine glutinosa | reverse complement strand
AAAAGTGGTTTCCTGCACCAACACAAATGCGAAAAGTGATTTTTCAACACTAACACAAGTGCGAAAAGTGGTTTTTCAACACTAACACAAGTGAGAAAAGTGCTTTTTCAACACTATCACAAGTGCAAAAAGTGTTTTTTCCACACTAATACAAGTGCAAAAGTGGTTTCCTGCACCAACACAAGTGCGAAAAGTGGTTTTTCAACACTAACACAAGTGCGAAAAGTGGTTTTTCAACACTAACACAAGTGCGAAAATTGTTTTTTCAACACTAACACAAGTGCAAAAAGTGGTTTTTCAACACTAACACAAGTGCGAAAAGTGTTTTTTCCACACTAATACAAGTGCAAAGGTGGTTTCCTGCACCAACACAAGTGCGAAAAGTGGTTTTTCAACACTAACACAAGTGCGAAAAGTGGTTTTTCAACACTAACACAAGTGCGAAAAGTGTTTTTTCAACACTAACACAAGTGCAAAAAGTGGTTTTTCCACACTAATACAAGTACAAAAGTGGTTTCCTGCACCAACACAAGTGCGAAAAGTGGTTTTTCAACACTAACACAAGTGCGAAAAGTGGTTTTTCAACACTAACACAAGTGCGAAAAGTGGTTTTTCAACACTAACACAAGTGCGAAAAGTGGTTTTTCAACACTAACACAAGTGCGAAAAGTGTTTTTTCCACACTAATACAAGTGCAAAAGTGGTTTCCTGCACCAACACAAGTGCGAAAAGTGGTTTTTCAACACTAACACAAGTGCGAAAAGTGGTTTTTCAACACTAACATAAGTGCGAAAAGTGGTTTTTCAACACTAACACAAGTGCGAAAAGTGGTTTTTCCACACTAATACAAGTGCAAAAGTGGTTTCCTGCACCAACACAAGTGCGAAAAGTGGTTTTTCAACACTATCACAAGTGCAAAAAGTGTTTTTTCCACACTAATACAAGTGCAATAGTGGTTTCCTGCACCAACACAAGTGCGAAAAGTGGTTTTTCAACACTAACACAAGTGCGAAAAGTGGTTTTTCAACACTAACACAAGTGCGAAAAGTGTTTTTTCCACACTAATACAAGTGAAATAGTGGTTTCCTGCACCAACACAAGTGCGAAAAGTGGTTTTTCAACACTAACACAAGTGCGAAAAGTGGTTTTTCAACACTAACACAAGTGCGAAAAGTGGTTTTTCAACACTAACACAAGTGCGAAAAGTGGTTTTTCCACACTAATACAAGTGCAAAAGTGGTTTCCTGCACCAACACAAGTGCGAAAAGTGGTTTTTCAACACTAAAATAAGTTCGAAAAGTGGTTTTTCAACACTATCACAAGTGCAAAAAGTGTTTTTTCCACACTAATACAAGTGCAAAAGTGGTTTCCTGCACCAACACAAGTGCGAAAAGTGATTTTTCAACACTAACACAAGTGCGAAAAGTGGTTTTTCAATACTAACACAGGTGAGAAAAGTGGTTTTTCAACACTATCACAAGTGCAAAAAGTGTTTTTTCCACACTAATACAAGTGCAAAAGTGGTTTCCTGCACCAACACAAGTGCGAAAAGTGGTTTTTCTACACTAACACAAGTGCGAAAAGTGGTTTTTCAACACTAACACAAGTGCGAAAAGTGGTTTTTCAACACTAACACAAGTGCGAAAAGTGGTTTTTCAACACTAACACAAGTGCGAAAAGTGGTTTTTCAACACTAACACAAGTGCGAAAAGTGTTTTTTCCACACGACTACAAGTGCAAAAGTGGTTTCCTGCACCAACACAAGTGTGAAAAGTGGTTTTTCAACACTAACACAAGTTCGAAAAGTGGTTTTTCAACACTATCACAAGTGCAAAAAGTGTTTTTTCCACACTAATACAAGTGCAAAAGTGGTTTCCTGCACCAACACAAGTGCGAAAAGTGGTTTTTCAACACTAACACAAGTGTGAAAAGTGGTTTTACAACACTATCACAAGTGCAAAAAGTGGTTTTTCAGCACTAACACAAGTGCGAAAAGTGGTTTTTCAACACTATCACAAGTGCAAAAAGTGTTTTTTCCACACTAATACAAGTGCAAAAGTGGTTTCCTGCACCAACACAAGTGCGAAAAGTGGTTTTCAACACTAACACAAGTGCGAAAGTGGTTTTTCAACACTAACACAAGTGTGAAAAGTGTTTTTTCAACACTAACACAAGTGCAAAAAGTGTTTTTTCCACACTAATACAAGTGCAAAAGTGGTTTCCTGCACCAACACAAGTGCGAAAAGTGGTTTTTCAACACTAACACAAGTGCGAAAAGTGGTTTTTAAACATTAACACAAGTGCGAAAAGTGGTTTTTCCACACTAATACAAGAGCAAAAGTGGTTTTTCAACACTAACACAAGTGCGAAAAGTGGTTTTTCAACACTAACACAAGTGCAAAAAGTGTTTTTTCCACACTAATACAAGTGCAAAGGTGGTTTCCTGCACCAACACAAGTGCGAAAAGTGGTTTTTCAACACTAACACAAGTGCGAAAAAGTGGTTTTTCAACACTATCACAAGTGCAAAAAGTGTTTTTTCCACACTAATACAAGTGCAAAAGTGGTTTCCTGCACCAACACAAGTGTGAAAAGTGGTTTTTCAACACTAACACAAGTGCGAAAAGTGGTTTTACAACACTATCACAAGTGCAAAAAGTGGTTTTTCAACACTAACACAAGTGCGAAAAAGTGGTTTTTCAACACTATCACAAGTGCAAAAAGTGTTTTTTCCACACTAATACAAGTGCAAAAGTGGTTTCCTGCACCAACACAAGTGCGAAAAGTGGTTTTTCAACACTAACACAAGTGCGAAAAGTGGTTTTTCAACACTAACACAAGTGTGAAAAGTGTTTTTTCAACACTAACACAAGTGCAAAAAGTGTTTTTTCCACACTAATACAAGTGCAAAAGTGGTTTCCTGCACCAACACAAGTGCGAAAAGTGGTTTTTCAACACTAACACAAGTGCGAAAAGTGGTTTTTCAACATTAACACAAGTGCGAAAAGTGGTTTTTCCACACTAATACAAGAGCAAAAGTGGTTTTTCAACACTAACACAAGTGCGAAAAGTGGTTTTTCAACACTAACACAAGTGCGAAAAGTGTTTTTTCCACACTAATACAAGTGCAAAGGTGGTTTCCTGCACCAACACAAGTGCGAAAAGTGGTTTTTCAACACTAACACAAGTGCGAAAAGTGGTTTTTCAACACTAACACAAGTGCGAAAAGTGGTTTTTCCACACTAATACAAGTGCAAAAGTGGTTTCCTGCACCAACATAAGTGCGAAAAGTGGTTTTTCAACACTAACACAAGTGCGAAAAGTGGTTTTTCAACACTAACACAAGTGCGAAAAGTGTTTTTTCCACACTAATACAAGTGCAAAAGTGGTTTCCTGCACCAATACAAGTGCGAAAAGTGGTTTTTCAACACTAACACAAGTGCGAAAAGTGGTTTTTCAACACTAACACAAGTGCGAAAAGTGGTTTTTCCACACTAATACAAGTGCAAAAGTGGTTTCCTGCACCAACACAAGTGCGAAAAGTGGTTTTTCAACACTAACACAAGTGCGAAATGTGGTTTTTCAACACTAACACAAGTGCAAAAAGTGGTTTTTCAACACTAACACAAGTGCGAAAAGTGTTTTTTCCACACTAATACAAGTGCAAAAGTGGTTTCCTGCACCAACACAAGTGCGAAAAGTGGTTTTTCAACACTAACACAAGTGCGAAAAGTGGTTTTTCAACACTAACACAAGTGCGAAAAGTGGTTTTTCAACACTAACACAAGTGCGAAAAGTGGTTTTTCCACACTAATACAAGTGCAAAAGTGATTTCCTGCACCAACACAAGTGTGAAAAGTGGTTTTTCAACACTAACACAAGTGCGAAAAGTGGTTTTTCAACACTATCACAAGTGCAAAAAGTGGTTTTTCAACACTAACACAAGTGCGAAAAGTGGTTTTTCCACACTAATACAAATGCAAAAGTGGTTTCCTGCACCAACACAAGTGCGAAAAGTGGTTTTTCAACACTAACACAAGTGCGAAAAGTGGTTTTTCAACACTAACACAAGTGCAAAAAGTGTTTTTTCAACACTAACACAAGTGCGAAAAGTGTTTTTTCCACACTAATACAAGTGCAAAAGTGGTTTCCTGCACCAACACAAGTGCGAAAAGTGGTTTTTCAACACTAACACAAGTGCGAAAAGTGGTTTTTCAACACTAACAGTTGGGTCCAAGAGAGGAGCTTTTACAAACCAGACGAGAGGGAGTCCAAGCAGTTGGGTCCAAGAGAGGAGCTTTTACAACCCAGACGAGAGGGAGTCCAAGCAGTTGGGTCCAAGAGAGGAGCTTTTACAACCCAGACGAGAGGGAGTCCAAGCAGTTGGGTCCAAGAGAGGCGCTTTGAGTTGAGTCCGAGAGAAGTCCAGAGTTGAGCTGCAGCTCGAGCCACCGAAACTGCATTTACTGCAGCTTCGGCCACCGAAACTGCATTTACTGCAGCTCGAGCCACCGAAACTGCATTTCCTGCAGCTGGAGCCACCGAAACTGCATTTACTGCAGCTGGAGCCACGGAAACTGCATTTACTGCAGCTGGAGCCACCGAAACTGCAGCCGCATCAGCGTGAGGCCTGGACGGCAGTTTGGAGCAGGGCCGCGAAGGAACGGCGGCTGCCCAACGAGTCGATCGTGCTGCAGGACCAGTTGGACCTCCCTATCCCGCCAGCCATCCATCTGCCATCCCTATCATCATTCCCCGTGTGAGTCGTCTTTGTTTGTTCTGTCCTGGGTAGGTAATTAAGCTTGTATAAGCTAAGGATTTCACTGTGTCACCTGCGTCTCATGTGCCTGTAAATAAACGTGACTGCTTTCTTCCTGCTTATATGTGTAAATAATAAACCCAGTTACTCTTCTGTACGTCTTCTTCCTCTTTGCATTCGGTCGCTTTAGAGTTTTCCATATTGAGCAGCTGCGGTGCGATACGGCCAACGTTTGGGGTTGAATCGGGTTAGTCGGGGAATAACTGTTCGGCCGCGGTTACACCACCGCTCGGTCAAAATATAACATCTTTAACCGCGTCCGTAACAATATATAAGTGATAAGATATATATAAGTGATAAGATATATATAAGTGATAATGTAGCGGTTACCGCTGGGTGTTCACAATCGCCTTGCACCTGCCAGGACGTGGCCAGGGCGCAATCGCCATGCCGGGCTCGTCCGGACGGGCCCAGACGCGCCTCTCCCGGGCATGCCCGGACTCGCTGTTCCCGGGCTCGCCCGAACCTCCCGGGCACGCCCGGTCTCGTATTTCCCGGGCATGCCCGCTCTCGCCTTTCCAGGGCTCGCCCAGAACGCCCGGGCATGCCCGCTCTCGCCTTTCCAGGGCTCGCCCAGAGCGTCCGGGCATGCCCGCTCTCGCCTTTCCAGGGCTCGCCCAGAGCGTCCGGGCATGCCCGCTCTCGCCTTTCCAGGGCTCGCCCAGAGCGCCCGGGCACGCCCAGCCTCGCCTTTCCAAGGCTCGCCCAGGATGCCCGGGCAGGTCCAGACTCGCCTTTCCAGGACTCGCCCTTGACACCCGGGCATGCCCGGTCTCGCTTTTCCCGGGCAAACGCTCCGGCATAAATGTGTATATATATTGCTGCCCGATAAACGGGCTTTTCAGAGTACCCGAGTTTGATACGTGCAATAAAGCAACTCGGACGAATTTCCGTCTTTGGTCGCGTCAATCCTTTCGACTCGCGTTGGAGCACAGCTCCTTCAATAAGATATATAAGTGATAAGATATATAAGTGATAAGATATATATAAGTGATAAGATATATATATATATATATAAGTGATAAGATATTTATAAGTGATAAGATAATGGGGTTAGGGATTTTAAGGGCCGACAGCCGCCTTTTTTATGAATATATAAATGATAGAACCAAGTATCAACCAGACTAAAGAGTGGAGGTGTAATCAACGTTGGTATATAAATGGAAAACATAATGAATGTGAAAAATATCAAATAAGACTTATTCGAAAGGCAACTGGTAAAAAAGTTCACAAAACAAATAAGAGAATTAATTTAAATACTGGTGAGTTGGGTCAAAAAGATGGAAATATTTTTGAGTGGACGGAAAACTTTGATGGTTATCAGGAAAATATATACTTTAATTTAAAAATGGTGTGTGGGAGAGGAGGAGTGGGCGGAGCTTAACAAAAAGTGGGCAGAGCCGACCAAAAAGTGTGTGGCACTGAAGGCGCTCAAAGAAGAACATTGAGGGAGGTTTATCATTTTATCTTAGCTCAGTTAAAATATCTTGAAAAAGAACCAAACTCAAACCTCTTCTTTAATAATATATTAGATGGTGAAGAGAGTTGTAGGAGAATTAAATTATTTCCTACACATAAACAAATATTTGTAGGATCATTGTTTCAGTGGTCTACTCGGGATCATTGATAGTAAGAGTACAATAAGACCAAGGGGGTCAGGAATAGAGGTGTTAAGGGGAAATGAAGAAAAGTGATGGTGAGAGGAAAATTTACATGTAAGTGAATGGAGATTTGGAGGTTCAATGAAGGATTGGTTCCAAGCTGTTAGTGTTCAGCCTGGTACATCAAGATGGGTTTACCATTCAGCCCTAGCTCAATTAAAATATCTTCATTATGTATTAGCCCAAGTAGATTAATTGGCTCATAAGGCCAAAAAGCTCATGGTTCAAAAGGCCAAAAGGCTCATAGAGTCTTTTGGATTAATAGGGGTGTTTTCCAAAAGTGGGAAAAGACAGGGGGGTAAACGACATTAGATAGGGATTTCCCATGTTAAATGGGTTTGTCCCAGGAACAACATTTATCATCTACTTGTGTTGCTGTTGTAGTGCGAGCATTGTAGTTGTAGTGCTAGCATTGTAGTTGTAGTGCGAGCATTGTAGTTGTAGTGCTAGCATTGTAGTTGTGCTAACCTTGTAGTTGTAGTGCTAGCATTGTAGTTGTAGTGCTAGCATTGTAGTTGTAGTGCTAGCATTGTAGTTTCGCTAACCTTGTAGTTGTAGTGCTAACCTTGTAGTTGTAGTGCTGGCATTGTAGTTGTGCTAACCTTGTAGTTGTAGTGCTAGCATTGTAGTTGTAGTGCTAGCATTGTAGTTGTAGTGCTAGCATTGTAGTTGTACTGCTAACCTTGCAGTTGTAATGCTAGCATTGTAGTTGTGCTAACCTTGTAGTTGTAGTGCTAACCTTGTAGTTGTAGTGCTAGCATTGTAGTTATGCTAACCTTGTAGTTGTAGTGCTAGCATTGTAGTTGTGCTAACCTTGTAGTTGTAATGCTAGCATTGTAGTTGTGCTAACCTTGTAGTTGTAGTGCTAACCTTGTAGTTGGAGTGCTAATCTTGTATTTGTAGTGCTAGCGTTGTAGTTGTAGTGCTAGCGTTGTAGTTGTGCTAACCTTGTAGTTGTAGTGCTAACCTTGTAGTTGGAGTGCTAACCTTGTATTTGTAGTGCTAGCGTTGTAGTTGTGCTAACCTTGTAGTTGTAGTGTTAGCATTGTAGTTGTAGTGCTAGCATTGTAGTTGTAGTGCTAGCATTGTAGTTGTACTGCTAACCTTGCAGTTGTAATGCTAGCATTGTAGTTGTGCTAACCTTGTAGTTGTAGTGCTAACCTTGTAGTTGTAGTGCTAGCATTGTAGTTATGCTAACCTTGTAGTTGTAGTGCTAGCATTGTAGTTGTAGTGCTAGCATTGTAGTTGTACTGCTAACCTTGCAGTTGTAATGCTAGCATTGTAGTTGTGCTAACCTTGTAGTTGTAGTGCTAACCTTGTAGTTGTAGTGCTAGCATTGTAGTTATGCTAACCTTGTAGTTGTAGTGCTAGCATTGTAGTTGTGCTAACCTTGTAGTTGTAATGCTAGCATTGTAGTTGTGCTAACCTTGTAGTTGTAGTGCTAACCTTGTAGTTGGAGTGCTAATCTTGTATTTGTAGTGCTAGCGTTGTAGTTGTAGTGCTAGCGTTGTAGTTGTGCTAACCTTGTAGTTGTAGTGCTAACCTTGTAGTTGGAGTGCTAACCTTGTATTTGTAGTGCTAGCGTTGTAGTTGTGCTAACCTTGTAGTTGTAGTGTTAGCATTGTAGTTGTAGTGCTAGCATTGTAGTTGTAGTGCTAGCATTGTAGTTGTACTGCTAACCTTGCAGTTGTAATGCTAGCATTGTAGTTGTGCTAACCTTGTAGTTGTAGTGCAACCTTGTAGTTGTAGTGCTAGCATTGTAGTTATGCTAACCTTGTAGTTGTAGTGCTAGCATTGTAGTTGTGCTAACCTTGTAGTTGTAATGCTAGCATTGTAGTTGTGCTAACCTTGTAGTTGGAGTGCTAACCTTGTATTTGTAGTGCGAGCGTTGTAGTTGTAGTGCTAGCGTTGTAGTTGTGCTAACCTTGTAGTTGTAGTGCTAACCTTGTAGTTGGAGTGCTAACCTTGTATTTGTAGTGCTAGCGTTGTAGTTGTGCTAACCTTGTAGTTGTGGTGCTAGCATTGTAGTTGTAGTGCTAGCATTGTAGTTGTAGTGCTAGCATTGTAGTTGTAGTGCTAACCTTGTAGTTGTAATGCTAGCATTGTAGTTGTGCTAAACTTGTAGTTGTAGTGCTAACCTTGTAGTTGTCATGCTAGCATTGTAGTTGTGCTAACCTTGTAGTTGTAGTGCTGGCATTGTAGTTGTGCTAACCTTGTAGTTGTAGTGCTAGCATTGTAGTTGTGCTAACCTTGTAGTTGTAGTGCTAACCTTGTAGTTGGAGTGCTAACCTTGTATTTGTAGTGCTAGCGTTGTAGTTGTGCTAACCTTGTAGTTGTAGCTGCTAGCATTGTAGTTGTAGTGCTAGCATTGTAGTTGTAGTGCTAGCAATGTAGTTGTAATGCTAGCATTGTAGTTGTGCTAACCTTGTAGTTGTAGTGCTAACCTTGTAGTTGTAGTGCTGGCATTGTAGTTGTGCTAACCTTGTAGTTGTAATGCTAGCATTGTAGTTGTGCTAACCTTGTAGTTGTCGTGCTAACCTTGTAGTTGTAGTGCTAACCTTGTAGTTGGAGTGATAACCTTGTAGTTGTAGTGTTAACCTTGTAGTTGTAGTGTTAACCTTGTAGTTGTAGTGTTAACCTTGTAGTTGTAGTGCTAACCTTGTAGTTGTAGTGCTAGCATTGTAGTTGTAGTGCTAGCGTTGTAGTTGTGCTAACCTTGTAGTTGTAGTGCTAGCATTGTATTTGTAGTGCTAGCGTTGTAGTTGTAGCGCCAGCATTGTAGTTGTAGTGCTAGCATTGTATTTGTAGTGCTAGAGTTGTAGTTGTAGTGCTAGCATTCTAGTTGTAGTGCTAGCATTGTAGTTGTAATGCTAGCATTGTAGTTGTGCTAACCTTGTAGTTGTAGTGCTAACCTTGTAGTTGGAGTGATAACCTTGTAGTTGTAGTGCTAACCTTGTAGTTGTAGTGCTAACCTTGTAGTTGTAGTGCTAGCATTGTATTTGTAGTGCTAGCATTGTAGTTGTAATGCTAACGTTGTAGTTGTAGTGCTGACGTTGTTGTAGTGCACGCATTGTAGTTGTAGTGCTGGCGTTGTTGTTGTAGTGCTCGCATTGTAGTTGTAGTGCTGGCGTTGTTGTTGTAGTGCTCGCATTGTAGTTGTAGTGCTGGCGTTGTTGTTGTAGTGCTCGCATTGTAGTTGTAGTGCTAGCATTGCAGTTGTATAGTTGTAGTGCTAGCCATCTACATTCTAGCTGTAGTGCTAGCATTGTAGTTGTAGTGCTGGCATTGTAGTTGTAGTGCTGGCATTGTAGTTGTAGTGCTGGCATGGTAGTTGTAGTGCTCGCATTGTAGTTGTAGTGCTAGCATTGTAGTTGTAGTGCTAACGTTGTAGTTGTAGTGCTGGCATTGTTGTTGTAATGCTAGCATTGTAGTTGTAGTGCTGGCATTGTAGTTGTAGTGCTGGCATTGTAGTTGTAGTGCTGGCATTGTAGTTGTAGTGCTGGCATTGTTGTTGTAGTGCTGACGTTGTGGCTGTCGGGCTGGCATTGTACATTGTAGTCGTGCTAACCTTTGGATCCCCATGGTAACTACAGTAAGGGGTAGCCTTTGGATCCTCATGGTAACTACAGCAAGGAGTTGCCTTTGGATCGCCATGGTAGCTAATGTAAGGAGTAGCCTTGTGATTGTTGAAGATCCCCATGGTAACTACAATAAGGAGTAGCCTTTGGATCCCCATGGTAACTACAGTAAGGAGTAGCCTTTGGATCCCCATGGTAACTACGGTAAGGAGTAGCCTTTGGATCCCCATGCTAACTCCAGTAAGGAGTAGCCTTTGGATCGCCATGGTAATGACAGTAACGAGTAGCCTTTGGATCCCCATTTTAACTCCAGTAAGGAGTAGCCTTGTGATTGTTGAATATCCCCATGGTAAGTACAGTAAGGAGTCGCCTTTGGATCTTTGGTAACTACAGTAAGGAGTAGCCTTGTTATTGTTGAAGGTTCCCATGGTAACTCCAGTGACGAGTAGCCTTTGGATCCTCATGGCAACTACAGTAAGGCGTAGCCTTTGGATCGCCATGGTAACTATAGTAAGGAGTAGCCTTGTGATTGTTGAATATCCCCATGGTAACTACAGTGAGGAGTCGCCTTTGGATCCCCATGGTAACTCCAGTAAGGAGAAGCCTTGTGATTGTTGAATATCCCCATGGTAACTACAGTAAGGAGTCGCCTTTGGATCCCCATGGTAACGACAGTAAGGAGTAGCCTTGTAATTGTTGAAGGTTCCCATGGTAACGACAGAAACGAGTAGCCTTTGGATCGTCATGGTAACTACAGTAAGGAGTTGCCTTTGGATCTTTGGTAACTACAGTAAGGAGTAGCCTTGTGATTGTTGGAGGTTCCCATGGTAACTCCAGTGACGAGTAGCCTTTGGATACTTATGGTAACTACAGTAAGGAGTAGCCTTTGGATCGCCATGGTAACTATAGTAAGGAGTAGCCTTGTGATTGTTGAATATCCCCATGGTAACTACAGTAAGGAGTAGCCTTGTGAATGTTGAAGATCCCCATGGTAACTACAATAAGGAGTAGCCTTTGGATCCCCATGGTAACTACAGTAAGGAGTAGCCTTTGGATCCCCATGGTAACTACAGTAAGGAGTAGCCTTTGGATCCCCATGGTAACTACAGCAAGGAGAAGCCTTTGGATCGCCATGGTAGTGACAGTAACGAGTAGCCTTTGGATCCTCATGGTAACTACACTGAGGAGTAGCCTTTGGATCCCCATGGTAACTATATTAAGGAGTAGCCTTGTGATTGTTGAATATCCCCATGGTACCTACAGTAAGGAGTAGCCTTTGGATCCCCATTGTAACTCCAGTAAGGAGTAGCCTTGTAATTGTTGAAGGTTCCCATGGTAACGACAGTAAGGAGTAGCCTTGTAATTGTTGAAGGTTCCCATGGTAACTTCAGTAAGGAGTAGCATTTGGATCCCCATGGTAACTACAGTAAGGAGTAGCCTTGTAAGAGTTGAAGATTTCCATGGTAACTAAAATAAGGAGTAGCCTTTGGATCCCCATGGTAACTACAGTAAGGAGAAGCCTTTGGATCGCCATGGTAGCTACAGTAAGGAGTAGCCTTTGGATCCCCATGGTAGCTACAGTAAGGAGTAGCCTTTGGATCCTCATGGTAACTACAGTAAGGAGAAGCCTTTGGAACGCCATGTTAACTACAGTAAGGAGTAGCCTTTGGATCCCCATAGTAACTACAGTAAGGAGTAGCCTTGTAATTGTTGAAGGTTCCCATGGTAACTACAATAAGGAGTAGCCTTTGGATCCCCATAGTAACTACAGTAAGGAGAAGCCTTTGGATCCCCATAGTAACTACAGTAAGGAGTAGCCTTTGGATCCCCATAGTAACTATAGTAAGGAGTAGCCTTTGGATCCCCATAGTAACTACAGTAAGGAGTAGCCTTGTAATTGTTGAAGGTTCCCATGGTAACTACAATAAGGAGTAGCCTTTGGATCCCCATTGTAACTACAGTAAGGAGTAGCCTTTGGATCCCCATAGTAACTACAATAAGGAGTAGCCTTTGGATCCCCATTGTAACTCCAATAAGGAGTAGCCTTTGGATCCCCATAGTAACTACAATAAGGAGTAGCCTTTGGATCCCCATTGTAACTACAATAAGGAGTAGCCTTTGGATCCCCATAGTAACTACAATAAGGAGTAGCCTTTGGATCCCCATAGTAACTACAATAAGGAGTAGCCTTTGGATCCCCATAGTAACTACAATAAGGAGTAGCCTTTGGATCCCCATAGTAACTACAGTAAGGAGTAGCCTTGTGATCCCCATACTAACTACAGTAAGGAGTAGTCTTGTGATCCCCATAGTAACTACAATAAGGAGAAGCCTTTGGATCCCCATAGTAACTACAACAAGGAGTAGCCTTTGGATCCCCATAGTAACTACAGTAAGGAGTAGCCTTGTGATCCCCATACTAACTACAGTAAGGAGTAGTCTTGTGATCCCCATAGTAACTACAGTAAGGAGTAGCCTTGTGATCCCCATTGTAACTACAGTAAGGAGTAGCCTTTGGATCCCCATTGTAACTACAGTAAGGAGTAGCCTTGTGATCCCCAGAGTAACTACAGTAAGGAGTAGCCTTGTGATCCTCATACTAACTACAGTAAGGAGTAGTCTTGTGATCCCCATAGTAACTACAGTAAGGAGTAGCCTTGTGATCCCCATACTAACTACAGTAAGGAGTAGCCTTTGGATCCCCATTGTAACTACAGTAAGGAGTAGCCTTGTGATCCCCAGAGTAACTACAGTAAGGAGTAGCCTTGTGATCCCCATACTAACTACAGTAAGGAGTAGTCTTGTGATCCCCATAGTAACTACAGTAAGGAGTAGCCTTGTGATCCCCATACAAACTACAGTAAGGAGTAGCCTTTGGATCCCCATTGTAACTACAGTAAGGAGTAGCCTTGTGATCCCCATAGTAACTACAGTAAGGAGTAGCCTTGTGATCCCCATAGTAACTACAGTAAGGAGTAGCCTTGTGATCCCCATACTAACTACAGTAAGTAGTAGTGTTGTGATCCCCATAGTAACTACAGTAAGGAGTAGCCTTGTGATCCCCATTGTAACTACAGTAAGGAGTAGCCTTGTGATCCCCATACTAACTACAGTAAGGAGTAGTCTTGTGATCCCCATAGTAACTACAGTAAGGAGTAGCCTTGTGATCCCCATACTAACTACAGTAAGGAGTAGCCTTGTGATCCCCATAGTAACTACAGTAAGGAGTAGCCTTGTGATCCCCATCGTAACTACAGTAAACAGTAGCCTTTGGATCCCCATTGTAACTACAGTAAAGGGTAGCCTTGTGATTGTTGAAGGTTCCCATGGTAACGACAGAAAGGAGTAGCCTTTGGATCCCCATAGTAACTACAGTAAGGAGTAGCCTTGTGATCCCCATACTAACTACAGTAAGGAGTAGCCTTTGCATCCCCATTGTAACTACAGTAAGGAGTAGCTTTTGGATCCCCATTGTAACTCCAGTAAGGAGAAGGCTTGTGATCCCCATTGTAACTACCGTAAGGAGTAGCCTTGTGATCCCCATTGTAACTACAGTAAGGAGTAGCCTTTGGATCCCCATGGTAACTACAGTAAGGAGTAGCCTTGTGATCCCCATGGTAACTACAGTAAGGAGTAGCCTTGTGATCCCCATGGTAACTACAGTAAGGAGTAGCCTTGTGATCCCCAGAGTAACTACAGTAAGGAGTAGCCTTGTGATCCCCATACTAACTACAGTAAGGAGAAGCCTTGTGATCCCCAGAGTAACTACAGTAAGGAGTAGCCTTGTGATCCCCAGAGTAACTACAGTAAGGAGTAGCCTTGTGATCCCCATGGTAACTACAGTAAGGAGTAGCCTTGTGATCCCCATACTAACTACAGTAAGGAGAAGCCTTGTGATCCCCAGAGTAACGACAGTAAGGAGAAGCCTTGTGATCCCCATACTAACTACAGTAAGGAGAAGCCTTGTGATCCCCCTACTAACTACAGTAAGGAGTAGCCTTGTGATCCCCAGAGTAACTACAGTAAGGAGTAGCCTTGTGATCCCCATTGTAACTACAGTAAGGAGTAGCCTTGTGATCCCCATTGTAACTACAGTAAGGAGTAGCCTTGTGATCCCCATTGTAACTACAGTAAGGAGTAGCCTTGTGATCCCCATTGTAACTACAGTAAGGAGTAGCTTTGGATCCCCATTGTAACTACAGTAAGGAGTAGCCTTTGTATCCCCATTGTAACTACAGTAAGGAGTAGCCTTTGGATCCCCATTGTAACTTCAGTAAGGAGTAGCCTTTGGATCCCCATTGTAACTTCAGTAAGGAGTAGCCTTTGGATTCCCATGGTAGCTACAGTAAGGAGTAGCCTTGTGATCCCCATTGCAACTACAGTAAGGAGTAGCCTTGTGATCCCCATTGTAACTACAGTAAGGAGTAGCCTTTGGATCCCCATGGTAACTACAGTAAGGAGTAGCCTTGTGATCCCCATTGTAACTACAGTAAGGAGTAGCCTTTGGATTGCCATGGTAACTACAGTAAGGAGTAGCATTGTGATCCCCATTGCAACTACAGTAAGGAGAAGCAATTGGACTGAAAAAACAATTATTTCCAGGAGGGAATCATGGAGGATCAAGGTGGAAGTGAGATCGGAACAAACATTCAGGGAATGAACGAACAGGAAAATAAGAGAGGGAGATGGAGAGGAAACACTGAAGATAACAAAGTAGGATGGTTAATGGGGGTAATAAAGATCATGGGGTAAAATTGGGGTTCACACGAGATGACAGTTCACTGCATGTTTGAAATCATGGAGACTGAACAGCCGATGCGAGGTGAATCCATAGATGGGACATGGAGGATGAAAGCGAGTTGAGGTGTGCAGCCATCCTGGATTCTGGAGGTTGATTCAGAATGGGGTTACTGGAGGTGGGCGTGCATGGCAGGTGGATTTTAAAGTTAGAGATTGAGAGTGAGACGATATTCCTTATTTCTATCCCTCTTTATGTTTAACTGTTGTGGCAGTGGCACGCCCGAGAGGTTCCATGAGTGGTGGAATTATGAGAGATTGAAAATGAGCTTTTCAATCAGCCTGAGGCCCTGTTCAAATAAATAAATAATGTCACTTTTAGGAAAGAAAAAAATATTGATAATGAAAAATGTATATTGCATAGTCCGTACGTCAGTAAATTCTTCTTCTTCTTCTCATGTGGCCAGTTATTCTCATGCTCTTGCGAGGTTGGCCAGGGGGGAGTTTTTTTTGGCCCAAACCTTTCACGAATCTGTTGGCCAGGCCGGACGTTCGTCTTAAGTATTTTTTTTGGGGTTCGTTGTCGAACTCATGGAAGTGCGAGTGCACTGAATGGATCAGGACCCAACAGACAAAAACAGGACACAAAGCATGCAAAGGGAGCATTAGAGAGGTATGCAAAGGGAGCATTAGAGAGGTATGCAAAGGGAGCATTAGAGAGGTATGCAAAGGGAGCATTAGAGATGTATGCAAAGGGAGCATTAGAGAGGTATGCAAAGGGAGCATTAGAGAGGTATGCAAAGGGAGTGTAGGGGAATTTGTAGCTGAGACTTAAGACTCCAATGACCGGACACAGGTTTTACAAAAGGTCTGGTTTATTAACTGGTTATTCACTTCATTCCATTTACCAAAGAATACTGCTTAATTCAATGGACCAGGTTAACTCTTTTCGCATGGTCCTTCTCGTTCGGCCGATGTTCCTCCGCCACTCCCGTCGGTCAGAGCTCCTGGTAACAAGTCCTCTCGACTCAACGTTTGCTCTCGTTTATATGGACAAACTGGACTTAATCCCCTGTCCGCTGAACGTTAATCCTTTCTCCGCTAATGCCCCGAGGTCATGCGTGCACCAAGTCCTGGCATCAGCTCGCTCCCCTCTTGCTGTGAGTTCCGTTTACCAAACGATAGGGGGGTGCTTCAGCCAGGGGCTGTGACCAGGTGGACAAGAGATTATCATGTTCGGGCACATTCCTGACACCAATTTACAAACTCGTCTTTCACAGAGTTTGCAGGTAAAATGTATCTGCTTCGTTACCAGTGTTAATTAATAAGTTACCAGTGCCAATTAATAAGTTACACTGAGTTACACTTCCACAATTCCCTCATCTTTTTGTTTTTTGTTTATATTAACCATTAATCTAAACATCAATATAAGTAAACAATCAATCACTACAAGTAAACATCATTACAAGTATAAGTAAATAATCAATCACTTTGGTAATCAAATTCCCTTGGGCATACACCGTCATCCTGCAAGAATCACAAAACATTTCGTTGGTCATTGACTCCTTCCATATCGTTCAATCTATTGCATTTGCATCACAAATATATTTTCAAAACAACACTTCACCATCACCAAGATACAACAATTTCACTTCATTTTCAAGTTTTGTATAGCATCTGCACCATCTGGCAAAAAACGTTTGCCTCCACACAAATGTTGACTTTGTTTGAAAGGAAGGGCTGATCACTTGTGTTTGAATCCTGGTATGAAACATTTTCTCCTAATGTCTTCATAGCTCCTGCACTACTTCGTGTAGGATTTCGCTGTTGTGGTAACATTGCGGAGTCATAGACTGACCCTGCTCTCCTTGTAGCATTCTTGCCACTTTTTTTTGCTGTAAACCATAGTAATTCCTGAACAAGGCCTTCACCCAGTTGTAGTCGACTTGCCTCCTCCCTCATTGTGAGTGGGCAGCAAGTATTGGTGTGACGTTGATTGGCCAGCAAGATGTGGAACAGGGATGCCGGATGCATCCACAATGATGTTGGGACCATGGTGTTCAGGTCATTCATGGTCCTTACCAGGAGCAACCAGCAGAATCGTGCACAGCTGTTGTGACAAGGGCACAGCCGTTTTTTGCAGCTCCATGCTGGTTCCCCGGACGTTGGTGAAGTAATAACATATGTCCCCGCATTTCACAGAGGTTGCAGGTAAAATGTCGTTATCCTGCAACTTCTGATGTGGTGAATGTTCGAAGCCTTCGAACAAGAGTAAGTGATCGCCTTTCTTTCATATGTTGCAGTGTGATCCAGGCAAATGGTCACATTAATTTCCTTGGTGAAGGTAAGCATTCATCTCCAAGTTACACGGGAGAATGTCTTCATCATTCTTTGAGAAAGAGGGTGTATGCCATGATTAACTTCATTTTTTTTGCCACAAATTTTCTTTCTCGAACTTCTTCCCAATTCCGTTAGCACTCCCTTCAAAATGTGATCTCGTCTTATCCTTATGCTCAGTCACATCTGAATCTGCTTTCCGCACACACTGAATCAGATAGGGTACATCTTACCATGAAATCAGCATAATCATGTATATCTTCCGACAGTTTCACATTCAACAATTTGTTGTTTTTCCTTAACACATTCAAAAAGTTATATTCATTTATATGCATCACACAAATAATATTCAATCAGGTATGTATTTCACTACTAAACTAAGAATAGCATCCACAATTGCTTTCAGGTTAATATAGTTCAAAAATTAACTCATGCAGGTATTTTAGCACTACTCTAAGAAAATAAATTGTATATGATTACAATCACAAACGGGAATATCTAATTCCCAACAACAATTTTCCCAAACCAACAAATTAAACATAATGTATTATTACCATAATTCCTCTCCACTTTTTCTTTTCCCTCTTTTTTTTTTTTTTTTTTTTTTTTTTCTAACAGTGTGTCACTCGTGGTGATATGAGTTCACTGATCTTGTAATTGACACAACTCATAACATTGTCGTTATGCCATTATCTTAATTCTACTGTATTCACTATTCATTTGCAACATCACTTGATTCATTCTTTTAATCTCGGTATTATTTATATCATCATAACAATCTTTCTATTTTAGGTCCATATTTGTTTCTATTCTTATCAACCTCCTACGGTTTATCAATTTGTTCCAAAACACTGCAACCAAAGGTTTTAACCAAAGCTCTACCAAACTATTTCCAATTTGAACTCAAAATGCTAATTAAACAACAATTCAAAGAATTAACTTCAATGGGTCAACAAATTCATTTTATAAACAGATCTAATTTTCCCATCCAATAATTTTCCTTGCCAAATGTCATATTGCAACACTTTAATAAACCTTCGAAAAATGTCTCCCAAATCAATAAATTCCCTTTTTACTTCCCAAATACTCATCTGTAAATTACATATTCAATTACAGTTTTTTCCTATTTGTTCGGCCTAAATGGCCACCGAAGTGGCTGCCAACATGCAGTACCGTTTTTATCTACCAAGCAAGTATTTGTCCACATAAGATCTCTACCAAAATGTTGTTTGTAAAAAACAAATCTGGGATTTCTGATTACATGGATGCACACTCTCAGGACATTTCAGGCTGCTTGTTAACAATCCACTACGATAAATTAATTCCTTTCCCACAATCACATAATTAGTACAAATTGAGGATATGATCCCTATCACATTCATTTATAGATTCATTATGTTGGATCTAATTTTTTTTTTTTTCCCAATAATTTTCCACTGCTGTAAGGCAGAACAATAGCTCTCATAAGTCTTTGTAATATCTCACTTCATTTACCCAGCATCGAAGAATTTATTTACTATCCATTCCCATCTGTTAACCAGTGACTTTGTTTGAACTCCAAAACTTAATTTGATGAATCCCATGTGTACAGCTACCACTTATTGAAACCCCTACTTTTGTAGAAAATATCCAAGTAAGTGTTTTTTTTACACCCCCTTAACTGTTGCTCATCCATTTCTATGCACCCAGTGAGTACTACTGACACCAGTATGCCAATATAGGTGTGCGAGATTAACAAATATGTTGCAGGTACACGTAACAGCGCGTTCTGAGTATAAATAACGTAACAGCGCGTTCATGTCTGCCCCTTGGTTTAAGATTCACAATGCATTCCGTTTTAAAACTCACAATAGTTCAAATCAGCAAGATTTTCTTTACTATTTTCCCATATCATCTATGCCTAATACACATCCATACATACAGCACAATTTATATGCTGATAAAATTCAAGTTTATATATATATACATAAATCCGTGAGCAGAGTATTCTGGGAAGTCAGTGTAAGACCTCTCCCAAATTTGGCTAATTTTGTACTCCCTCATTTCTTTTTATGAAGCTCATATCCATAAATAGCTGTTATTCTCATATAAATTCTATCAAAATGGAATCCCCAAATTACTCTCATATTTCTCTCATAAATCTCTCATTTCTCTCAAATCTCTCTCAAAATCTCATTTCTCTCATAAATCTCTCAAATTACTCTCATAAATCCCCAAATCTCATATCAAATTACAAATTCTCATATAAATTCTATCAAAATGGAATCCCCAAATTACTCACAATTTTACTATTAATTAATGGCTGCTCATAACCCAGCACATCAAATCTTTATATTCCATCTCCCTTGACAAAAGAGATAATGTTCATAATCAAATTATATTTCTATTTTATTTTACGGATTCTCTGCATATTCAATCCCATCCACATAAAACTATCCATTTCCAGACAGGCACACTGTTGGTGTCAACAATCTTGTAAGATTGATACACAAAACAATAAAAAAACACTAACATTGACACACAAAAATACACACACACATGCATTATGCGTATTTGTTTGCGTTGGAACTATTATTTACAGATCAAGATGGGTGTCAATTTTATTTCAATTTCATAAAATTTGTCCTTCAATTTTAGAAATGCTAATACACAAATGGACCAAAAAGTTTATTCTTAGAAAACCCCTATGATGTCACATTGAAATTACCCTTTCAGTTCCCACAATAATTTATCCAAATTTGACTACCCACCCATTTACATGTCAGTCGACCACTGACCTATCAATCATGCGAAACAATAGTCCGAAATTCCCACCTGATCATCATGTGACCCTTGTCCCTTGGTTTAAAATTTGCAAAGCAATTGTTCCAACTTTGTAAATTTAAAATTGTGTGCCCAACATAAAAGATCCAATTTCGGCATGTGATCAATTAATTACTAATTTGCTTACAGGCAAAAGAAAAAATGAATAATTCTTGCTCCGAAAACTTTTCAGACCCAAGAGTCATTGACAGTTATTCATGTTTGTCCAGTAATCGAATCTGTTGAGGCCAATCATCATTTGGGATTTGCAGCAATGAAGGCCTAATCATTGTCTGAGGTACCGGTACGCACTGGTACCCTTGATCTTGGTTTGCCCCATGACCTTGTCCTCCTGTTGACATACAGACATGATCTTCTCCAATGTCCCATCTTTCCACACTCGAAACACCGGTTTCTGTCGTTTCCTGGTCTGTGCACCTGTGCATTTGTATTGCTGGGCTGCATCTCTACATCCCTGGGTTGCCACTGCAATCTCTCGTTGTCTCCTAAAACACGAAAAAATTATCTGTACCGTCCTTTTTGGGGAGACAACTGGAAATCAGATGGGACAACTGTCACTTTCATTCCTAATTTCGAGGGCAGTTGTGCATTTGTCTCCTCCACTGTATCCTGTATCCTTTTTATTTTAAGTTCTAGATCCGTTATCCGTTCTTGCTGTTCCCGTTGTCTGGATTCACCATCCCAAAGATGGAATGCAAGCCAGTCTACCGTTAGATTCTGTCTCTTCCTGGCTTTCAATCTTTGTTCCAATCTTTCCAATCGACTTCGCTCAAATGTACCATCTCTTGGAAACTCCTCCTCATGTCCCTTTGTCCACAAATACCAATTCTCGACCTGCCTTATAGCTTCGGCACCATAACGGTCGTACATATGATGTGTACAAGTACCTTTTTGTGGAATTTCTGGTTGTCCTTGTGTATTCTTGCAGGCTCCATTTCCCATTCTGCCTTTTATCAAAGTAGCGTTGGATGTGTTGTAGCTTGTTCCTCTAAAGCTTCACTCGTACCTCCAGGAAGGGTCTCTCCACCTGTTCACACGGTGATTTCCAGAGAATCTCCCTCAGCTGTGGCTTTTGCACAATCCAATCTCACAGATCAGTATTTGCAGATGAGCCGGAGGGTCAGTATGAAATGGGTGAATCCTCAGGTGTCCGCTCTGTTGACAGGGAAATCACACAATGGTAACCGCACATATATATCTGTATATAAACTCACCACCTTGCTCAATTTTCCCAGGTTGTCTCCACATTGTTAATATCTCGCAAAGATATCAAAGCTTCTTTCTTGAGACCGCATTTTCATCAATCAAACAATCAATATATTCAATTCAATTTATTCAGTTCAATTTATTCAGTTAAATTTATTCAATTAAATTCAATCAATTAGATTCAATCAATTAACAATTCAATCAATTATTCAATTTCAATTAATTCATCAATATTCATCAATAAATCAAATTAATCATTTTGGATGACTCCTTGCATAAGCCCTTTCCCCAATGATGTCAGGACAGGTCCATCCATTGACTGAGATCGAATCTCATCGGTCGTCACCTCTGGTTCGTACCTCATGTTAATTGATGAATCACCGTCCTTTCCTAGGGTCATATCTGACATATTTCCCCATTTTGCCTGGTCTCCACAAATTTTCTTTGCAACCACTAAAGGCAACTCATCCTTCATTCGTGAGACAGCCAAAATGGATGGCAGATATTAAAGTTCTTTGGGAAAAATATCTCATCATTTTTCTTTTAATAGTACCCAAATCTCTTGGCAATATAAATTTCGTAAAACTCCTGAAATAAGACTGTAAAATTCCTTCAATCATGCTAAATTTTAAAACTCCATCGCTTGTAACACCCAATTTATCCCATAGGGCTTGAAAGTTCTTTCCCAAGTTCATGCAGCATTCTGCATTTGAACCCTATGATATCATTCATAATAATCATCATGATTTTATAGTCATGGTCCTATCATAATCATCTATTTAAAACGAACATTTCCTTTATCACCACAGCTATGTGGTATAATCAACAATAGAATAAAACTGTACATAGCAACAGGCTACCTCATGGCCACTTAGTATACCTATTGACAATAAGTCATAACAATATCGAATAATCATTGAACAATTCAAAAATCGCTTCCACTGCTCCAGCCGCAGCATTCGTTATTTTGTTTGCTCATTCACTATTCCTGATTCGTCATCAAGGATCTCCATCATCACACAGCATACTTAATTCCGCATTTTAATGAGAATTCAACAGGAATTTACGACTCAAAGGAAAAAGAACGAGCAGACCTTTTGCAGGATGATCGTTACAAAAATCGTTACATATATTAAAGTATTTATAATGTCGACAAATCATATCTTAATTTTTACAAAATTTGGTTCTTTGAATAAATCACAGCACCGGGAGAACCAGCTCCAAAAAATGGATCTTTGTGTTTATTCAGCACCCTAGTAATTGGTTCTTTGTGTACTAATTACACAGCACCCAGGCCCCGCTCATATGGATCTTTGTGCAGCGCTGCACAGCACCTGAGCAAAAGGGGTTTCATCTACATTTTCCTTATCCGGTGTACCATCCGTGATATTTGTTTGCTCATTCACTATTCCTGATTCGTCATCAAGGATCTCCATCATCACACAGCGTACTTAATTCCGCATTTTAATGAGAATTCAACAGGAATTTACGACTCAAAGGAAAAAGAACGAGCAGACCTTTTGCAGGACGATAACTGGAATTAGTCGTGAAAATATAGCCAAAATACACAAAAATACACACCCACACAAATAAACAACATTTATTCCGTTTAACAGAACAAACATTTCCTCTATCATGACATGCATGTCTTCAAAATTATATGACCAAGAGAAAAAGTAAAACTAATTAAAACTGCGGGCAGTGATAATCCGGGGACCATACCGCTCCATCCTGATTGGACGAGTGCGTGCTAGAGTCATTAACAACGACAGTCCAGATCCGATTGTTCAAAATTTCAACTCAATCGATCGAAAAATGAACGCAGGGATGCATTTTAAAGGTGCAGTGGCACTAACTGAGTTGCCACGAATATGGCCACGAAATTGCCAATATGGCCATCACAAAATATTTTCCTTAATCAATTGGCTCATAGCATAACCAATCTGTAAGTATTTCATCCGAAGATGTATCTCTGAGGACTTTTAATTAAATAAGTCATTTATAAATCAACGAGTTAATTTATTAAATGATTAATCAATAAATCAATATTTTCCTTGACAGCCACATCACTTGGTCAGTGTCATGTCCAAATATCAGCTTCCTTACTCAAAAGGTGCCTGAGTTAATGTAATGTAATTACTGTGATAAGATTACTGCAATTACTGTAATGATTACTGTAATTACTGTAATTACCGGAACTGTAATTACTGTAATTACCTCAGGTAATTACTGTAATGTAATTACTGTAATTTAATAAGAAATGTAATTAATTAAATAAGTACTTCATTAATCGTTAATAATGAAATAATTCCTTAATTTTCATTCGATTCACTTGACATTCGAATGGGATTTATATATCCGTCAACTAGTTCAATCAACACCTATTTTATTCAACATAGGCCAAAGTCCACAACAATTTGAAAAAATCCTTAATTTTCATTCGATTCACTTGACATTCGAATGGGATTTATATATCCGTCAACTAGTTCAATCAACAACTATTTTATTCAACATAGGCCAAAGGTCCACAACAATTTGAAAAATCCTTAATTTTCATTCGATTCACTTGACATTCGAATGGGATTTATATATCCGTCAACTAGTTCAATCAACAACTATTTTATTCAACATAGGCCAAAGTTCCACAACAATTTGAAAAATCCTTAATTTTCATTCGATTCACTTGACATTCGAATGGGATTTATATATCCGTCAACTAGTTCAATCAACAACTATTTTATTCAACATAGGCCAAAGTTCCACAACAATTTGAAAAATCCTTAATTTTCATTCGATTCACTTGACATTCGAATGGGATTTATGTATCCGTCAACTAGTTCAATCAACAACTATTTTATTCAACATAGGCCAAAGTTCCACAACAATTTGAAAAATCCTTAATTTTCATTCGATTCACTTGACATTCGAATGGGATTTATATATCCGTCAACTAGTTCAATCAACAACTATTTTATTCAACATAGACCAAAGTTCCACAACAATTTGAAAAATCCTTAATTTTCATTCGATTCACTTGACATTCGAATGGGATTTATATATCCGTCAGCTAGTTCAATCAACAACTATTTTATTCAACATAGGCCAAAGTTCCACAACAATTTGAAAAATCCTTAATTTTCATTCGATTCACTTGACATTCGAATGGGATTTATATATCCGTCAACTAGTTCAATCAACAACTATTTTATTCAACATAGGCCAAAGTTCCACAACAATTTGAAAAATCCTTAATTTTCATTCGATTCACTTGACATTCGAATGGGATTTATGTATCCGTCAACTAGTTCAATCAACAACTATTTTATTCAACATAGGCCAAAGTTCCACAACAATTTGAAAAATCCTTAATTTTCATTCGATTCACTTGACATTCGAATGGGATTTATATATCCGTCAACTAGTTCAATCAACAACTATTTTATTCAACATAGACCAAAGTTCCACAACAATTTGAAAAATCCTTAATTTTCATTCGATTCACTTGACATTCGAATGGGATTTATATATCCGTCAACTAGTTCAATCAACAACTATTTTATTCAACATAGGCCAAAGTTCCACAACAATTTGAAAAATCCTTAATTTTCATTCGATTCACTTGACATTCGAATGGGATTTATATATCCGTCAACTAGTTCAATCAACAACTATTTTATTCAACATAGGCCAAAGTTCCACAACAATTTGAAAAATCCTTAATTTTCATTCGATTCACTTGACATTCGAATGGGATTTATATATCCGTCAACTAGTTCAATCAACAACTATTTTATTCAACATAGGCCAAAGTCCACAACAATTTGAAAAATCCTTAATTTTCATTCGATTCACTTGACATTCGAATGGGATTTATGTATCCGTCAACTAGTTCAATCAACAACTATTTTATTCAACATAGGCCAAAGTTCCACAACAATTTGAAAAATCCTTAATTTTCATTCGATTCACTTGACATTCGAATGGGATTTATATATCCGTCAACTAGTTCAATCAACAACTATTTTATTCAACATAGGCCAAAGTTCCACAACAATTTGAAAAATCCTTAATTTTCATTCGATTCACTTGACATTCGAATGGGATTTATATATCCGTCAACTAGTTCAATCAACAACTATTTTATTCAACATAGGCCAAAGTCCACAACAATTTGAAAAATCCTTAATTTTCATTCGATTCACTTGACATTCGAATGGGATTTATGTATCCGTCAACTAGTTCAATCAACAACTATTTTATTCAACATAGGCCAAAGTTCCACAACAATTTGAAAAATCCTTAATTTTCATTCGATTCACTTGACATTCGAATGGGATTTATGTATCCGTCAACTAGTTCAATCAACAACTATTTTATTCAACAAAGGCCAAAGTTCCACAACAATTTGAAAAATCCTTAATTTTCATTCGATTCACTTGACATTCGAATGGGATTTATGTATCCGTCAACTAGTTCAATCAACAACTATTTTATTCAACATAGGCCAAAGTTCCACAACAATTTGAAAAATCCTTAATTTTCATTCGATTCACTTGACATTCGAATGGGATTTATATATCCGTCAACTAGTTCAATCAACAACTATTTTATTCAACATACGTGGCAGTAACGACCACAGAACCCCCCCCCCCCCCCTCTATTTACATGAAATGGTTTGGTCCATTCGCAAAGCCAAAGCGAACGGCTTGCGAGTACGGTGACCATACCTTGGGAACCACTTGTCCGATTAATTTCAAACCTTGAAAAGGCACATCTTCGGGTCCCCAGCAATATACCTGGCAAGTTTCAAGTATATCGGACCGGTAGTTGTCGAGAAACAGCGGTCGCATACAGACAGACCGACACACACACAACTAGAACGACGCTCAGTAGAGAGCATATCTCCGCCTTGGTGAACAGTTTATGTTTTGTATCCCACTGATAGGCCGGATCTGGATTCGGACCTGAACCAAAATGGAATCGGCGTGTTTTTGTCACCTCCCCAACTCATCCACCAGGTTCATTCACTCATCCATAACTTTTTTTTTAATATATGAATAATATTAAAATAATAACATTAATAAGTATATTATGTTAAATATAATGTATATCGCTTTTCACCCGATCTCTTGATGGTGAAGAATCACTTTAAACAATTCTCGTAGCCGGATTCGCACCTGGGTCTTCACCAAAATCCAATCATTTCGTCCGTGTCACCCATGCTATCTGTCTGGCAAATTTCGTCAAAAAAAACAACAGCACTGGTTTTGTTTCCTGGACGCTTCCTGCAAAACGCTTTGCTTCTCGCAAAACGTCCGCCAATGGGAAGTAAAGGGAGGGAGAAGGAGCGGGAGCAAGAGACAGGGTGCCGGAATGGACATGAGGGACAATGAGGGACAGTAAGGGAGTGTTGGTATGCAATTTTTATCCAATCGCCATCTTTCACAATAATTCTGGACCGGCATGAGGTGGGATTGTCTGTCATGAATTTATTTGTTGATCGAACGAGTTTTAATTTGTCTAAATCCGACCAGTCGTTCCAAAGATATAAGCCATTTTGTCGCAATACCATAAATTGGAATGAGGTAAAAATATATATATATAAATATAATTCCCTTTCCCGGTTCCCTGTCGCACGCCGAGCAAGTCGAGTGCTTTGAACAAGTGCAAAAAAAAAAAAAACTACTTTACCGGCCTTACACGTCTTGGAAGCAAATGGTCGCATGGTGCACGCATGCTCCGTTTGCTCCCAGGTCACAGTAAGGCCTTTAATGACCAGCGCCGACCTTGTGCATTTTATTTAGACAGCGCAAAAATACGTATTTACAGAAATCATTTAGGAAAACACGAATAAATAGAATCATTTAACACGTTTCATCCTTCTATTACCTATGGACAATCGCAAGTCCCACACACCAAATCCTCCATCTTCAGAATTCATATTTCATAATGGACAGATCCCCAAGACGTCATGCTTACCTTGACGACGTCCACTCGAAATTCCAGCGGTGCCTCCAGATTGTAGGGGAATTTGTAGCTGAGACTTAAGACTCCAATGACCGGACACAGGTTTTACAAAAGGTCTGGTTTATTAACTGGTTATTCACTTCATTCCATTTACCAAATAATACTGCTTAATTCAATGGACCAGGTTAACTCTTTTCGCATGGTCCTTCTCGTTCGGCCGATGTTCCTCCGCCACTCCCGTCGGTCAGAGCTCCTGGTAACAAGTCCTCTCGACTCAACGTTTGCTCTCGTTTATATGGACAAACTGGACTTAATCCCCTGTCCGCTGAACGTTAATCCTTTCTCCGCTAATGCCCCGAGGTCATGCGTGCACCAAGTCCTGGCATCAGCTCGCTCCCCTCCTGCTGTGAGTTCCGTTTACCAAACGATAGGGGGGTGCTTCAGCCAGGGGCTGTGACCAGGTGGACAAGAGATTATCATGTTCGGGCACATTCCTGACACTCATTTACAAACTCGTCTTTCACAGAGTTTGCAGGTAAAATGTATCTGCTTCGTTACCAGTGTTAATTAATAAGTTACCAGTGCCAATTAATAAGTTACACTGAGTTACACTTCCACAGGAGCATTAGAGAGGTATGCAAAGGGAGCATTAGAGATGTATGCAAAGGGAGCATTAGAGAGGTATGCAAAGGGAGCATTAGAGAGGTATGCAAAGGGAGCATTAGAGAGGTATGCAAAGGGAGCATTAGAGATGTATGCAAAGGGAGCATTAGAAAGGTATGCAAAGGGAGCATTAGAGAGGTATGCAAAGGGAGCATCAGAGAGGTATGCAAAGGGAGCAGTAGAGATGTATGCAAAGGGAGCATTAGAGAGGTATGCAAAGGGAGCATCAGAGAGGTATGCAAAGGGAGCAGTAGAGAGGTATGCAAAGGGAGCATTAGAGAGGTATGCAAAGGGAGCATCAGAGAGGTATCCAAAGGGAGCAGTAGAGAGGTATGCAAAGGGAGCATTAGAGATGTATGCAAAGGGAGCAGTAGAGAGGTATGCAAAGGGAGCATTAGAGATGTATGCAAAGGGATCATCAGAGATGTATGCAAAGGGAGCATCAGAGAGGTATGCAAAGGGGGCATTAGAGAGGTATGCAAAGGGAGCAGTAGAGATGTATGCAAAGGGAGCAGTAGAGTGGTATGCAAAGGGAGCATTAGAGAGGTATGCAAAGGGAGCATTAGAGATGTATGCAAAGGGAGCATTAGAGAGGTATGCAAAGGGAGCAGTAGAGAGGTATGCAAAGGGAGCATTAGAGATGTATGCAAAGGGAGCATTAGAGAGGTATCCAAAGGGAGCAGTAGAGATGTATGCAAAGGGAGCAGTAGAGATGTATGCAAAGGGAGCAGGAGAGATGTATGCAAAGGGAGCATTAGAGAGGTATGCAAAGGGAGCAGTAGAGAGGTATGCAAAAGGAGCATTAGAGATGTATGCAAAGGGAGCATTAGAGAGGTATGCAAAGGGAGCATTAGAGAGGTATGCAAAGGGAGCATCAGAGAGGTATGCAAAGGGAGCATTAGAGAGGTATGCAAAGGGAGCATTAGAGAGGTATGCAAAGGGAGCATTAGAGAGGTATGCAAAGGGAGCAGTAGAGAGGTATGCAAAGGGAGCATTAGAGATGTCTGCAAAGGGAGCATTAGAGAGGTATGCAAAGGGAGCATTAGAGAGGTATGCAAAGGGAGCAGTAGAGAGGTATGCAAAGGGAGCATTAGAGATGTATGCAAAGGGAGCATTAGAGAGGTATGCAAAGGGAGCATTAGAGAGGTATGCAAAGGGAGCAGTAGAGAGGTATGCAAAGGGAGCATTATAGATGTATGCAAAGGGAGCATGAGAGAGGTATGCAAAGGGAGCATCAGAGAGGTATGCAAAGGGAGCAGTAGAGAGGTATGCAAAGGGAGCATTAGAGAGGTATGCAAAGGGAGCATCAGAGAGGTATCCAAAGGGAGCAGTAGAGAGGTATGCAAAGGGAGCATTAGAGATGTATGCAAAGGGAGCATTACAGATGTATGCAAAGGGAGCATTAGAGAGGTATGCAAAGGGAGCATTAGAGAGGTTTGCAAAGGGAGCAGTAGAGAGGTATGCAAAGGGAGCATTAGAGATGTATGCAAAGGGAGCATTAGAGAGGTATGCAAAGGGAGCATTAGAGAGGTATGCAAAGGGAGCAGTAGAGGGGTATGCAAAGGGAGCATTAGAGAGGTATGCAAAGGGAGCATTAGAGAGGTATGCAAAGTGAGAATTAGAGATGTATGCAAAGGGAGCAGGAGAGATGTATGCAAAGGGAGCATGAGAGAGGTATGCAAAGGGAGCAGTAGAGAGGTATGCAAAGGGAGCATTAGAGATGTATGCAAAGGGAGCATTAGAGAGGTATGCAAAGGGAGCATCAGAGAGGTATGCAAAGGGAGCATTAGAGAGGTATGCAAAGGGAGCATTAGAGAGGTATGCAAAGGGAGCATTAGAGAGGTATGTAAAGGGAGCATTAGAGAGGTATGCAAAGGGAGCAGTAGAGAGGTATGCAAAGGGAGCATTAGAGATGTATGCAAAGGGAGCATTAGAGAGGTATGCAAAGGGAGCATTAGAGAGGTATGCAAAGGGAGCAGTAGAGAGGTATGCAAAGGGAGCATTAGAGATGTATGCAAAGGGAGCATTAGAGAGGTATGCAAAGGGAGCATTAGAGAGGTATGCAAAGGGAGCATTAGAGAGGTATGCAAAGGGAGCATTAGAGAGGTATGCAAAGGGAGCATTAGAGATGTATGCAAAGGGAGCAGGAGAGATGTATGCAAAGGGAGCATGAGAGAGGTATGCAAAGGGAGCATTAGAGAGGTATGCAAAGGGAGCATCAGAGAGGTATGCAAAGGGAGCATTAGAGAGGTATGCAAAGGGAGCATTAGAGAGGTATGCAAAGGGAGCATTAGAGAGGTATGCAAAGGGAGCATTAGAGAGGTATGCAAAGGGAGCAGTAGAGATGTCTGCAAAGGGAGCAGTAGAGATGTCTGCAAAGGGAGCATTAGAGAGGTATGCAAAGGGAGCATTAGAGAGGTATGCAAAGGGAGCAGTAGAGAGGTATGCAAAGGGAGCATTAGAGATGTATGCAAAGGGAGCATTAGAGAGGTATGCAAAGGGAGCATTAGAGAGGTATGCAAAGGGAGCAGTAGAGAGGTATGCAAAGGGAGCATTAGAGATGTATGCAAAGGGAGCATTAGAGAGGTATGCAAAGGGAGCATCAGAGAGGTATGCAAAGGGAGCAGTAGAGAGGTATGCAAAGGGAGCATTAGAGAGGTATGCAAAGAGAGCATCAGAGAGGTATCCAAAGGGAGCAGTAGAGAGGTATGCAAAGGGAGCATTAGAGATGTATGCAAAGGGAGCATTACAGATGTATGCAAAGGGAGCATTAGAGAGGTATGCAAAGGGAGCATTAGAGAGGTATGCAAAGGGAGCAGTAGAGAGGTATGCAAAGGGAGCATTAGAGATGTATGCAAAGGGAGCATTAGAGAGGTATGCAAAGGGAGCAGTAGAGGGGTATGCAAAGGGAGCATTAGAGAGGTATGCAAAGGGAGCATTAGAGAGGTATGCAAAGGGAGCATTAGAGATGTATGCAAAGGGAGCAGGAGAGATGTATGCAAAGGGAGCATGAGAGAGGTATGCAAAGGGAGCAGTAGAGAGGTATGCAAAGGGAGCATTAGAGATGTATGCAAAGGGAGCATTAGAGAGGTATGCAAAGGGAGCATCAGAGAGGTATGCAAAGGGAGCATTAGAGAGGTATGCAAAGGGAGCATTAGAGAGGTATGCAAAGGGAGCATTATAGAGGTATGCAAAGGGAGCATTAGAGAGGTATGCAAAGGGAGCAGTAGAGAGGTATGCAAAGGGAGCATTAGAGATGTATGCAAAGGGAGCATTAGAGAGGTATGCAAAGGGAGCATTAGAGAGGTATGCAAAGGGAGCAGTAGAGAGGTATGCAAAGGGAGCATTAGAGATGTATGCAAAGGGAGCATTAGAGAGGTATGCAAAGGGAGCATTAGAGAGGTATGCAAAGGGAGCATTAGAGAGGTATGCAAAGGGAGCATTAGAGAGGTATGCAAAGGGAGCATTAGAGATGTATGCAAAGGGAGCAGGAGAGATGTATGCAAAGGGAGCATGAGAGAGGTATGCAAAGGGAGCAGTAGAGAGGTATGCAAAGGGAGCATTAGAGATGTATGCAAAGGGAGCATTAGAGAGGTATGCAAAGGGAGCAGTAGAGAGGTATGCAAAGGGAGCATTATAGATGTATGCAAAGGGAGCATTAGAGAGGTATGCAAAGGGAGCAGTAGAGAGGTATGCAAAGGGAGCATTAGAGATGTATGCAAAGGGAGCATTAGAGAGGTATGCAAAGGGAGCATCAGAGAGGTATGCAAAGGGAGCAGTAGAGAGGTATGCAAAGGGAGCATTAGAGATGTATGCAAAGGGAGCATTAGAGAGGTATGCAAAGGGAGCAGTAGAGAGGTATGCAAAGGGAGCATTAGAGAGGTATGCAAAGGGAGCATTAGAGATGTATGCAAAGGGAGCATTAGAGATGTATGCAAAGGGAGCATTAGAGAGGTATGCAAAGGGAGCATCAGAGAGGTATGCAAAGGGAGCAGTAGAGAGGTATGCAAAGGGAGCATTAGAGATGTATGCAAAGGGAGCATTAGTGAGGTATGCAAAGGGAGCATCAGAGAGGTATGCAAAGGGAGCAGTAGAGAGGTATGCAAAGGGAGCATTAGAGATGTATGCAAAGGGAGCATTAGAGAGGTATGCAAAAGGAGCATCAGAGAGGTATGCAAAGGGAGCATTAGAGAGGTATGCAAAGGGAGCATCAGAGAGGTATCCAAAGGGAGCAGTAGAGAGGTATGCAAAGGGAGCATTAGAAAGGTATGCAAAGGGAGCATTAGAGAGGTATGCAAAGGGAGCAGTAGAGAGGTATGCAAAGGGAGCAGTAGAGAGGTATGCAAAGGGAGCATTAGAGATGTATGCAAAGGGAGCATTAGAGAGGTATGCAAAGGGAGCATTAGAGAGGTATGCAAAGGGAGCAGTAGAGAGGTATGCAAAGGGAGCATTAGAGATGTATGCAAAGGGAGCATTAGAGAGGTATGCAAAGGGAGCATTAGAGAGGTATGCAAAGGGAGCAGTAGAGAGGTATGCAAAGGGAGCATTAGAGATGTATGCAAAGGGAGCATTAGAGAGGTATGCAAAGGGAGCATCAGAGAGGTATGCAAAGGGAGCAGTAGAGAGGTATGCAAAGGGAGCATTAGAGAGGTATGCAAAGGGAGCATCAGAGAGGTATCCAAAGGGAGCAGTAGAGAGGTATGCAAAGGGAGCATTAGAGATGTATGCAAAGGGATCATTAGAGATGTATGCAAAGGGACCAGTAGAGAGGTATGCAAAGGGAGCAGTAGAGATGTATGCAAAGGGACCAGTAGAGATGTATGCAAAGGGAGCATCAGATAGGTATGCAAAGGGAGCAGTAGAGAGGTATGCAAAGGGACCAGTAGAGAGGTATGCAAAGGGACCAGTAGAGAGGTATGCAAAGGGACCAGTAGAGATGTATGCAAAGGGAGCATCAGAGAGGTATGCAAAGGGAGCAGTAGAGAGGTATGCAAAGGGAGCATTAGAGATGTATGCAAAGGGAGCAGTGCAGAGGTATGCAAAGGGAGCATCAGAGAGGTATGCAAAGGGAGCAGTAGAGAGGTATGCAAAGGGAGCATTAGAGATGTATGCAAAGGGAGCATTAGAGATGTATGCAAAGGGAGCATTAGAGATGTATGCAAAGGGAGCATTAGAGATGTATGCAAAGGGAGCATTAGAGATGTATGCAAAGGGAGCATTAGAGATGTATGCAAAGGGAGCATTAGAGATGTATGCAAAGGGAGCATTAGAGATGTATGCAAAGGGAGCATTAGAGATGTATGCAAAGGGAGTGTGGAAGAATTTTGTGTATGACTCACAGGACTCCAATGACCGCACACAGGTTTACAAAAGGTCTGGTTTATTAACTGTATTTACTTCATTCCAATTACCAAAATGATACCGCATAATATAATGGATCAGGTTAACTCTTTTCGCTGGTCCTTCTCGTTCATCCGACACTCCTGTTCGGTCAGCGCCTCTCGTAGCAAGTCCTCTCGACTCCACGTTTGCTCTAGTTTATATGGACGAACTGGACTTAATCCTCTGTCCGCTGAAACGTTAATCCTTTCTCCGCTGATGCCCCGAGGTCATGCATTGCACCAAGTCCTGGCATCAACTCGCTCCCCTCCTGCTGTGATTTCCATTTACACAGTAGGAGGGTGCTCTAGCCTGGGGCCTTGACCAGGTGTTTCAAGAGATTATCATGTTCATGCACATTCTGCTTCGTTACCAGATTTAATCAATGAGTTACCAGGGCCAATCAATACGTTACACTGAGTTACACTTCCACAATTCCCTCATCTTTTTGTTTTTGTTTATATTAACCATTAATCTAAACATCAATATAAGTAAACAATCAATCACTACTAGTAAACATCATTACAAGTATAAGTAAATAATCAATCACTTTGGTAATCAAATTCCCTTAGGCATACACCGTCATCCTGCAAGAATCACAAAACATTTCGTTGGTCATTGACTCCTTCCATATTGTTCAATCTATTGCATTTGCATCACAAATATATTTTCAAAACAACACTTCACCATCACCAAGATACAACAATTTCACTTCATTTTCAAGTTTTGTAAAGCATCTGCACCATCTGGCAAAAAACGTTTGCCTCCACACAAATGTTGACTTTGTTTGAAAGGAAGGGCTGATCACTTGTGTTTGAATCCAGGTATGAAACATTTTCTCCTAATGTCTTCATAGCTCCTGCACTACTTCGTGTAGGATTTCGCTGTTGTGGTAACACTGCGGAGTCATAGACTGACCCTTCTCTCCATGTAGCATTCTTGCCACTTTTTTTGCTGTGAACCATAATGATTCCTTGAACAAGGCCTTCACCCAGTTGTAGTCGACTTGCCTCCTCCCTCATTGTGAGTGGGCAGCAAGTATTGGTGTGACGTTGATTGGCCAGCAAGATGTGGAACAGGGATGCCGGATGCATCCACACTGATGTTGGGACCATGGTGTTCAGGTCATTCATGGTCCTTACCAGGAGCAACCAGCAGAATCGTGCACAGCTGTTGTGACAAGGGCACAGCCGTTTTTTGCAGCTCCATGCTGGTTCCCCGGACGTTGGTGAAGTAATAACATATGTCCCCGCATTTCACAGAGGTTGCAGGTAAAATGTCGTTGTCCTGCAACTTCTGATGTGGTGAATGTTCGAAGTCTTCGAACAAGAGTAAGTGATCGCCTTTCTTTCATATGTTGCAGTGTGATCCAGGCAAATGGTCACATAAATTTCCTTGGTGAAGGTAAGCATTCATCTCCAAGTTACACGGGAGAATGTCTTCATCATTCTTTGAGAAAGAGGGTGTATGCCACGATTAACTTCATTTTTTTAGCCACAAATTTTCTTTCTCGAACTTCTTCCCAATTCCGTTAGCAATCCCTCCAAAATGTGATCTCGTCTTATCTTTATGCTCAGTCACATCTGAATCTGCTTTCCGCACACACTGGATCAGATAGGGTGCATCTTACCATGAAATCAGCATAATCATGTATATCTTCCGACAGTTTCACATTCAACAATTTGTTGTTTTTTTCTTAACACAAAAAGTTATATTCATTTATATGCGTCACACAAATAATATTCAATCAGGTATGTATTTTATTACTAAACTAAGAATAGCATTGTATATGATTACAATCACAAACGGGAATACCTAATTCCCAACAACAATTTTCCCAAACCAACAAATTAAGCATAATGTATTATTACCATAATTCCTCTCCACTTTTTCTTTTCCCTCTTTTTATTTTTTTTATTTTTTTTTTCTTATCAATCTCCTATGGTTTATCATTTCGTTCCAAGATACCGCAACCAAAGGTTTTAACCAAAGCTCTACCAAACTATTTCCAATTTGAACAAAAATGCCAGTGAAACAATGATTCGAAGAATTAACTTCAAGGGGTCAATAAATTTATTCTATAGCCAGATCTAATTTTCCCATCCAATAGTTTGCCTTGCCACATGTCATATTATAACACCTTAATAAACCTTCGAAAAAATGTTTCCCATCTCAACAAATTTCCTTTTTTACAAATAGCCATGTGTAACTTACGTATTTAACTACAATTTCCTCTCAATTTGTTTGGCCTAACTGGCCGCAAAAGTGGCTGCCAGCATGCAGTACCGTTTTTTATCTACCAAGGAAGTGTTCCACACAAGACCTCTACCAAAATGTTGTTTGTAAAAAACAAATCTGGGATTTCTGATTACATGGATGCACACTCTCAGGACATTTTCAGTCTGCTGTTAACAATCCACTACGATGACTTAATTCCTTTACCCACAATCAAATAATTAGTACAAATTGAGGATATTATCCCTATCACATTCTTTTATCGATTCATTATGTTGGATCTAATTTTTCCCACTAATTTTCCACTGCTGTAAGGCGGAACAATAGCTCTCATAAGTCTTAGTAATATCGTACTTAATTTGCCCAGCATCGAATAATTTATTTACTATCCTTTCTCATCTGTTAACCAGTGACTTTGTTTAAACTCCAGAACTGAAAACCCACAATAGTTCAAACCAGCAAAATTTTCTTTACTATTTTCCCATATCATCTATGCCTAAAACACATCCATACATACAGCACAATTTATATGCTGATAAAATTCAAGTTTATATATATAAAATCCATGAGCAGAGTATTCTGGGAAGTCAGTGTAAGACCTCTCCCAAATTTGGATGATTTTGTACTTCCTCATTTCCTTTTATGAAGCTCATATCCATAAATAGATGTTATTCTCATATACATTCTATCAAAAAATGGAATCCCAAAATTACTCACAATTTTACTATTAATTAATGGCTGCTCATAACCCAGCACATCAAATTTTTATATTCCATTTCCCTTGACAAAAGAGATAATGTTCATAATCAAATTATATTTCTATTTTATTTTACGGATTCTCTGGATATTCAATCCCATCCACATATCCCAATCCCATCCACATATAACTATCCATTTCCAGACAGGCACACTGTCGGTGTCAACAATCTTGTAAGATTGATACACAAAAACACACACACACATGCATTATGCATATTTGTTTGCGTTGGAACCATTATTTACAGATCAGATGGGTGTCAATTTTATTTCAATTTCATAAAATTTGTCAATCAAATTCAAAATGCTTATAGACAAATAAACCAAAAGTCCATTCTTAGAAAACCCTTATGATGTCACATTGAAATTACCCTTTCTGCCTTCACAATAATCTATCCAAATTTTGACTACACACCCATTTGCATGTCAGTCGACCATTGACCTATCAATCGTGCGGAACAATATTCCGAAATTCCCACCTGATCATCATGTGACTCTTGTCACTTGGTTTGCCAAAAAAATTGCAACGCAATTGTTCCAAACTTTGTAAATTTAAAATTGCTGTGCCCAAAATAGAAGATCCAATTTTGGCATTTGATCAATTAATTATTAATTTGTTAACAAGCAAAAAAGAAAAAATGAATCATTCTTGCTCTGAAAACTTTTCAGACACAAGAATCATCGACAGTTATTCATGTTTGTCCAGTAATCGAATCTGTTGAGGCCAATCATCATTTGGGATTTGCAGCAATGAAGGCCTAATCATTGTCTGAGGTACCGGTAAGCACTGGTACCCTTGATCTTGGTTTGCCCCATGACCTTGTCTTCCTGTTGACATACGGACATCTTCTTCTCCAATGTCCCATCTTTCCACACTCGAAACACCGGTTTCTGTCGTTGTCTGATCTGTGCACCTGTGCACTTGTATTGCTGGGCTGCATCTCTACATCCCTGAGTTGCCACTGCAATCTCTCGTTATCTCCTGAAACACGAAAAAATTCTCTGTACCGTCCTTTTTGGGGAGACAACTGGAAATCAGATGGGACAACTGTGACTTTCATTCCTAATTTCGAGGGCAGTTGTGCATTTGTCTCCTCCACTGTATCCTGTATCCTTTTTATTTTAAGTTCTAGTTCCGTTATCCGTTCTTGCTGTTCCCGTTGTCTGGATTCACCATCCCAAAGATGGAATGCAAGCCAGTCTACCGTTAGATTCTGTCTCTTCCTGGCTTTCAATCTTTGTTCCAATCTTTCCAATCGACTTCGCTCAAATGTACCATCTCTTGGAAACTCCTCATCATGTCCCTTTGTCCACAAATACCAATTCTCGACCTGCCTTATAGCTTCTGCACCATAACGGTCGTACATATGATGTGTACAAGTACCTTTTTGTGGAATCTCTGGTTGTCCTTGTGTATTCTTGCAGGCTCCATTTCCCATTCTGCCTTTTATCAAAGTAGCGTTGGATGTGTTGTAGTTTGTTCCTCTAAAGCTTCACTCGTTCCTCCAGGAAGGGTCTCTCCACCTGTTCGCACGGTGATTTCCAGAGAATCTCCCTCAGCCGTGGCTTTTGCACAATCCAATCTCACAGATCAGTATTTGCAGATGAGCCGGAGGGTCAGTATGAAATGGGTGAATCCTCAGGTGTCCGCTCTGTTGACGGGGAAATCACACAATGGTAACCGCACATATATATCTGTATATAAACTCACCACCTTGCTCAATATTCCCAGGTTGTCTCCACATTGTTAATATCACGCAAAGATATCAAAGCTTCTTTCTTGAGACCGCATTTTCATCAATCAAACAATCAATATATTCAATTCAATTTATTCAGTTAAATTTATTCAATTAAATTCAATCAATTAGATTCAATCTCAATTAATTCATCAATATTCATCAATAAATTAAATTAATCATTTTGGATGACTCCTTGCATAAGCCCTTTCCCCAATGATGTCAGGACAGGTCCATCCATTGACCGTCACCTCTGGTTCGTACCTCATGTTAATTGATGAATCACCGTCCTGTCCTAGGGTCATATCTGACATATTTCCCCATTTTGCCTGGTCTCCACAAATTTTCTTTGCAACCACTAAAGGCAACTCATCCTTCATTCGTGAGACAGCCAAAATGGATGGCAGATATTAAAGTTCATTGGGAAAAATATCTCATCATTTTCCTTTTAATAGTATCCAAAATCTCTTGGCAATATAAATTTCGTAAAACTCCTGAAATAAGACTGTAAAATTTCTTCAATCATGCTAAATTTTGAAACTCCATCACTTGTAATACCCAATTTATCCCATAGGGCTTGAAAGTTCTTTCCCAAGTTCATGCAGCATTCTGCATTTGAACCCTATGATATCATTCATAATAATCATCATGATTTTATAGTCATGGTCCTATCATAATCATCTATTTAAACGAACATTTCCTTTATCACCACAGCTATGTGGTATAATCAACAATAGAATAAAACTGCACATAGCAACAGGCTACCTCATGGCCACTTAGTATACCTATTGACAATAAGTCATAACAATATCGAATAATCATTGAACAATTCAAAAATCGCTTCCCCTGCTCCAGCCGCAGCATCCGTGATATTTGTTTGCTCATTCACTATTCCTGATTCGTCATCAAGGATCTCCATCATCACACAGCGTACTTAATTCCGCATTCTAATGAGAATTCAACAGGATTTTACGACTCAAAGGAAAAGAACGAGCAGACCTTTTGCAGGATGATCGTTACAAAAATCGTTACATATATTAAAGTATTTATGATGTTTACAAATCATATCTTAATTCTTACAAGATTTTGGTTCTTTGAATAAATCACAGCACCGGGAGAACCAGCTCCAAAAATGGATCTTTGTGTTTATTCAGCACCCTAGTAATTGGTTCTTTGTGTACTAATTACACAGCACCCAGGCCCCGCTCATATGGATCTTTGTGCAGCGCTACACAGCACCTGAGCAAAAGGGGTTTCATCTACATTTTCCCTATCTGGTGTACCATCCGTGATATTTGTCTGCTCATTCACTATTCCTGATTCGTCATCAAGGATCTCCATCATCACACAGCGTACTTAATTCCGCTTTTTAATGAGAGTTCAACAGGAATTTACGACTCAAAGGAAAAGAACGAGCAGACCTTTTGCAGGACGATAACTGGAATTAGTCGTGAAAATATATCCAAATACACAAAAATACACACCCACACAAATAAACAACATTTATTCCGTTTAACAGAACAAACATTTCCTCTATCATGACATGCATGTCTTCAAAATTATATGCCCAAGAGAAAAAGTAAAATTAATTAAAACTGCGGGCAGTGATGATCCGGGGACCATACCGCTCCATCCTGATTGGACGAGTGCGTGCTAGAGTCGTTAACAACGACAGTCCAGATCCGATTGTTCAAAATTTCAACTCAATCGATCGAAAAATGAACGCAGGGATGCATTTTAAAGGTGCAGTGGCACTAACTGAGTTGCCACGAATATGGCCATGAAATTGCCAATATGGCCATCACAAAATATTTTCCTTAATCAATTGGCTCATAGCATAACCAATCTGCAAGTATTTCATCCGAAGATGTGTCTCTGAGGACTTTTAATTAAATAAGTCATTTATAAATCAACGAGTTAATTTATTAAATGATTAATCAATAAATCAAAATTTTCCTTGACAGCCATATCACTCGGTCAGTGTCATGTCCAAATATCAGCTTCCTTACTCAAAAGGTGCCTGAGTTAATGTAATGTAATTACTGTAATAAAATTACTGCAATTACTGTAACTAGGGCATGCCCGTACTATATATATATCTAAAATTATATCCCCCCCCCTATTTACATGAAATGGTTTGGTCCAAAGCGAACAGCTTGCGAGTGGTGACAATCCCCCCCCTCTATTTACATGCAATGGTTCGGTCCAAAGCGAACGGCTTCCGGAGTTTGGTAAAGAAATCGCCATCGCGTACACAAACGCGCAGGAAAGCGAATGAATCGCAAATTCGTTTTTATTAGTTGTAAAACATAATGCCCAATTATTCAATTAGCGCCAACGTATTTTGGCTGTTTGCAATTTAATCGCAAGGCAAAGTAGAAAGAGAAGAGGGAAAAAAAGAAAAGCCTTGCCTTGCTGCAAACAGCTGCTGCAAACAACAACAACAGGGAAGGCTGCACTGTCCGGAAGTTGGCATATCGCAGTTACGATTATTTTAGTGTTAATGGCCAATTATTCAATTACCGCCAACGTATTTTGGCTGTTTGCAATTTAATCGCAAGGAAAAGTAGAAAGAGAAGAGGGAAAAAAAGAAAAGCCTTGCATTAACGCATTAACGCTTGCATTGCATTAACGGTTCGGCACACGTGATAGCTCGCTGCTCTCTGATTGGTTGAAGCGTTTTTTGGACATAGCTCGGTAGGTACTTGTCCGATTAATTTCAAACCTTGAAAAGGCACATCCTCGGGTCCCCAGCAATATACCTGGCAAGTTTCAAGTATATCGGACCCGTGGTTGTCGAGAAACAGCGGTCACAGACAAACACACAGACACACAGACACACAGACACACAGACACACAGACACACAGACACACAGACACACAGACACACAGAGATTACTGGAATTATTACTGTAATGATTACTGTAATTACTGTAATTACCGGAACTGTAATTACTGTAATTACCTCAGGTAATTACTGTAATGTAATTACTGTAATTTAATAAGCAATGTAATTAATTAAATAAGTACTTCATTAATCGCTAATAATGAAATAATTCCTGAATTCTTATCCGATTCACTTAACATTTTGAGTGTCCCCAAAACGTTGGAGCAAAACGTTGCAACAACGAAAGTGAAACGTTGTAGCGACGTTGTGGAAACGTCAGCAAAACCCAACAAACAAGAACAGTACACATTTCCTGTAATTATCTCCCATAATCACAACAAGAACAGTACACATTTCCTGTAATTATCTCTCATACTCACCAAACAAGAACAGTACACATTTCCTGTAATTATCTCTCATAATCACAACAAGAACAGTACACATTTCCTGTAATTATCTCTCATAATCACAACAAGAACAGTACACATTTCCTGTAATTATCTTTCATACTCACAACAAGAACAGTACACATTTCCTGTAATTATCTCTCATAATCACAACAAGAACAGTACACATTTCCTGTAATTATCTCTCATACTCACCAAACAAGAACAGTACACATTTCCTGTAATTATCTCTCATAATCACAACAAGAACAGTACACATTTCCTGTAATTATCTCTCATAATCACAACAAGAACAGTACACATTTCCTGTAATTATCTCTCATACTCACCAAACAAGAACAGTACACATTTCCTGTAATTATCTCTCATAATCACAACAAGAACAGTACACATTTCCTGTAATTATCTCTCATAATCACAACAAGAACAGTACACATTTCCTGTAATTATCTCTCATACTCACAACAAGAACAGTACACATTTCCTGTAATTATCTCTCATAATCACAACAAGAACAGTACACATTTCCTGTAATTATCTCTCATACTCACCAAACAAGAACAGTACACATTTCCTGTAATTATCTCTCATAATCACAACAAGAACAGTACACATTTCCTGTAATTATCTCTCATACTCACAACAAGAACAGTACACATTTCCTGTAATTATCTCTCATAATCACAACAAGAACAGTACACATTTCCTGTAATTATCTCTCATACTCACCAAACAAGAACAGTACACATTTCCTGTAATTATCTCTCATAATCACAACAAGAACAGTACACATTTCCTGTAATTATCTCTCATACTCACCAAACAAGAACAGTACACATTTCCTGTAATTATCTCTCATAATCACAACAAGAACAGTACACATTTCCTGTAATTATCTCTCATAATCACAACAAGAACAGTACACATTTCCTGTAATTATCTCTCATAATCACAACAAGAACAGTACACATTTCCTGGACTTATCTCTCATAATCACAACAAGAACAGTACACATTTCCTGTAATTATCTCTCATACTCACAACAAGAACAGTACACATTTCCTGTAATTATCTCTCATAATCACAACAAGAACAGTACACATTTCCTGTAATTATCTCTCATACTCACCAAACAAGGACAGTACACATTTCCTGTAATTATCTCTCATAATCACAACAAGAACAGTACACATTTCCTGTAATTATCTCTCCTAATCACAACAAGAACAGTACACATTTCCTGTAATTATCTCTCATAATCACAACAAGAACAGTACACATTTCCTGTAATTATCTCTCATAATTACCTCTATTTATATATACTAGGGCGTGCCCGCACATACGTGCTTGCAAAAAAAAAAAAAAAAAAAACACACATGCGTGCAAGCAACAACAAAACTTTGAAACCACGTGGCAGTTACGACCACAGAACCCTCGCCATTAATATCTATTGTAAGCGTGCCAAATCAATAAGTATCAATTTTTTTTTTTTCTATGAGCCTCGACCAGAGAGTGGTTGCTACTCACAAAACACTCGTCGCTAGCTGTTCCATTGTCTGCCGATTCCCACTCTGCTGTTTTTGTCTCATAATCAGGATAAATTTGGAACAGCCCTTAAACTAACATCAAGCAGATCAATTTTTTTATATTTAGGTTGAGGTTTCACACAAACTGGTTAACTAAATAATACAGAATTATTATTATTATTATATCTCCGCCTTGGTGACCAGTTTATGTTTTGTATCCCACTGATAGGCCGGATCTGGATTCGGACCTGAACCAAAATCCAATCATTTCGTCGTGTAGTGATGGACCTGGACAAAATTTTATGCAATTTTTTTTTTTCCATCGCCATCTTTCATCATAATTCTGGACCGGCATGAGGGGGGGTTGTCTGTCATGAATTTATTTGTTGATCGAACGAGGTTTAATTTGTCTAAATCCGACCAGTCGTTTCCAAAGATATAAGCCTTTTTGTCGCAATACCATAAATTGGAATGAGGTAAAATATATATATATAAATATAATTCCCTTTCCCGGTTCCCTGTCGCTCGCCGAGCGCCGAGTGCTTTGAACAAGTGCAAAAAAAGAAGTACTTTATACGTGTCGTGTGCGGGTGGGTAAACGAGTGTACCGGCCTTACACGTCCTGGAAGCAAGCGGTCGCAAGGTGCACACTTGCTCCGTTTGCTTCCAGGTCACAGTAAGGCCCTTTAATAACCAGCGCAAAAATACGTATTTACAGAAATCATTTAGAAAAAAAAACGAATAAATTGCTACAGTCGTTTATCGAAATCCCATTCGTGATGGCTCACGCCACCTATATCGCGGCATCGGTGCGCAAAGAAGCCCCAGACCACCTGCTCCCCCATGTATGTACACATAACTTCCAAGTTCGTAAATCATATTGGACAAAACAAGACACACTCACCTTTTACTTGCTTGTACAATTGATCTCAGCGGTGCCTCCAGATTGTGGAAGAATTTTGTGTATGACTCACAGGACTCCAATGACCGCACACAGGTTTACAAAAGGTCTGGTTTATTAACTGTATTTACTTCATTCCAATTACCAAAATGATACCGCATAATATAATGGATCAGGTTAACTCTTTTCGCTGGTCCTTCTCGTTCATCCGACACTCCCGTTCGGTCAGCGCCTCTCGTAGCAAGTCCTCTCGACTCCACGTTTGCTCTAGTTTATATGGACGAACTGGACTTAATCCTCTGTCCGCTGAAACGTTAATCCTTTCTCCGCTGATGCCCCGAGGTCATGCATTGCACCAAGTCCTGGCATCAACTCGCTCCCCTCCTGCTGTGATTTCCATTTACACAGTAGGAGGGTGCTCTAGCCTGGGGCCTTGACCAGGTGTTTCAAGAGATTATCATGTTCATGCACATTCTGCTTCGTAACCAGATTTAATCAATGAGTTACCAGGGCCAATCAATACGTTACACTGAGTTACACTTCCACAGGAGCATTAGAAATGTATGCAAAGGGAGCATTAGAGATGTATGCAAAGGGAGCATTAGAGATGTATGCAAAGGGCGCATTAGAGATGTATGCAAAGGGAGCATTAGAGAGGTATGCAAAGGGAGCATTCGAGATGTATGCAAAGGGAGCATTAGAGAGGTATGCAAAGGGAGCATTAGAGATGTATGCAAAGGGAGCATTACAGAGGTATGCAAAGGGAGCATTAGAGAGGTATGCAGAAGGAACAGCAGAGAGGTGCGCAAAGGGAGCATTAGAGAGGTATGCAAAGGGAGCAGAAGAGAGGTATGCAAAGGGAGCATTAGAGAGGTATGCAAAGGGAGCATTAGAGAGGTATCCAAAGGGAGCATTAGAGAGATATGCAAAGGGAGCATTAGAGAGGTATGCAAAGGGAGCAGAAGAGAGGTATGCAAAGGGAGCATTAGAGAGGTATGCAAAGGGAGCAGAAGAGAGGTATGCAAAGGGAGCATTAGAGAGGTATGCAAAGGGAGCATTAGAAAGGTATACAAAGGGAGCATTAGAGAGGTATGCAAAGGGAGCATTAGAGAGGTATGCAAAGGGAGCAGAAGAGAGGTATGCAAAGGGAGCATTAGAGAGGTATGTAAAGGGAGCAGAAGAGAGGTATGCAAAGGGAGTATTAGAGAGGTATGCAAAGGGAGCAGAAGAGAGCTATGCAAAGGGAGCATTAGAGAGGTATGCAAAGGGAGCATTAGAGAGGTATGCAAAGGGAGCATAAGAGAGGTATGCAAAGGGAGCATAAGAGAGGTATGCAAAGGGAGCATTAGAGAGGTATGCAAAGGGAGCATTAGAGAGGTATGCAAAGGGAGCATTAGAGAGGTATGCAAAGGGAGCAGAAGAGAGGTATGCAAAGGGAGCATTAGAGAGGTATGCAAAGGGAGCAGAAGAGAGGTATGCAAAGGGAGCAGAAGAGAGGTATGCAAAGGGAGCATTAGAGAGGTATGCAGAAGGAACAGTAGAGAGGTGCGCAAAGGGAGCATTAGAGAGGTATGCAGAAGGAACAGTAGAGAGGTGCGCAAAGGGAGCATTAGAGAGGTATGCAGAAGGAACAGTAGAGAGGTACACAAAGGGAGCAGTAGAGATGTATGCAAAGGGAACAGAAGAGAGGTATGCAAAGGGAGCAGTAGAGAGGTATGGAAAGGGGCAGCAGAGAGGTATGGAAAGGGGCAGCAGAGAGGTATGCAAAGGGAACAGTAGAGAGGTATGCAAAGGGAGCATAAGAGAGGTATGCAGAAGGAACAGTAGAGAGGTGCGCAAAGGGAGCAGTAGAGAGGTATGGAAAGGGGCAGCAGAGAGGTATGCAAAGGGAGCAGAAGAGATGTATGCAAAGGGAGCATTAGAGATGTACACAAAGGGAGCAGTAGAGAGGTATGCAAAGGGAACAGTAGAGATGTATGCAAAGGGAGCAGAAGAGAGGTATGCAAGAGGAACAGTAGAGAGGTATGCACAAGGAACAGTAGAGAGGTATGCACAAGGAACAGTAGAGAGGTATGCAAAAGGGACAGTAGAGGTATGCAAAAGGAACAGTGGATAGGTATGCAAAGGGAGCATTAGAGAGGTATGCAAAGGGAGCAGGCGAGAGGTATGCAAAAGGAACAGTAGAGAGGTATGCAAAAGGAACAATGGAGAGGTATGCAAAGGGAGCATTAGAGAGGTATGCAAAAGGAACAGTAGAAAGGTGTGCAAAGGGAGCATTAGAGATGTATGCAAAGGGAGCATTAGAGAGGTATGCAAAGGGAGCATTAGAGAGGTATGCAAAGGGAGCAGTAGAGAGGTATGCAAAGGGAGCATTAGAGATGTATGCAAAGGGAGCATTAGAGAGGTATGCAAAGGGAGCATTAGAGAGGTATGCAAAGGGAGCATTAGAGAGGTATGCAAAGGGAGCATTAGAGAGGTATGCAAAGGGAGCATTAGAGAGGTATGCAAAGGGAGCATTAGAGAGGTATGCAAAGGGAGCATTAGAGATGTATGCAAAGGGAGCAGGAGAGATGTATGCAAAGGGAGCATGAGAGAGGTATGCAAAGGGAGCATTAGAGAGGTATGCAAAGGGAGCATCAGAGAGGTATGCAAAGGGAGCATTAGAGAGGTATGCAAAGGGAGCATTAGAGAGGTATGCAAAGGGAGCATTAGAGAGGTATGCAAAGGGAGCATTAGAGAGGTATGCAAAGGGAGCAGTAGAGATGTCTGCAAAGGGAGCAGTAGAGATGTCTGCAAAGGGAGCATTAGAGAGGTATGCAAAGGGAGCATTAGAGAGGTATGCAAAGGGAGCAGTAGAGAGGTATGCAAAGGGAGCATTAGAGATGTATGCAAAGGGAGCATTAGAGAGGTATGCAAAGGGAGCATTAGAGAGGTATGCAAAGGGAGCAGTAGAGAGGTATGCAAAGGGAGCATTAGAGATGTATGCAAAGGGAGCATTAGAGAGGTATGCAAAGGGAGCATCAGAGAGGTATGCAAAGGGAGCAGTAGAGAGGTATGCAAAGGGAGCATTAGAGAGGTATGCAAAGGGAGCATCAGAGAGGTATCCAAAGGGAGCAGTAGAGAGGTATGCAAAGGGAGCATTAGAGATGTATGCAAAGGGAGCATTACAGATGTATGCAAAGGGAGCATTAGAGAGGTATGCAAAGGGAGCATTAGAGAGGTATGCAAAGGGAGCAGTAGAGAGGTATGCAAAGGGAGCATTAGAGATGTATGCAAAGGGAGCATTAGAGAGGTATGCAAAGGGAGCAGTAGAGGGGTATGCAAAGGGAGCATTAGAGAGGTATGCAAAGGGAGCATTAGAGAGGTATGCAAAGGGAGCATTAGAGATGTATGCAAAGGGAGCAGGAGAGATGTATGCAAAGGGAGCATGAGAGAGGTATGCAAAGGGAGCAGTAGAGAGGTATGCAAAGGGAGCATTAGAGATGTATGCAAAGGGAGCATTAGAGAGGTATGCAAAGGGAGCATCAGAGAGGTATGCAAAGGGAGCATTAGAGAGGTATGCAAAGGGAGCATTAGAGAGGTATGCAAAGGGAGCATTATAGAGGTATGCAAAGGGAGCATTAGAGAGGTATGCAAAGGGAGCAGTAGAGAGGTATGCAAAGGGAGCATTAGAGATGTATGCAAAGGGAGCATTAGAGAGGTATGCAAAGGGAGCATTAGAGAGGTATGCAAAGGGAGCAGTAGAGAGGTATGCAAAGGGAGCATTAGAGATGTATGCAAAGGGAGCATTAGAGAGGTATGCAAAGGGAGCATTAGAGAGGTATGCAAAGGGAGCATTAGAGAGGTATGCAAAGGGAGCATTAGAGAGGTATGCAAAGGGAGCATTAGAGATGTATGCAAAGGGAGCAGGAGAGATGTTTGCAAAGGGAGCATGAGAGAGGTATGCAAAGGGAGCAGTAGAGAGGTATGCAAAGGGAGCATTAGAGATGTATGCAAAGGGAGCATTAGAGAGGTATGCAAAGGGAGCAGTAGAGAGGTATGCAAAGGGAGCATTAGAGATGTATGCAAAGGGAGCATTAGAGAGGTATGCAAAGGGAGCAGTAGAGAGGTATGCAAAGGGAGCATTAGAGATGTATGCAAAGGGAGCATTAGAGAGGTATGCAAAGGGAGCATCAGAGAGGTATGCAAAGGGAGCAGTAGAGAGGTATGCAAAGGGAGCATTAGAGATGTATGCAAAGGGAGCATTAGAGAGGTATGCAAAGGGAGCATTAGAGAGGTATGCAAAGGGAGCAGTAGAGAGGTATGCAAAGGGAGCATTAGAGATGTATGCAAAGGGAGCATTAGAGAGGTATGCAAAGGGAGCATTAGAGAGGTATGCAAAGGGAGCAGTAGAGAGGTATGCAAAGGGAGCATTAGAGATGTATGCAAAGGGAGCATTAGAGAGGTATGCAAAGGGAGCATCAGAGAGGTATGCAAAGGGAGCAGTAGAGAGGTATGCAAAGGGAGCATTAGAGAGGTATGCAAAGGGAGCATCAGAGAGGTATCCAAAGGGAGCAGTAGAGAGGTATGCAACGGGAGCATTAGAGATGTATGCAAAGGGATCATTAGAGATGTATGCAAAGGGACCAGTAGAGAGGTATGCAAAGGGAGCAGTAGAGATGTATGCAAAGGGACCAGTAGAGATGTATGCAAAGGGAGCATCAGAGAGGTATGCAAAGGGAGCAGTAGAGAGGTATGCAAAGGGACCAGTAGAGAGGTATGCAAAGGGACCAGTAGAGAGGTATGCAAAGGGAGCAGTAGAGATGTATGCAAAGGGAGCATCAGAGAGGTATGCAAAGGGAGCAGTAGAGAGGTATGCAAAGGGAGCATTAGAGATGTATGCAAAGGGAGCAGTGCAGAGGTATGCAAAGGGAGCATCAGAGAGGTATGCAAAGGGAGCAGTAGAGAGGTATGCAAAGGGAGCATTAGAGATGTATGCAAAGGGAGCATTAGAGATGTATGCAAAGGGAGCATTAGAGATGTATGCAAAGGGAGCATTAGAGATGTATGCAAAGGGAGCATTAGAGATGTATGCAAAGGGAGCATTAGAGATGTATGCAAAGGGAGCATTAGAGGTGTATGCAAAGGGAGCATTAGAGATGTATGCAAAGGGAGCATTAGAGATGTATGCAAAGGGAGCATTAGAGATGTATGCAAAGGGAGCATTAGAGATGTATGCAAAGGGAGCATTAGAAATGTATGCAAAGGGAGCATTAGAGATGTATGCAAAGGGAGCATTAGAGATGTATGCAAAGGGAGCATTAGAGATGTATGCAAAGGGAGCATTAGAGAGGTATGCAAAGGGAGCATTCGAGATGTATGCAAAGGGAGCATTAGAGAGGTATGCAAAGGGAGCATTAGAGATGTATGCAAAGGGAGCATTACAGAGGTATGCAAAGGGAGCATTAGAGAGGTATGCAGAAGGAACAGCAGAGAGGTGCGCAAAGGGAGCATTAGAGAGGTATGCAAAGGGAGCAGAAGAGAGGTATGCAAAGGGAGCATTAGAGAGGTATGCAAAGGGAGCATTAGAGAGGTATCCAAAGGGAGCATTAGAGAGATATGCAAAGGGAGCATTAGAGAGGTATGCAAAGGGAGCAGAAGAGAGGTATGCAAAGGGAGCATTAGAGAGGTATGCAAAGGGAGCAGAAGAGAGGTATGCAAAGGGAGCATTAGAGAGGTATGCAAAGGGAGCATTAGAAAGGTATACAAAGGGAGCATTAGAGAGGTATGCAAAGGGAGCATTAGAGAGGTATGCAAAGGGAGCAGAAGAGAGGTATGCAAAGGGAGCATTAGAGAGGTATGCAAAGGGAGCAGAAGAGAGGTATGCAAAGGGAGTATTAGAGAGGTATGCAAAGGGAGCAGAAGAGAGCTATGCAAAGGGAGCATTAGAGAGGTATGCAAAGGGAGCATTAGAGAGGTATGCAAAGGGAGCATAAGAGAGGTATGCAAAGGGAGCATAAGAGAGGTATGCAAAGGGAGCATTAGAGAGGTATGCAAAGGGAGCATTAGAGAGGTATGCAAAGGGAGCATTAGAGAGGTATGCAAAGGGAGCAGAAGAGAGGTATGCAAAGGGAGCATTAGAGAGGTATGCAAAGGGAGCAGAAGAGAGGTATGCAAAGGGAGCCGAAGAGAGGTATGCAAAGGGAGCATTAGAGAGGTATGCAGAAGGAACAGTAGAGAGGTGCGCAAAGGGAGCATTAGAGAGGTATGCAGAAGGAACAGTAGAGAGGTGCGCAAAGGGAGCATTAGAGAGGTATGCAGAAGGAACAGTAGAGAGGTACACAAAGGGAGCAGTAGAGAGGTATGCAAAGGGAACAGTAGAGATGTATGCAAAGGGAACAGAAGAGAGGTATGCAAAGGGAGCAGTAGAGAGGTATGGAAAGGGGCAGCAGAGAGGTATGGAAAGGGGCAGCAGAGAGGTATGCAAAGGGAACAGTAGAGTGGTATGCAAAGGGAGCATTAGAGAGGTATGCAGAAGGAACAGTAGAGAGGTGCGCAAAGGGAGCAGTAGAGAGGTATGGAAAGGGGCAGCAGAGAGGTATGCAAAGGGAGCAGAAGAGATGTATGCAAAGGGAGCATTTGAGATGTACACAAAGGGAACAGTAGAGAGGTATGCAAAGGGAACAGTAGAGATGTATGCAAAGGGAGCAGAAGAGAGGTATGCAAGAGGAACAGTAGAGAGGTATGCACAAGGAACAGTAGAGAGGTATGCACAAGGAACAGTAGAGAGGTATGCAAAAGGGACAGTAGAGGTATGCAAAAGGAACAGTGGATAGGTATGCAAAGGGAGCATTAGAGAGGTATGCAAAGGGAGCAGGCGAGAGGTATGCAAAAGGAACAGTAGAGAGGTATGCAAAAGGAACAATGGAGAGGTATGCAAAGGGAGCATTAGAGAGGTATGCAAAAGGAACAGTAGAAAGGTGTGCAAAGGCAACAGTAGAGAGGTACACGAAGGGAGCAGTAGAGAGCGTTGAAACACCAACAGCAGAGTTGAAGGCCAAGATAGACAAAGACTTGGACAAACAATGGGTGTGAGAGGAATGGGGGGCAGGAGAGGACGCATGTGATTGATAAGATGGACACAGTAGGAAACTTCAAGGAGAGAAAACTGCAAAATAGGAAGGACGAGGGATTCGGATGGGGTTAACAAGGGTAGATTAGGTCATGGTTGTGAATTGGGGACGATCTGAGATGGTGATGAACACCTGTCTTGAATACCTGGAGGTAAGACGAAAATTGAAGAGGGTGTGGAAGTTGATTCCACATGTGGGAAGAAAGAGGACCTAATGAGTGGATGTGAGCAGTGATCCTGCATTTAGGTAGTTTCGGCAAAAGGAGGTTGATGGTGCACCGTGTGTGCCCTGCAAAAATCTGGGGGTGGTGGTGGAGGTGGAGGGGGTTGGGGAGAAGGGGACAAAGCATGGAAAGAGCAGATCGGTGCAAGACGAGAAAGGAGGCGGTAGAATACGGAGAGACCACCGGACTATTTGAGATGGGGAAGCGATCTCGGGAGATTCCAATAATCTTAAAGCCCTTGGTTTCCACAGCGTCAACCTGAGAAAGATGTGAGGGAGGGGAACCTACCCAGAATAATCATTCCTTTCACGCCGTGAGGCGCATAGGAGCTGCTGAGGCAGTTTCATTGGCTAAGGAGTACAATCCTGGACAGGTCGCTACTCCAACTCAGGATACTCACATGTTTATTATCCCAGTAAGCTGCTACTCATTTTGCCGACCGCGGAATGATGACGAGGAATGAGTGAACACATCTGGTGTTATTTTAATGGCTCCACAGGGGGTTCAAACCAAGACCCTAATATCTCAAGCTAGAGTCCCTGTATATAGAGAGTTGTGTCAACTCAAATTTGGACGCCATTTTGTGTCTAAGTGTGTCGGATTAGATATACATGTACATTCGCGATATGGGGTGATATATTCTAAACCTGCTAAAAAAAAATTTACTACACATATTTAGTCTTATTATTACATACAGGTGATATTTGTTTTGTCAAAAACTCAGCTATTGCCGTGAAAAGAGCTGTGTGGTGATATTAAAAGTGGTATGGCAATGCATATTACAAGCCAACACTGCATATAAGAGCTAACATTATAAGTAAGACAAACCAATGCTGGCCAACTGGAAAATTGGTATGTACAATTGCTCAGTATTCTGTAGATAAATGTTGTAATCGGGAAAGATAATTTTATACTTAACGTTAAATATAACACAATTTTTTTACAATTTAATTTTGCAAAATATTTAGAATAATGTAAAAAGAAAATGGCAACAGGAAGATAGTCATCATAATCTGAACGTACAATTATAGTTCAAAGAGCTATACAAATATAGACAAGCACATGCCTGTCATTTTGTAATCGTTTAAAATATGTCTGATTGAACATGTCCTGCCATGATTTTGTAATAAATAAAACAATTCTTACATTGAGATTCATTTGAGGAGTCAATACGTTCATGAGTGGAGTAGGTGTGGTCGGACAAGTTTGGTAGATGTAGTCTCTCAGTTCTGGACGGTCCACGCTTCTTGGGGGAGTTGCGCAGCTTCACGGGTTTCCGGTAGCTAAATATTGTTGGAACTGCAGAGCACTTCAACCTCTTTTTGTCATCAGCTCGCCCCCTCTCAAACGGATTCACATCGAAATGTTCCTGCAATCATACAATGAGTGTCCTTGATGTATTTATTTATTGAAATTTTTATTCTAACACAACACAGTTTAATTTTAATGAGCTGTCATGTACTAGTACTTCCACAACAGAAAATCACATGGACAATCTTCCGGAAGATGGCCAGACAAATCGCCAGCTCTATCGACCACATGTATATTGATATCAATCAGGGATAACAGCTTTTGAAAGTTGAGCCAGTTTTAAATGTGGGTACACAAATACACCTGTTTTACTGCATTAATCACCTAGAAATATTGTATGTTTTGGGAACGATAGCTGTCACCAGGTTAAATATATAGGGATTGTCCAATGTGCAAAATCTTCCATCACTACAATTTGGCCATAAATCCCGGGGTGGGAAATATTTGAGCAAATATGCCACAAGACGCATGAGCACTGTACAAAGCAAACAATAACTCGTCAAATTTTGGACGTATGGATGACTGCACAACCCGCAAAAAAATTGAGCAGGTCCCCCCCTAAAATTGCTTTTATTATTGCCGATTAGGCTAAAGATTTTCAACCAAAAAAATAACTTGCCTCGGAATACGTTTTGAATGGACGGACAGACAACTGAAAACAAAACGGACCATGGGTTTCCCACCCCTATAAAATCAAAATTAATTCCCTCTGAAAAAGTACAGTGACATTGCCCGCAGACTACCCAACCGCAGACCAGGCAATGTCACTGTACCGGGACATTTCATCAATCGATGACAATATGCGGTCCGCTAGGACTACCCGAAAAAATTGAGCAGGGTTCTTCCCACGGAAATGCATTTTTGGTCAGCTCCTTGAAGATTATAAACAAACACAAATCACTTCCCTTTAAAAGGGTTTTCAACGGACAGACAACCAAAAAAAAACCGAGCAGATAGAATTGCTTTTGAACATCGATCATCAAGCGGCGTGGGCCTACCTGGCAGAGTCTCGAGGAGTCGATCGCTTTCCAGCTCTTTCGTCTGACTTTCGCTTCCCAAATTTGTCTTCTGACTTTATCACTTGGAAATCTATACATCTTATATTTCCCAGATTGGTTTGAACAACCAAAAGCAGAACAACCAGTCATTTTGTTTGGCAATAAACAACATTCCCGTACCAAGCTGACGTTCACGCACGGTGAAGTTAGACACAAAATGGCGCCACGAAATCACGTGACCAGAAATCTCGGGTCAGCGCATGGCGCAACTCTCTTTATACAGGGACTCTATCTCAAGCCAGCCACCGAAACCGGCTAGCCCGCCCAGAAGTGAGAGCTGTACTCCATCGACAGGGGTACAAACCAAGACCCGAAGATCTCAAGCCAGCCACCTAAACTGGCTAGCCCGCCCAGAAGTGAGAGCTGTACTCCATCGACAGTGGTACAAACCAAGACCCTAAGATCTAAAGCCAGCCACCTAAACCGGCTAGCCCGCTCAGAAGGGAGAGCTGTACTCCATCGACAGGGGTACAAACCAAGACCCGAAGATCTCAAGCCAGCCACCTAAACCGGCTAGCCCGCCCAGAAGTGAGAGCTGTACTCCATCGACAGGGGTACAAACCAAGACCCGAAGATCTCAAGCCAGCCACCTAAACCGGCTAGCCCGCCCAGAAGTGAGAGCTGTACTCCATCGACAGGGGTACAAACCAAGACCCGAAGATCTCAAGCCAGCCACCTAAATCGGCTAGCCCGCCCAGAAGTGAGAGCTGTACTCCATCGACAGGGGTACAAACCAAGACCCGAAGATCTCAAGCCAGCCACCTAAACTGGCTAGCCCACCCAGATGTGAGAGCTGTACTCCATCGACAGGGGTACAAACCAAGACCCTAAGATCTAAAGCCAGCCACCTAAACCGGCTAGCCCGCTCAGAAGGGAGAGCTGTACTCCATCGACAGGGGTACAAACCAAGACCCGAAGATCTAAAGCCAGCCACCTAAACCGGCTAGCCCGCTCAGAAGTGAGAGCTGTACTCCATCGACAGGGGTACAAACCAAGACCCGAAGATCTCAAGCCAGCCACCTAAACCGGCTAGCTCGCCCAGAAGTGAGAGCTGTACTCCATCGACAGGGGTACAAACCAAGACCCGAAGATCTCAAGCCAGCCACCTAAACTGGCTAGCCCGCCCAGAAGTGAGAGCTGTACTCCATCGACAGGGGTACAAACCAAGACCCGAAGATCTCAAGCCAGCCACCTAAACCGGCTAGCCCGCCCAGAAGGGAGAGCTGTACTCCATCGACAGGGGTACAAACCAAGACCCGAAGATCTCAAGCCAGCCACCTAAACCGGCTAGCCCGCCCAGAAGTGAGAGCTGTACTCCATCGACAGGGGTACAAACCAAGACCCGAAGATCTCAAGCCAGCCACCGAAATCGGCTAGCCCGCCCAGAAGTGAGAGCTGTACTCCATCGACAGGGGTACAAACCAAGACCCGAAGATCTCAAGCCAGCCACCTAAACCGGCTAGCCCGCTCAGAAGGGAGAGCTGTACTCCATCGACAGGGGTACAAACCAAGACCCTAAGATCTAAAGCCAGCCACCTAAACCGGCTAGCCCGCTCAGAAGGGAGAGCTGTACTCCATTGACATGGGTTCAAACCAAGACCCTAATATCTCAACCCAGCCACCTAAACTGGCTAGCCCGCCCAGAAGGGAGAGCTGTACTCCATCGACAGGGGTACAAACCAAGACCCGAAGATCTCAAGCCAGCCACCTAAACCGGCTAGCCCGCCCAGAAGTGAGAGCTGTACTCCATCGACAGGGGTACAAACCAAGACCCGAAGATCTCAAGCCAGCCACCTAAACCGGCTAACCCGCCCAGAAGTGAGAGCTGTACTCCATCGACAGGGGTACAAACCAAGACCCTAATATCTCAAGCCAGCCACCTAAACCGGCTAGCCCGCTCAGAAGGGAGAGCTGTACTCCATTGACATGGGTTCAAACCAAGACCCTAAGATCTAAAGCCAGCCACCTAAACTGGCTTGCCTACTCAGAAGGGAGAGCTGTATTCCATCGACAGGGGTTCACACACACACTCCCCCACAACTCACACACACACAAATAAACATTCCCCCACAACTCACACACACACACACACACACACACACACACACACATTCCCCCACAACTCACACACACACACACACACACACACACACACACACACACACACACAAACATTCCCCCACAACTCACACACACACACACATTCCCCCACAACTCACACACACACACACACACACACACACACACACACACACACACACACACACAAACATTCCCCCACAACTCACACACACACACACACACACACACACACACACACACACATTCCCCCACAACTCACGCACACACACACACATTCCCCCACAACCCACACACACACACAAACAAACCTCTCCTCGGTGAAAGACACATGAAAGCCCGCTTGGAGTTTTCAAAAAAACACCTAAAGGACTCTCAGACTGTGAGAAACAAGATTAGGTGGGCTTTCATGTGTCTTTCATTGAGGAGAGGCTTCCGTCTGGCCACTCTGCCATAAAGCCCAGTTCGGTTGAGTGTTGCAGTGATGGTTGTCCTTCTGGAAGTTTCTCCCATCTCCACACAGGATCTCAGGAGCTCAGCCAGAGTGACCATCGGGTTCTTGGTCACCTCTATTACCAAGGCCCTTCTCCCCCGATTGCTCAGTTTGACCGGGCGGCCAGCTCTAGGAAGAGTCCTGGTTGTTCCAAACTTCTTCCATTTAAGAATTATGGAGGCCACTGTGCTCTTGGGAACCTTCAATGCAGCAGAGATTATTTTGTGGGCTTCCCCAGATCTGTGCCTCGACACAATCCTGTCTCTGAGCTCTGCAGGCAGTTCCTTCGACCTCATGGCTTGGTTTTTGCTCTGATATGCATTGTCAGCTGTGAGACCTTATATATACAGGTGTGTGCCTTTCCAAATCATGTCCAATCAATTGAATTTACCACAGGTGGACTCCAATCAAGGTGTAGAAACATCTCAAAGATGATCAAGAGAAATGGGAGGCACCTGAGCTAAATTACAAGTGTCATAGCAAAGGGTATGAATACTTATGCCAATGTGATATTTCAGTTTTTTCTTTTTAATAAATTTTCAAAACTTTCTAAATCCTGTTTTCTCTTTGTCATTATGGGGTATTGAGTGTAGATTGATGAGGGAAAAATGAATTTAAACGATTTCAGCAAAAGGTGCAACATAACAAAATGTGAAAAAAGTGAAGGGGGTCTGAATACTTTCTGAATGCATTGTATAGGATGTAGGATCGGATAATGTCAAGGAAATAGAAGTAAGAATCCCAGGAATGCACGCAGGACCAAAGAAGAACACACTTTCTATCCGAGGAAGACTTTGAAAAAGGCCGTTGAGGTCTTCGCAATACGAAACGAATAGCACAAAACAACAAGCGAATGAACACAAAATATTACACGTGACAAAGCAGGAAAACTGACGAATGACACAACATAAAACAACAAACGATGGGACTGATCTCAATGTCGATGGATTCTGCTGCACTTACTCCACTTTTGTGCGGTGCACAGGTGTTGCTTCCCGCAGGGCTAGTATGGATCCTGTGCATTGCGCTGGAGATACATTCACTACCAGTACGTCCGGCAAACCTGTCTACGGAATGCACAGGTGCAGCAGGTGGCGCCACATGGCTGCACAACCCGGGTTCAGGTGAGGATCGCCCTGGGCAGCTTGGTTGTATCAGGTGTATGGACCGACATCACTGGAGGAAACACGATCACGATGATCAACCTCAGGCTTTACCCTGCCTGTGATTTACATATGGTCTCGACCGCAGGCTTTACCCTGCTTGTGATTTACATATGGTCTCGACCCCAGGCTTTACCCTGCCCTCTGATTTACATATGGTCTCGACCGCAGGCTTTACCCTGCTTGTGATTTACATATGGTCTCGACCGCAGGCTTTACCCTGCCTGTGATTTACATATGGTCTCGACCGCAGGCTTTACCCTGCCTGTGATTTACATATGGTCTCGACCGCAGGCTTTACCCTGCCTGTGATTTACATATGGTCTCGACCCCAGGCTTTACCCTGCTTGCGATTTACATATGGTCTCGACCGCAGCCTTTACCCTGCCTGTGATTTACATATGGTCTCGACCGCAGGCTTTACCCTACATATGGTCTGGACTCAGGCTTTACCCTCCTTGTGATTTACATATGGTCTCGACCGCAGGCTTTACCCTGCCTGTGATTTACATATGGTCTCGACCCCAGGCTTTACCCTGCCTGTGATTTACATATGGTCTCGACCCCAGGCTTTACCCTGCTTGTGATTTACATATGGTCTCGACCCCAGGCTTTACCCTGCCTGTGATTTACATATGGTCTCCACTGCAGGCTTTACCCTGCTTGTGATTTGCATATGGTCTCGACCCCAGGCTTTACCCTACATATGGTCTTGACTCAGGCTTTACCCTCCTTGTGATTTACATATGGTCTCGACTGCAGGCTTTACCCTGCATGTGATTTACATATGGTATCGACTGCAGGCTTTACCCTGCCTGTGATTTACATATGGTCTCGACCCCAGGCTTTACCCTGCCTGTGATTTACATATGGTCTCGACCCCAGGCTTTACTCTGCCTGTGATTTACATATGGTCTCGACCCCAGGCTTTACCCTGCCTGTGATTTACATATGGTCTCGACACCAGGCTTTACCCTGCTTGTGATTTACATATGGTCTCGACCCCAGGCTTTACCTTGCATGTGATTTACATATGGTCTCGACCCCAGGCTTTACCCTACATATGGTCTTGGTTCAGGCTTTACCCTGCTTGTGATTTACATATGGTCTCGACCGCAGGCCTTACCCTGCCTGTGATTTACATATGGTCTCGACCCCAGGCTTTACCCTGCATGTGATTTACATATGGTCTCGACCCCAGGCTTTACCCTGCCTGTGATTTACATATGGTCTCGACCCCAGGCTTTACCCTACATGTGATTTACATATGCTCTCGACCCCAGGCTTTACCCTGCCTGTGATTTACATATGGTCTCGAACCCAGGCTTTACCCTGCATGTGATTTACATATGGTCTGGATCCCAGGCTTTACCCTACATATGGTCTTGGCTCAGGCTTTACCCTGCTTGTGATTTACATATGGTCTCGACCCCAGGCTTTACCCTGCATGTGATTTACATATGGTCTCGACCCCAGGCTTTACCCTGCATGTGATTTACATATGGTCTGGACCCCAGGCTTTACCCTACATATGGTCTTGGCTCAGGCTTTACCCTGCTTGTGATTTACATATGGTCTCGACCCCAGGCTTTACCCTGCTTGTGATTTACATATGGTCTCGACCCCAAGCTTTACCCTCCATGTGATTTACATATGGTCTCGACCCCAGGCTTTACCCTCCATGTGATTTACATATGGTCTTGTCTCAGGCCTTATCCTGCATGTGATTTACATATGGTCTTGTCTCAGGCTTTACCCTGCTTGTGATTTACATAAGGTCTCGACCCCAGGCTTTATCCTGCTTGTGATTTACATATGGTCTCGACCGCAGGCTTTACCCTGCTTGTGATTTACATATGGTCTCGACCGCAGGCTTTACCCTGCTTGTGATTTACATATGGTCTCGACCGCAGGCTTTACCCTGCTTGTGATTTACATATGGTCTCGACCGCAGGCTTTACCCTGCTTGTGATTTACATATGGTCTCGATCGCAGGCTTTACCCTGCTTGTGATTTACATATGGTCTCAACCACAGGCTTTACCCTGCTTGTGATTTACATATGGTCTCGACCCCAGGCTTTACCCTGCTTGTGATTTACATATGGTCTCGATGGCAGGCTTTACCCTGCTTGTGATTTACATATGGTCTCGACCACAGGCTTTACCCTGCTTGTGATTTACATATGGTCTCGACCCCAGGCTTTACCCTGCTTGTGATTTACATATGGTCTCGATCGCAGGCTTTACCCTGCTTGTGATTTACATATGGTCTCGACCGCAGGCTTTACCCTGCTTGTCATTTACATATGGTCTCGACCGCAGGCTTTACCCTGCTTGTGATTTACATATGTTCTCGACCCCAGGCTTTACCCTGCTTGTGATTTACATATGGTCTTGACCCCAGGCTTTACCCTACATGTGATTTACATATGGTTTCGGCCCCAGGCTTTACCCTGCATGTGATTTACATATGGTCTCGACCCCAGGCTTTACCCTGCATATGGTCTTGCTCAGGCTTTACCCTACATGTGATTTACATATGGTCTCGGCCCCAGGCTTTACCCTACATGTGATTTACATATGGCCTTGAACCCAGGCTTTACCCTACATGTGATTTACATATGGTCTCGACCCCAGGCTTTACCCTGCCTGTGATTTACATATGGTCTCGACCCCAGGCTTTACCTTGCATGTGATTTACATATGGTCTCGACCCCAGGCTTTACCCTACATATGGTCTTGGTTCAGGCTTTACCCTGCTTGTGATTTACATATGGTCTCGACCGCAGGCCTTACCCTGCCTGTGATTTACATATGGTCTCGACCCCAGGCTTTACCCTGCATGTGATTTACATATGGTCTCGACCCCAGGCTTTACCCTGCCTGTGATTTACATATGGTCTCGACCCCAGGCTTTACCCTACATGTGATTTACATATGCTCTCGACCCCAGGCTTTACCCTGCCTGTGATTTACATATGGTCTCGAACCCAGGCTTTACCCTGCATGTGATTTACATATGGTCTGGATCCCAGGCTTTACCCTACATATGGTCTTGGCTCAGGCTTTACCCTGCTTGTGATTTACATATGGTCTCGACCCCAGGCTTTACCCTGCATGTGATTTACATATGGTCTCGACCCCAGGCTTTACCCTGCATGTGATTTACATATGGTCTGGACCCCAGGCTTTACCCTACATATGGTCTTGGCTCAGGCTTTACCCTGCTTGTGATTTACATATGGTCTCGACCCCAGGCTTTACCCTGCTTGTGATTTACATATGGTCTCGACCCCAAGCTTTACCCTCCATGTGATTTACATATGGTCTCGACCCCAGGCTTTACCCTGCCTGTGATTTACATATGGTCTCGACACCAGGCTTTACCCTGCTTGTGATTTACATATGGTCTCGACCCCAGGCTTTACCTTGCATGTGATTTACATATGGTCTCGACCCCAGGCTTTACCCTACATATGGTCTTGGTTCAGGCTTTACCCTGCTTGTGATTTACATATGGTCTCGACCGCAGGCCTTACCCTGCCTGTGATTTACATATGGTCTCGACCCCAGGCTTTACCCTGCATGTGATTTACATATGGTCTCGACCCCAGGCTTTACCCTGCCTGTGATTTACATATGGTCTCGACCCCAGGCTTTACCCTACATGTGATTTACATATGCTCTCGACCCCAGGCTTTACCCTGCCTGTGATTTACATATGGTCTCGAACCCAGGCTTTACCCTGCATGTGATTTACATATGGTCTGGATCCCAGGCTTTACCCTACATATGGTCTTGGCTCAGGCTTTACCCTGCTTGTGATTTACATATGGTCTCGACCCCAGGCTTTACCCTGCATGTGATTTACATATGGTCTCGACCCCAGGCTTTACCCTGCATGTGATTTACATATGGTCTGGACCCCAGGCTTTACCCTACATATGGTCTTGGCTCAGGCTTTACCCTGCTTGTGATTTACATATGGTCTCGACCCCAGGCTTTACCCTGCTTGTGATTTACATATGGTCTCGACCCCAAGCTTTACCCTCCATGTGATTTACATATGGTCTCGACCCCAGGCTTTACCCTCCATGTGATTTACATATGGTCTTGTCTCAGGCCTTATCCTGCATGTGATTTACATATGGTCTTGTCTCAGGCTTTACCCTGCTTGTGATTTACATAAGGTCTCGACCCCAGGCTTTATCCTGCTTGTGATTTACATATGGTCTCGACCGCAGGCTTTACCCTGCTTGTGATTTACATATGGTCTCGACCGCAGGCTTTACCCTGCTTGTGATTTACATATGGTCTCGACCGCAGGCTTTACCCTGCTTGTGATTTACATATGGTCTCGACCGCAGGCTTTACCCTGCTTGTGATTTACATATGGTCTCGATCGCAGGCTTTACCCTGCTTGTGATTTACATATGGTCTCAACCACAGGCTTTACCCTGCTTGTGATTTACATATGGTCTCGACCCCAGGCTTTACCCTGCTTGTGATTTACATATGGTCTCGATGGCAGGCTTTACCCTGCTTGTGATTTACATATGGTCTCGACCACAGGCTTTACCCTGCTTGTGATTTACATATGGTCTCGACCCCAGGCTTTACCCTGCTTGTGATTTACATATGGTCTCGATCGCAGGCTTTACCCTGCTTGTGATTTACATATGGTCTCGACCGCAGGCTTTACCCTGCTTGTCATTTACATATGGTCTCGACCGCAGGCTTTACCCTGCTTGTGATTTACATATGTTCTCGACCCCAGGCTTTACCCTGCTTGTGATTTACATATGGTCTTGACCCCAGGCTTTACCCTACATGTGATTTACATATGGTTTCGGCCCCAGGCTTTACCCTGCATGTGATTTACATATGGTCTCGACCCCAGGCTTTACCCTGCATATGGTCTTGCTCAGGCTTTACCCTACATGTGATTTACATATGGTCTCGGCCCCAGGCTTTACCCTACATGTGATTTACATATGGCCTTGAACCCAGGCTTTACCCTACATGTGATTTACATATGGCCTTGAACCCAGGCTTTACCCTACATGTGATTCACATATGGTCTTAACTCAGGCTTTATCCTGCATGTGATTTACATGTGGTCTTGACTCAGGCTTTAACCTGCTTGTGATTTACATATGGTCTCGACCCCAGGCTTTAACCTGCTTGTGATTTACATATGGTCTCGACCCCAGCCTTACCCTGCTTGTGATTTACATATGGTCTCGACCCCAGGCTTTACCCTACATATGGTCTTGGCTCAGGCTTTACCCTGCTTGTGATTTACATATGGTCTCGACCGCAGGCTTTACCCTGCTTGTGATTTACATATGGTCTCGACCCCAGGCTTTACCCTGCTTGTGATTTACATATGGTCTCGACCGCAGGCTTTACCCTGCCTGTGATTTACATATGGTCTCGACCGCAGGCTTTACCCTGCCTGTGATTTACATATGGTCTCGACCGCAGGCTTTACCCTGCTTGTGATTTGCATATGGTCTCGACCCCAGGCTTTACCCTGCCTGTGATTTACATATGGTCTCGACCGCAGGCTTTACCCTGCCTGTGATTTACATATGGTCTCGACCCCAGGCTTTACCCTGCTTGTGATTTACATATGGTCTCGACCGCAGCCTTTACCCTGCCTGTGATTTACATATGGTCTCGACCGCAGGCTTTACCCTACATATGGTCTTGACTCAGGCTTTACCCTCCTTGTGATTTACATATGGTCTCGACCGCAGGCTTTACCATGCATGTGATTTACATATGGTATCGACCGCAGGCTTTACCCTGCCTGTGATTTACATATGGTCTCGACCCCAGGCTTTACCCTGCCTGTGATTTACATATGGTCTCCACCGCAGGCTTTACCCTGCCTGTGATTTACATATGGTCTCGACCCCAGGCTTTACCCTACATATGGTCTCGACACCAGGCTTTACCCTGCCTGTGATTTACATATGGTCTCGACCCCAGGCTTTACCCTGCCTGTGATTTACATATGGTCTTGGCTCAGGCTTTACCCTGCCTGTGATTTACATAAGGTCTCGACCCCAGGCTTTACCCTGCCTGTGATTTACATATGGTCTCGACCGCAGGCTTTACCCTGCTTGTGATTTACATATGGTCTCGACCCCAGGCTTTACCCTGCCTGTGATTTACATATGGTCTCGACCCCAGGCTTTACCCTGCCTGTGATTTACATATGGTCTCGACTGCAGGCTTTACCCTGCCTGTGATTTACATATGGTCTCGACCGCAGGCTTTACCCTGCCTGTGATTTACATATGGTCTCGACCCCAGGCTTTACCCTGCCTGTGATTTACATATGGTCTCAACCGCAGGCTTTACCCTGCTTGTGATTTACATATGGTCTCGACCCCAGGCTTTACCCTACATATGGTCTCGACCCCAGGCTTTACCCTGCTTGTGATTTACATATGGTCTCGACTGCAGGCTTTACCCTGATTGTGATTTACATATGGTCTCGACCGCAGGCTTTACCCTGCTTGTGATTTACATATGGTCTCGACCGCAGGCTTTACCCTGCTTGTGATTTACATATGGTCTCGACCGCAGGCTTTACCCTGCCTGTGATTTACATATGGTCTCGACCCCAGGCTTTACCCTGCCTGTGATTTACATATGGTCTCGACCGCAGGCTTTACCCTGCTTGTGATTTACATATGGTCTCGACCGCAGGCTTTACCCTGCATGTGATTTACATATGGTCTGGATCCCAGGCTTTACCCTACATATGGTCTTGGCTCAGGCTTTACCCTGCTTGTGATTTACATATGGTCTCGACCCCAGGCTTTACCCTGCATGTGATTTACATATGGTCTCGACCCCAGGCTTTACCCTGCATGTGATTTACATATGGTCTGGACCCCAGGCTTTACCCTACATATGGTCTTGGCTCAGGCTTTACCCTGCTTGTGATTTACATATGGTCTCGACCCCAGGCTTTACCCTGCTTGTGATTTACATATGGTCTCGACCCCAAGCTTTACCCTCCATGTGATTTACATATGGTCTCGACCCCAGGCTTTACCCTCCATGTGATTTACATATGGTCTTGTCTCAGGCCTTATCCTGCATGTGATTTACATATGGTCTTGTCTCAGGCTTTACCCTGCTTGTGATTTACATAAGGTCTCGACCCCAGGCTTTATCCTGCTTGTGATTTACATATGGTCTCGACCGCAGGCTTTACCCTGCTTGTGATTTACATATGGTCTCGACCGCAGGCTTTACCCTGCTTGTGATTTACATATGGTCTCGACCGCAGGCTTTACCCTGCTTGTGATTTACATATGGTCTCGACCGCAGGCTTTACCCTGCTTGTGATTTACATATGGTCTCGACCGCAGGCTTTACCCTGCTTGTGATTTACATATGGTCTCGACCGCAGGCTTTACCCTGCTTGTGATTTACATATGGTCTCAACCACAGGCTTTACCCTGCTTGTGATTTACATATGGTCTCGACCCCAGGCTTTACCCTGCTTGTGATTTACATATGGTCTCGATGGCAGGCTTTACCCTGCTTGTGATTTACATATGGTCTCGACCACAGGCTTTACCCTGCTTGTGATTTACATATGGTCTCGACCCCAGGCTTTACCCTGCTTGTGATTTACATATGGTCTCGATCGCAGGCTTTACCCTGCTTGTGATTTACATATGGTCTCGACCGCAGGCTTTACCCTGCTTGTCATTTACATATGGTCTCGACCGCAGGCTTTACCCTGCTTGTGATTTACATATGTTCTCGACCCCTGGCTTTACCCTGCTTGTGATTTACATATGGTCTTGACCCCAGGCTTTACCCTACATGTGATTTACATATGGTTTCGGCCCCAGGCTTTACCCTGCATGTGATTTACATATGGTCTCGACCCCAGGCTTTACCCTGCATATGGTCTTGCTCAGGCTTTACCCTACATGTGATTTACATATGGTCTCGGCCCCAGGCTTTACCCTACATGTGATTTACATATGGCCTTGAACCCAGGCTTTACCCTACATGTGATTTACATATGGCCTTGAACCCAGGCTTTACCCTACATGTGATTCACATATGGTCTTAACTCAGGCTTTATCCTGCATGTGATTTACATGTGGTCTTGACTCAGGCTTTAACCTGCTTGTGATTTACATATGGTCTCGACCCCAGGCTTTAACCTGCTTGTGATTTACATATGGTCTCGACCCCAGCCTTACCCTGCTTGTGATTTACATATGGTCTCGACCCCAGGCTTTACCCTACATATGGTCTTGGCTCAGGCTTTACCCTGCTTGTGATTTACATATGGTCTCGACCGCAGGCTTTACCCTGCTTGTGATTTACATATGGTCTCGACCCCAGGCTTTACCCTGCTTGTGATTTACATATGGTCTCGACCGCAGGCTTTACCCTGCCTGTGATTTACATATGGTCTCGACCGCAGGCTTTACCCTGCCTGTGATTTACATATGGTCTCGACCGCAGGCTTTACCCTGCTTGTGATTTGCATATGGTCTCGACCCCAGGCTTTACCCTGCCTGTGATTTACATATGGTCTCGACCGCAGGCTTTACCCTGCCTGTGATTTACATATGGTCTCGACCCCAGGCTTTACCCTGCTTGTGATTTACATATGGTCTCGACCGCAGCCTTTACCCTGCCTGTGATTTACATATGGTCTCGACCGCAGGCTTTACCCTACATATGGTCTTGACTCAGGCTTTACCCTCCTTGTGATTTACATATGGTCTCGACCGCAGGCTTTACCATGCATGTGATTTACATATGGTATCGACCGCAGGCTTTACCCTGCCTGTGATTTACATATGGTCTCGACCCCAGGCTTTACCCTGCCTGTGATTTACATATGGTCTCCACCGCAGGCTTTACCCTGCCTGTGATTTACATATGGTCTCGACCCCAGGCTTTACCCTACATATGGTCTCGACACCAGGCTTTACCCTGCCTGTGATTTACATATGGTCTCGACCCCAGGCTTTACTCTGCCTGTGATTTACATATGGTCTTGGCTCAGGCTTTACCCTGCCTGTGATTTACATAAGGTCTCGACCCCAGGCTTTACCCTGCCTGTGATTTACATATGGTCTCGACCGCAGGCTTTACCCTGCTTGTGATTTACATATGGTCTCGACCCCAGGCTTTACCCTGCCTGTGATTTACATATGGTCTCGACCCCAGGCTTTACCCTGCCTGTGATTTACATATGGTCTCGACCGCAGGCTTTACCCTGCCTGTGATTTACATATGGTCTCGACCGCAGGCTTTACCCTGCCTGTGATTTACATATGGTCTCGACCCCAGGCTTTACCCTGCCTGTGATTTACATATGGTCTCAACCGCAGGCTTTACGCTGCTTGTGATTTACATATGGTCTCGACCCCAGGCTTTACCCTACATATGGTCTCGACCCCAGGCTTTACCCTGCTTGTGATTTACATATGGTCTCGACTGCAGGCTTTACCCTGATTGTGATTTACATATGGTCTCGACCGCAGGCTTTACCCTGCTTGTGATTTACATATGGTCTCGACCGCAGGCTTTACCCTGCTTGTGATTTACATATGGTCTCGACCGCAGGCTTTACCCTGCCTGTGATTTACATATGGTCTCGACCCCAGGCTTTACCCTGCCTGTGATTTACATATGGTCTCGACCGCAGGCTTTACCCTGCTTGTGATTTACATATGGTCTCGACCCCAGGCTTTACCCTGCTTGTGATTTACATATGGTCTCGACCCCAGGCTTTACCCTGCCTGTGATTTACATATGGTCTCGACCGCAGGCTTTACCCTGCCTGTGATTTGCATATGGTCTCGACCCCAGGCTTTACCCTACATATGGTCTTGACTCAGGCTTTACCCTCCTTGTGATTTACATATGGTCTCGACTGCAGGCTTTACCCTGCATGTGATTTACATATGGTATCGACTGCAGGCTTTACCCTGCCTGTGATTTACATATGGTCTCGAACCCAGGCTTTACCCTGCCTGTGATTTACATATGGTCTCGACCCCAGGCTTTACCCTACATATGGTCTTGGTTCAGGCTTTACCCTGCTTGTGATTTACATATGGTCTCGACCCCAGGCCTTACCCTGCCTGTGATTTACATATGGTCTCGACATCAGGCTTTACCCTGCTTGTGATTTACATATGGTCTCGACCCCAGGCTTTACCTTGCATGTGATTTACATATGGTCTCGACCCCAGGCTTTACCCTACATATGGTCTTGGTTCAGGCTTTACCCTGCTTGTGATTTACATATGGTCTCGACCGCAGGCCTTACCCTGCCTGTGATTTACATATGGTCTCGACACCAGGCTTTACCCTGCCTGTGATTTACATATGGTCTCGAACCCAGGCTTTACCCTACATGTGATTTACATATGGTCTGGACCCCAGGCTTTACCCTACATATGGTCTTGGCTCAGGCTTTACCCTGCTTGTGATTTACATATGGTCTCGACCCCAGGCTTTACCCTGCATGTGATTTACATATGGTCTCGACCCCAGGCTTTACCCTGCATGTGATTTACATATGGTCTGGACCCCAGGCTTTACCCTACATATGGTCTTGGTTCAGGCTTTACCCTGCTTGTGATTTACATATGGTCTCGACCGCAGGCCTTACCCTGCCTGTGATTTACATATGGTCTCGACACCAGGCTTTACCCTGCCTGTGATTTACATATGGTCTCGACCCCAGGCTTTACCCTGCCTGTGATTTACATATGGTCTCGACCCCAGGCTTTACCCTGCATGTGATTTACATATGGTCTCGACCACAGGCTTTACCCTGCCTGTGATTTACATATGGTCTCGACCCCAGGCTTTACCCTACATGTGATTTACATATGCTCTCGACCCCAGGCTTTACCCTGCCTGTGATTTACATATGGTCTCGAACCCAGGCTTTACCCTGCATGTGATTTACATATGGTCTGGACCCCAGGCTTTACCCTACATATGGTCTTGGCTCAGGCTTTACCCTGCTTGTGATTTACATATGGTCTCGACCCCAGGCTTTACCCTGCATGTGATTTACATATGGTCTCGACCCCAGGCTTTACCCTGCTTGTGATTTACATATGGTCTCGACCCCAGGCTTTACCCTGCTTGTGATTTACATATGGTCTCGACCCCAAGCTTTACCCTCCATGTGATTTACATATGGTCTCGACCCCAGGCTTTACCCTACATGTGATTTACATATGGTCTTGTCTCAGGCCTTATCCTGCATGTGATTTACATATGGTCTTGTCTCAGGCTTTACCCTGCTTGTGATTTACATAAGGTCTCGACCCCAGGCTTTATCCTGCTTGTGATTTACATATGGTCTCGACCGCAGGCTTTACCCTGCTTGTGATTTACATATGGTCTCGACCGCAGGCTTTACCCTGCTTGTGGTTTACATATGGTCTCGACCGCAGGCTTTACCCTGCTTGTGATTTACATATGGTCTCGACCGCAGGCTTTACCCTGCTTGTGATTTACATATGGTCTCGATCGCAGGCTTTACCCTGCTTGTGATTTACATATGGTCTCAACCACAGGCTTTACCCTGCTTGTGATTTACATATGGTCTCGACCCCAGGCTTTACCCTGCTTGTGATTTACATATGGTCTCGACCGCAGGCTTTACCCTGCTTGTGATTTACATATGGTCTCGATCGCAGGCTTTACCCTGCTTGTGATTTACATATGGTCTCGACCGCAGGCTTTACCCTGCTTGTCATTTACATATGGTCTCGACCGCAGGCTTTACCCTGCTTGTGATTTACATATGGTCTCGACCCCAGGCTTTACCCTGCTTGTGATTTACATATGGTCTTGACCCCAGGCTTTACCCTACATGTGATTTACATATGGTTTCGGCCCCAGGCTTTACCCTGCATGTGATTTACATATGGTCTCGACCCCAGGCTTTACCCTGCATATGGTCTTGCTCAGGCTTTACCCTACATGTGATTTACATATGGTCTCGGCCCCAGGCTTTACCCTACATGTGATTTACATATGGCATTGAACCCAGGCTTTACCCTACATGTGATTTACATATGGCCTTGAACCCAGGCTTTACCCTACACGTGATTCACATATGGTCTTAACTCAGGCTTTATCCTGCATGTGATTTACATGTGGTCTTGACTCAGGCTTTAACCTGCTTGTGATTTACAGAGGGTCTCGACCCCAGGCTTTAACCTGCTTGTGATTTACATATGGTCTGGACCCCAGCCTTACCCTGCTTGTGATTTACATATGGTCTTGACCCCAGGCTTTACCCTACATATGGTCTTGGCTCAGGCTTTACCCTGCTTGTGATTTACATATGGTCTCGACCCCAGGCTTTACCCTGCTTGTGATTTACATATGGTCTCAACCTCAGGCTTTACCCGGCTTGTGATTTACATATGGTCTTGACCCCAGGCTTTACCCTACATGTGATTTACATATGGTCTCGACCCCAGGCTTTACCCTGCATGTGATTTACACATGGTCTCGACCTCAGGCTTTACCCTGCATATGGTCTTGGCTCAGGCTTTACCCTACATGTGATTTACATATGGTCTCGACCACAGGCTTTACCCTACATGTGATTTACATATGACCTTGAACCCAGGCTTTACCCTGCATGTGATTTACACATGGTCTCGACCTCAAGCTTTACCCTGCATATGGTCTTGGCTCAGGCTTTACCCTACATGTGATTTACATATGGTCTCGACCCCAGGCTTTATCCTGCATGTGATTTACATGTGGTCTTGACTCAGGCTTTATCCTGCATGTGATTTACATGTGGTCTTGACTCAGGCTTTACCCTGCGTGTGATTTACATATGGTCTCGACTCCAGGCTCTAGTTCAGTGCAAAAAATATAATGATTCTCAATTCACATGTTTTATCTGCATTTACACCATTTACACGGGTGTTTTGCTTTCTCCAAAATTCTCAATTCACATGTTTTATCTGCATTTACACCAATTACACGGGTGTTTTGCATTCTCCAAGATTCTCAATTCACATGTTTTATCTGCATTTACACGGGTGTTTTGCATTCTCCAGGATTCTCAATTCACATGTTTTATCTGCATTTACACGGGTGTTTTGCATTCTCCAAGATTCTCAATTCACATGTTTTATCTGCATTTACACGGGTGTTTTGCATTCTCCAAGATTCTCAATTCACATGTTTTATCTGCATTTACACAGGTGTTTTGCATTCTCCAAGTTTCTCAGTTCACATGTTTTATCTGCATTTACACGGGTGTTTTGCATTCTCCAAGATTCTCAATTCACATGTTTTATCTGCATTTACACCAATTACACGGGTGTTTTGCATTCTCCAAGTTTCTCAATTCACATGTGTTATCTGCATTCACACGGGTGTTTTGCATTCTCCAAGATTCTCAATTCACATGTTTTATCTGCATTTACACCATTTACACGGGTGTTTTGCATTCTCCAAGTTTCTCAATTCACATGTTTTATCTGCATTTACACCATTTACACGGGTGTTTTGCTTTCTCCAAAATTCTCAATTCACATGTTTTATCTGCATTTACACCAATTACACGGGTGTTTTGCTTTCTTCAAAATTCTCAATTCACATGTTTTATCTGCATTTACACCATTTACACGAGTGTTTTGCTTTCTCCAAAATTCTCAATTCACATGTTTTATCTGCATTTACACGGGTGTTTTGCTTTCTCCAAGTTTCTCAATTCACATGTTTTATCTGCATTTACACGGGTGTTTTGCTTTCTCCAAAATTCTCAATTCACATGTTTTATCTGCATTTACACCAATTACACGGGTGTTTTGCTTTCTCCAAAATTCTCAATTCACATGTTTTATCTGCATTTACACCATTTACACAGGTGTTTTGCCTTCTCCAAGATTCTCAATTCACATGTTTTATCTGCATTTACACGGGTGTTTTGCATTCTCCAAAATTCTCAATTCACATGTTTTATCTGCATTTACACCAATTACACGGGTGTTTTGCATTCTCCAAGTTTCTCAATTCACATGTTTTATCTGCATTTACATGGGTGTTTTGCATTCTCTAAGAGTCTCAATTCACATGTTTTATCTGCAATTACATGGGTGTTTTGCATTCTCTAAGTTTCTCAATTCACATGTTTTATCAGCATTTACACCATTTACACTGGTGTTTTGCATTCTCCAAGTTTCTCAATTCACATGTTTTATCTGCATTTACACCATTTACACGGGAAATTCATTCTCCAAGTTTCTCAATTCACATGTTTTATCTGCATTTACACCATTTACACGGGTGTTTTGCATTCTCCAAGTTTCTCAATTCACATGTTTTATCTGCATTTACACCAATTACATGGGTGTTTTGCATTCGTCAAGTTTCTCAGTTCACATGTTTTATCTGCATTTACACAGATGTTTTGCATTCTCCAAGTTTCTCAATTCACATGTTTTATCCGCATTTACACCATTTACACGGGTGTTTTGCATTCTCCAAGATTCTCAATTCACATGTTTTATCTGCATTTACACCATTTACATGGGTTTTTTGCATTCTCCAAGTTTCTCAATTCACATGTTTTATCTGCATTTACACCATTTACATGGGTGTTTTCCTCTTTCCAAGATTCTCAATTCACATGTTTTATCTGCATTTACACCAATTACACAGGTGTTTGCATTCTCCAAGTTTCTCAATTCACATGTTTTATCTGCATTTACACGGGTGTTTTGCATTCTCCAAGTTTCTCAATTCACAAGTTTTATCTGCATTTACACGGGTGTTTTGCATTCTCCTAGATTCTCAATTCGCATATTTTATCTGCATTTACACGGGTGTTTTGCATTCTCCAAGATTCTCAATTCACATGTTTTATCTGCATTTACACGGGTGTTTTGCTTTCTCCAAGATTCTCAATTCACCTATTTTATCTGCATTTGCACGGGTGTTTTGCATTCTCCAAGATTCTCAATTCACGTATTTTATCTGCATTTACACGGGTGTTTTGCATTCTCCAAGATTCTCAATTCACATATTTTATCTGCATTTACACGGGTGTTTTGCATTCTCCAAGATTCTCAATTCACATGTTTTATCTGCATTTACACCATTTACACGGGTGTTTTGCATTCTCCAAGATTCTCAATTCACATGTTTTATCTGCATTTACACGGGTGTTTTGCATTCTCCAAGATTCTCAATTCACGTATTTTATCTGCATTTGCACGGGTGTTTTGCATTCTCCAAGATTCTCAATTCACATATTTTATCTGCATTTACACGGGTGTTTTGTATTCTCCAAGATTCTCAATTCACATGTTTTATCTGCATTTACACGGGTGTTTTGCATTCTCCAAGATTCTCAATTCACATGTTTTATCTGCATTTACACAGGTGTTTTGCACTCTCCAAGTTTGTCAATTCACAAGTTTTATCTGCATGTACACGGGTGTTTTGCATTCTCCAAGATTCTCAATTCACAAGTTTTATCTGCATTTACACAGGTGTTTTGCATTCTCCAAGATTCTCAATTCACATGTTTTATCTGCATTTACACGGGTGTTTTGCATTCTCCAAGATTCTCAATTCACATGTTTTATCTGCATTTACACGGGTGTTTTGCATTCTCCAAGATTCTCAATTTGCATATTTTATCTGCATTTACACGGGTGTTTTGCATTCTCCAAGATTCTCAATTCACATGTTTTATCTGCATTTACACGGGTGTTTTTCTTTCTCCAAGATTCTCAATTCACATATTTTATCTGCATTTACACGGGTGTTTTGCATTCTCCAAGATTCTCAATTCACGTATTTTATCTGCATTTACACGGGTGTTTTGCATTCTCCAAGATTCTCAATTCACATATTTTATCTGCATTTACACGGGTGTTTTGCATTCTCCAAGATTCTCAATTCACGCAGTTTATCTGCATTTACACGGGTGTTTTGCATTCTCCAAGATTCTCAATTCACAAGTTTTATCTGCATTTACACGGGTGTTTTGCATTCTCCAAGTTTCTCAGTTCACATGTTTTATCTGCATTTACACAGGTGTTTTGCATTCTCCAAGTTTCTCAGTTCACATGTTTTATCTGCATTTACACGGGTGTTTTGAACTCTCCAAGTTTCTCAATTCACATGTTTTATCTGCATTTACACCAATTACATGGGTGTTTTGCATTCTCCAAGTTTCTCAATTCACATGTTTTATCTGCATTTACATGGGTGTTTTGCATTCTCTAAGAGTCTCAATTCACATGTTTTATCTGCAATTACACGGGTGTTTTGCATTCTCTAAGTTTCTCAATTCACATGTTTTATCAGCATTTACACCATTTACACTGGTGTTTTGCATTCTCCAAGTTTCTCAATTCACATGTTTTATCTGCATTTACACCATTTACATGGGAAATGCATTCTCCAAGTTTCTCAATTCACATGTTTTATCTGCATTTACACCATTTACACGGGTGTTTTGCATTCTCCAAGTTTCTCAATTCACATGTTTTATCTGCATTTATACCAATTACGTGGGTGTTTTGCATTCGTCAAGTTTCTCAGTTCACATGTTTTATTTGCATTTACACAGATGTTTTGCATTCTCCAAGTTTCTCAATTCACATGTTTTATCTGCATTTACACCATTTACATGGGTGTTTTCCTCTCTCCAAGATTCTCAATTCACATGTTTTATCTGCATTTACACCAATTACACGGGTGTTTTACATTCTCCAAGTTTCTCAATTCACATGTTTTTTTCTGCATTTACACCAATTACACGAATGTTTTTCTCTCTCCAAGGACGCCGAGGCGCACCTGTCTTCAGTGCGGACGCAGTGTCATGTGGCCTCACGCTCGCCATTCTTGCCTCGGTGGAGACCTTGGGTTGTGACATGCTCGCTTCCCATCTCCTGCACTGCCCAGTACCTCCCAACACACGCTACACCGTGGCCTCACCGTGCAGGGAGCGGCTACCATGATGGCTGGAGTCTTGAGCTGTCCTGCACTCGGCGTTGCCAGTCTGCCCAACACGTGTGCCCTCGGACTCACACAGGTGGGCAATGCAATGTTCCTCGCATCCTCAGACACTTGTACAGGTACAACTTTCAGTACATGTGCACTTACTGGTCGGCAATCCACTCACACAGTGGTGGCACATGTGGGTAAATCTGCGTTTCATCTTGTCAACTACTTTAAATTAATGCGAAAGCTACTTTCAAAATGTTTGGAGGTTTTTTTTTTTTACTGGGCTGTTTGGTGGTGTACAGGCCTTTTAAAGTTGTTGGATATGGGATCAGGTGAAATCAGCTGGGCTGTTTGGTTACAGGATCACGCCAACCTGTGCCATATATTCTTTGCGAACCTCTGCCGTATGTTCCACATGAACCTCTGCCATGTGTTCTACTCGAACCTCTGCCGTATGTTGTACACAAACCTCTGCCCTGTGTTGTCCACGAACCTCTGCCGTGTGTTGTACACGAACCTCTGCCATATGTTGTACACAAACCTCTGCCGTATGTTCTACTCGAACCTCTGCCGTATGTTCTACACCAACCTCTGCCGTATGTTGTACACGAAACTCTGCCGTATGTTGTACACGAACCTCTGCCGTATGTTGTACACAAACCTCTGCCGTGTGTTGTACAGGAACCTCTGCTGTATGTTCTACATGAACCTCTGCCATATGTTGTCCACGAACCTCGGCCGGATGTTGTACACGAACCTCTGCCGTATGTTCTACACGAACCTCTGCCATATGTTGTACACGAACCTCTGCCGTATGTTCTACATGAACCTCTGCCGTGTGTTCTACTCGAACCTCTGCCATGTGTTGTACACGAACCTCTGTTGTATGTTCTACACGAACCTCTGCCCTTGTGTTGTACACGAACCTCTGCCGTATGTTGAACATGAACGTCTGCCGTATGTTGTACACGAACCTCTGCCCTGTGTTGTCCACGAACCTCTGCCGTGTGTTGTACACGAACCTCTGCCATATGTTGTACACAAACCTCTGCCGTGTGTTGTACTGGAACCTCTGCCGTATGTTGTACACGAACCTCTGCCGTATGTTGTACACGAACCTCTGCCGTATGTTGTACACAAACCTCTGCCCTGTGTTGTCCACGAACCTCTGCCGTGTGTTGTACACGAACCTCTGCCATATGTTGTACACAAACCTCTGCCGTGTGTTGTACTGGAACCTCTGCCGTATGTTGTACACGAACCTCTGCCGTGTGTTGTACACGAACCTCTGCCGTATGTTGTACACGAACCTCTGCCGTATGTTGTACACGAACCTCTGCCCTGTGTTGTCCACGAACCTCTGCCGTGTGTTGTACACGAACCTCTGCCGTATGTTGTACACGAACCTCTGCCGTGTGTTCTCAGGGAATCTAAGCAAACTAATTTATTTCCTGATGACTTCACCCTTTGTTGTGACATCCTCATCATTTGGACAGGCAGGCAGCAGCCTCTTCCCTCTTCAGACCTTGAAAAATCACAAAGTGGTCAAACACATGGGACGTGTCTTGTAATCCTGACGAATGTCACACTCTCATTCTCTCTCTCTCTCTGAAATAACCATGTGGGAAACCCTCCCATGTACTATCTCAACAATCCTCTGGAAGAAGTTTTGTCTCTCAAGCTTTGGGGTCTCACTATCAGCCATGATCTTTTTTGTGAAAACCAAATTTCAACGTTGGCTTCCAAAGCCAGACACCGACTGGGCATCCACCATCGTACAAAGTCCTACCCTGGCACACCTTAACTCCTATCCACCTTGAGAGGTTTCATCCACAGCTTACTGGAGTACTGCTCTGTGGGTACCGTTCTCTTCTTCTGACTTATTTTCTCCCCTGTCGGCTGCCTCTCCTGTCTCGCATCTTGCTCGGCTTGGTGCTGTGGAAACCAGGATCATTGGAATCTGCAGTGATGAAGCTGAGTTTATGGGTGTACCACTTCACCATCGCCAACAAGTTGGTCGTCTCTATTGGCGCTTTTCCATTGCACAGAACGGTACGGCACTATACAGTACGGTTCGGTAGGGTACAGCACTGTACAGTACGGTTCGGTACGGTACCACAGTGGAAAAGCACCATATGTCTTCTCCCACCTCCTTTCTGGTCTTGCACCCCCTGCTCTATCGTTGCGTTGTCCCAGTTGGTTTCTGCAGGGAACACACAGTCCACCATCAACTCCCTTCTGGTGAAACTACCAAAATACAGAATCACTGCTCACCTCCACTCATTTTTTCTTCTACCTGTGCAACCATGCCTCTTCAATTCAATCTTCCCTCCAAGTATTCAAGACAGCTGTTCACCACCACCTCCCTAATCCAAAACCATTAATGTTTCAATCCTCATTACCCCCCCCCCCCCTCTACCCCTTCCCTCGTCCACCCTCAAGCACATCTCCTTCCAAATGTCCAGGTTTTCCATCCTAAAAGTTTCCTTCTCTGTCTGTTTTGTCCACCCCATGCCCCCTACCTCCCATTCCTCCGCTGTTCTGTCCAATCTATGTGCCCCCTACCCCCCATTCCTCCTCCGTTTCGTCCACCCCATGATCCCTCCCCTACCTTTCATTCCTCCTTTGTTTTGTCCACCCCATTTTACCCCCTTGCCTCCCATTCCTCCTCTGTTGTGTCCACCCCATGTGCCTCCCCTACCTCCCATGCCTCCCCAAATCCCTGCAAGGCTCACTCTGCTTTATCGTTCAACCCTGCTGTTGCTGTCTCCCCCTTCTCCTGTTCCTTTTTGTTTTGTTGTGTCCTGATTCGTTCTTTATTATAGCTCTTCCATGAACCTTGATCTTGCATATAATAAATAACATTAGTTGTCCATCTCTCTGTGTGTTCGCGTGTTTTTGCAAAGACCACTGGGAAAACAAGCACCAAATTTGGGACACAGACCAAGTCCGACCCGGGAGTTCTTCAAAGGATATTTTCAGCCTTTAAAGACCCCAAAAGGCCACTAACCTCCTCTTTTAAATGCTTGAGAGATTAGACCACTGATGACCCCTGAAGACCCTTTAGACCCCAAAGACCGATTAAGACCTCGAAGACCCGTGAGACCCTTAACACCCCTTTTACCTTTGAGACCCTTTTGACACTTTAGACACCTTTAGATCTCTTCACCCTTTAGACCTTTTCTACCCGTGAGATCCCTAGAAGATTTAAACGTTTACACTGCTTAAGACCCTTCAGACCCCTTAGACATTAACACCATTTAGACCCTTTAGACCCCTTGCACCCTTCAGGCAGATTGGGCAACTTGCACCCTTGACCATTTAGAGCTCTCAGCCACTTGAACCTTTATAGACCCTTTTTATTTTACATGCTTGAGAGATTAGACCCTTTACTCCCCCTTTGGCACGATAACTACTCGTATCTTACTATAATTCACCAAATGTCTGTCCGTCTGTCCATTCGAAGGTGCCGCAAAAACGGCTGAACCGATTGCAACAATATTTTGGGTGGGTAATCCTGGGACCCCCTGGAGTAAAATAGGGTATATTGTTTTTCCAAGTTTTTCAGTTTTCCAGTTTTTCCAAACACGATGGAATAATATTTACCGATATCAACAGTGATGTGGCTTTTATTGAAATTCTACGTACCAGGAGAGAGTAGATCGACTCCTGACGAACTCTTCCTATATGAACGTGCGGCTCCGAAGTAACACGGCAGCGTGTGCAAAGCGACTGAGAAACAGGTGTAGCGGCCGCTTCCGTTTTGCAGAATTCAATCTTTTTTCAAAATGGGCGCCATGTACTGTTTAGATTTTGATGATTTGCGTGTGATATGATTCAACGGATGTTTATATGAAGCGTTTAAAATAAAAAAAAGCCTTCAATTTCTGATATTTTGCCTTTTCATTTGGGCTTCCCAATTGAAGCCCCGCCCGTAGGGCGGGTACCGTTGCTAGTTATTGAAATGTCCCCTTTAGACCATCAATAACCTTTTCAGCACACACCACACAAACATCTGGAGTCCTCTTGCAAAACACAGACGATACTTTTTTCAGCAAGTAATGCGCAAACTCGACCCACCCACGCGTGTGTATTCTGCTGTCTAATATATAAAGAAGAAAGTTTGTTATGACAAAAATCTAAACTTTTCGTCGTATGTCTTACCTTGTCGTTTACCTTGTTTCATGACTTGGCAAAAAAAAAAAAAAAAAATTTTTTTCGCAAGTCTGTTGATCACTCCGGTTTGTGTGTTTGTTTGTGTGTGCGTGTGTGTGTGTGTGTGTTTGTTTGTGTGTGTGTGTGTGTGTGTGTGTGTGTGTGTCTGTCCGCTCACTTATACTTGCCTACAGGTCACAATTTTAAACCGATCTTCACGAAACTTCACCAAATGGTAGAGTTCGTGGTCCGACAAAATCCTATGTATTTTTGAGGTCAAAAGGTCAACATAGGCCAAAGGTCAACCACTTTTTTTCAAATTTCTAAAATCTTCAATTTCAATTTGATTGACTTGAAATTTGAATAGGATTTACATATCGGACAACTGAATTCAACCACCAACTATTTTTGAGATCAGCATAGGCCAAAAGGTCGGCATAGGCCAAAGGTCAACCACTTTTTTGGAATTTCTAAAATCCTCAATTTTCATCCAATTGACTTGAAATTTTAAAAGGATTGACATATCGGCTCAACCAACTATTTTTAAACCACCAACTATTTTTGAGATCAGCATAGGCCAAAAGGTCAACATAGGCCAAAGGTCAACAACAATTTCAAGTTTTTTTTTTTTTTTTTTTTTTTGTATACAAGATCGAGGCTCGTGAAAGAGCGAACATTAATCACACAGAAAGACAAACCGACACATAAAACATATAACATCGGGAGCGGTAGACAAGATGGGGAGAGAGGGGGAAGGACACAAACACAACATTTGAGAGCAGGGACCGAGAGACATGGAGACATCGAGAGATCTGAGAGAGGGCGAGGGCTTTGGGGGAGGGGGCATGGGAAGGGGGCGGTGGGAGAGGTATAAAACATATGGACACTGCCAGGACTTCCAGGAAAGAAGTTGGAATTTCAAACAAGGTGGATCTGGGGTGAATTAGCGGGGGTAGAAAAGATCAAGGTTTTGGATGGGGGAAGATAAGAGATGGTGGTGAACAGCTGTTTTAAAGACCTGGAGGGAGGAGTGGGATTGAAGGGAGTGAGGGAGTTTGTTCCAGAGGCGGGAGAAAAGAGGAATGAAAGAGTGAAGGTGAGCAGAGAGCCGAGATTTCGGCAGTTTAACCATTAGAGGGTTGCTGGCAGATCTTGTGCGACCTGTAGGAATATTTGGGGGACAGAGCACAGAGAGAGCTGGGGGTGCAAGGCCGGAGAGGAGTCGGTAGAAGACAGAAAGACCACCTACCTGCCTGCGGTGAGTGAGTGAAAGGCCCTCAGAGATAGCTTCATCGCGGGAGATTCCAATAATTCTGAAAGCTTTGGTTTCAACAGCGTGAAGCCGAGCTAGGTGTGAGGCAGGAGCACCAGCCCATAGGGGAGAACAGTATTCCATTGAGCTGCGGATGAAAGCCTTGTATGTGGTGAGGAGCTCAGGTGTGCCGAGGAAGGACTTCGCACGACGGAGGATGCCCAGTCGGCGACTGGCTTTGGAGGCCAGCTTGGAAATGTGGTTTTCCCAAGAAAGATCATGGCAGATAGTGAGACCCAAAATCTTGAGCGACAGAACTTCTTGGAGAGGATTGTTGAGAAAGTAGATGGGAGGGTTGTCCAGTCGATCTTTTCGGAGAGACATAGTAAGAGTGTGAGATTTGTCAGGATTGAAAGACATGTTCCACTTGTTTGACCAGTCTGTGATTTTGTCCAGGTCTTCAGAGAGTGAGGAGGCAGCAGACTGCCGATCTGAGGGAAGAGGAATGGAGCGGCAGAGAGTGGAGTCATCAGCAAAGAGATAGAGAGGATTTTCGAGAGAGTCAGAGAGATCATTGATGAAGACCAGAAAAAGCACGGGGCCCAGAACACTGCCTTGGGGAACTCCAGCCTGAACAGGAAGAGGAGATGAGAGAAACCCATTCAGGGCCACACGTTGACGACGACTAGAGAGGAAGTCCGCCAGCCATGCGTGGAGATTTCCATGGATACCAAAGGAGGAGAGTTTGGTGAGCAGAGCGGGGTGCCAGACCGTGTCGAAGGCACGTGATATGTCGAGGGAGACAGCTCTAATTTCCTGTTTGGCATTGAGGACCTCCATCCATTGTTGAGACAGCAGAAGCAGCATGTCCAGAGTAGAGTGACCTGGTCTGAAACCAAATTGATGATCAGAGATCAAGCCATTGGAGAAGAGGAAAGATTTCATATCCGAAGCAATGATGGATTCCATGACTTTGCTGATAATTGGGAGAAGGCTGATTGGTCTGTAGTTGCTAGGATCTGTTTTTGCACCTTTTTTGTGCAAAGCGGTGATGTTGGCTGATTTCCAAGCAGATGGCAGTTGACCTTGAGCAAAAGAGAGGGTGAAGAGAACAGAGAGAGGGTGAGATAGAGCAGCAGAGCAGGATTTTAGGACCCGTGGGCTGATGCCGTCGGGTCCAGTTGCAGAATCAGAGTCGAGGGTTGACAGAAACTTTTCCACCTTGTCAGGAGGAAAGGACACGGAGTCCAGGAGCAGCAGGGTACAACTGGGTATGGTGGGTACAGAGAGGGATGGTTTTGGGACACAAGATTTAGAGGCAAACACAGAGTTGAGGCATTCAGCTTTTTCACGTGCGGAGTCAGCTGTGTAGCCATTTGAGGTAAGGGAGGGGATGGAGGGGGAACAAACACCAGAAACGGATTTGAACAGACGCCACCAGGATTTGGAAGAGGGAGACAGATAAGAGAGTTCGGTCTTGAGAATGGAGAGATATTGTTTCCTGGCTCTCCTGAGGGTGGACACACACTTGTTTCGGGCTTTGTGAAAGGAAATGAGATTTCCTTCCGTTGGATTTGCTTTCCAGGAGACGAAGGCAAGTTGTTTCTGGGCAACAGCCTCACCACAAGATTCCGTGTACCATGGACGGGAGGAAGGGTATGACAACTGAAGACGAGATGGGATAAATCTGTGCATGAGAGAGAGCAATTTACTTTGGAAGAATTCCCAGGATGAGTTGATGTCAGAGGTGGTAGAGATGGGAGACCAGTCCAGATGATTGATGGCTGCTTGAAGACCGTGCCAGTTGGCCTGAGTGAAATGCCAGACTCGTCGACGCTGAGCAGGCTCCCTGAGGATGGTCAGAGAGATGTCCACTTTAACAAGGACATGATCAGATGATCCGATCGGAGCAGAAGAAGAGCAGCAGACATTTTCAGGGAAGTTAGTCATAACCAAGTCCAGAAGAGAAGATGTTCCGTTGACTGAGATCCGGGTCAGGAAATTGACAGATTGTGTCAGTCCCAGTGAGTCGCAGAAGTCCTTTGCTGAGGAGCCATGGCTGGTGATAGAGGTACCCACACCCAGCCAACTGGCATGATGACAGTTGAAATCACCACATATGAGGAAGAGAGAGTTGGGATGAGTAGATAGAAGTTGGTCCATATCATCAGACAGCGAGATGTAGATGGAGTCATCACTGTTTGGTGGACGGTACAACACACATATGAACAAGAGGTGGGAGCGAAGGGGAAGCCGTAGCCAGAGGTATTCCTGGGGGTGAGGTGGAGAGAGTGCAGTGCAGGGCGAGTGAGGAAGAGAGTTTTTGATAAAGATAGCAACCCCGCCTCCAGGACGAGGCTCAGGTCTATCATACCGGAGGAGGGAGTAGCCCGGGAGAGATACTATGGAATCAGAGACATCATAAAGGAGGAAAGTTTCTGTTAAGCAGATCACGTCTGGTTTGACAGAAGCAACCTGTATGGAGAGATCAGTTAAGTTTGAACGAAGGCCCCGGATGTTTGAGGTCCATACCGTTAATGAAGAGGAAGGGGGAGCATCAGATACAGAACAGGGGGGAGGAGGGGTAGGGTAAGATGTGGAAGAGGTGGAAGAGGTAGGGAGAGCTGTTGAAGGTGTGTCAGAGATTTCAGAATAGCTCGGAGAAAGGGAAGGATGGGGCGGACAAAAGGTTTGATGGTGATTGGGTGAGCCACAATGAGGTGTTATTTGAGGAGGGGGAAGAGCGAGGCAGAAGGTTGGGGGAGATGGAGGTGAGAGTTTGAAGGGGGAAGAAGCGGGGAGGACGCTTTGAGGAGGGGGAGTGAGAGGGGGGAAATTGAGAAGCAATGAGGGTGGGGAGATTTGAAGGGGAGGGGTGAGGGGGGAGTTTGGGAGGGAAGGGACAAGGGGAGGGATTTGAAAGGGATGGGATATGGGGGAGATTTGGAGGGGAGGGGTGAGGCAGGAGTCTAGGAGGGGAGGGGCGAGGGGGCGTCTTGGCGGGGAGGGGTGAGGGGGTAGTTTAGGAGGGAGGGGGCAAGGGGGGAGATTTGAAAGGGATGGTTGATGGGGAAGATTTGGAGGGGAGGGGTGATGGGGAAGATTTGGAGGGGAGGGGTTATGGGGAAGATATGGAGGGGAGGGGTGAGATTGGATTTTTGAAAGTGTACGATTTATGGGAAACGAACATTTATTGCAAAATGAGTTTCTTGTGACCTTCGAGTTAAAAATACGTTTAAGGACGCTGGATGGAGGATGGAGTGCAGGAGAGTTTAGGGAATGTAGAAAAAAGGCACTATAGGAGATGGATATTTTTTTGGGGATGAATTGATTTGGTGAGCAAGTCGAAAGCAGCCTTTTAAAGAAGAAGAAGAAAAAGGTGTTATAAAATATGACGGAATACATAACTTGAGGGGAAAGTGTAAACATTGAAGGTTAATGAGTGAAAACTATCTGGGGAAATGGGGGAGAAACACGTGGTCGAAGAACGAACGAACGAATAAGAATGAATAAACGAATGAGAACTGAGAAGGAAATGTTTTTTTTTTGTTTTTGTTTTTTTTTTGAGTTGAGATTTACACAAGGAAGTAGGCTATGGGTGAAAAGTCTGGTAATACAGAGAACGAAAGTTATTGGATCACAAACGACGGACCGCTGAGAGAAAAACAAAGCCTCAAGGTTGTACAGTGCACACTGTACAAGGCCTCAAGACACGACACGAATTAACACGATTTTCAATACAGGTATGAAAGATTTGCACCGAAAAATCTTCGTCGGGACACAATATACGTACAACACCATAAATAAATACAGTTTTAACGAAAATACAAATGGGAACAATCACTTAACTTCGATTTCAAATCGTTCGCGACGCGGCAAAGGCCTTGCTCGCGACACGGCAAACAGACGATCAATTTATGAAAGATAAACACCGAGAAACAACCAAAGTTGCACACAATAACTTCACACACCGAAAGATAAATACAGTTTCGACAAAATACAATTGTGAACAGACTTAACTTCGAAAAACGTGGAGACCGTGTGGAGCTTCGAAAATCCCTCCCACCGTCTCCGAGATCTCGCGAGACTCTCCAAATTTGAAGAGGATTTGCATATCTGGACACTGAATTCAACCACCAACTATTTTTGAGGTCAGATGAACATATTGAAATTAAATTAACATATCGAATTGAAATTTTGAGAGGATTTGGCTGTCTCGTTTGTTTGTCTGTTTGTTTAGCTTTCTCATTTGTTTGTTTGTTTGTCTGTTTTCTGTTGTTGTTTTTTTGGCTATTTGGCTGTTTGTCTGTCTCGTTTGTTTGTTTGTCTGTTTGTTTGGCTTTCTCGTTTGTTTGTTTGTTTGTGTGTTTGCTTGTCTGTTTGTTTGTTTGCCTTTCTCGTTTGCTTGCTTGTGTGTTTGCTTGCTTGTCTGTTTGTTTGGCTTTCTCGTTTGTTTGTTTGTTTGTGTGTTTGCTTGTCTGTTTGTTCGTTTGCCTTTCTCGTTTGCTTGCTTGTGTGTTTGCTTGCTTGTCTGTTTGTTTGGCTTTCTCGTTTGTTTGTTTGTTTGCTTGTGTGTTTGCTTGCTTGTCTGTTTGTTTGGCTTTCTCGTTTGTTTGTTTGTTTGTGTGTTTGGCTTTCTCGTTTGTTTGTTTGTTTGTGTGTTTGCTTGTCTGTTTGTTTGTTTGCCTTTCTCGTTTGTTTGTTTGTTTGTTTGCTTGTCTGTTTGTTTGTTTGCCTTTCTCGTTTGTTTGCTTGTGTGTTTGTTTGTCTGTCTCGTTTGTTTGCTTGTCTGTTTGTTAGGCTTTCTCGTTTGTTTGTTTGTTTGTGTGTTTGCTTGTCTGTTTGTTTGTTTGCCTTTCTCATTTGTTTGTTTGTGTGTTTGCTTGCTTGTCTGTTTGTTTGCCTTTCTCGTTTGTTTGCTTGTTTGTGTGTTTGTTTGTTTGTGTGTTTGTTTGTCTGTCTCATTTGTTTGTTTGTCTATTTGTTTGTCTCGTTGTTTGTTTGGCTGTCTCGTTTGTTTCTTTGTTTGTTTGTTTGTTTGTGAATGCGATAACTCGCTAACGCTTTCAGCTATCTTCGTCAAGCTTTTCCAGAGGATTTTGAGGGACACAAGTGAGGATGTCAATGTTATTTGACTCTATAGATCAAAGGTCAAGTTGATAGTGACATAATCTGCATAAAACACATTTTGGGCTCCATCGTGCTTAATTGGTGTAGTGAGTGGCAATGGTTGGCAAAAAAAATTTAATTTGAGGATAAATTTCTTTCATTGATAGACATTGTTACTGAGTTGCTGGTGGGAAAGATATCGTCAAAATGACCATCTTCAAAGGTCAAGGATCGCTCGATTTTCGTCATACCTGTCAGCGTCAGGGTATGTACCACCTGACACCTTGTTTGTTTGTTTGTTTGTTCGTTCGTTTGTGCATTCGGACCATGCAGGAACCAGTGCGACCAAACTTTGCACGGCGTCCTCTTTCATCCAGAGGAAGATTGAAGGCGATGTTTGGATAAAAAACTGACCTCGGACAAAACCAGATAATCAAGGCCTTCAGTCCTTGATCAAGTCTTTTGCTTATACACTGCGTGGGATTTTCCCCCGTGAGCGATCAAGTGATGTGTATTGTAAAGATTGTATGTCGAGGTTGGTGTGATTTGTTGTCAACAACACAAATTTAAGTATTAGGATATCTCATTGAATTTCTTCAGGCAACACCAGGTACTTCAGTGAGTGCAAAATAAAAATAGAAGCGACATTTTTTGGACCTTATGCTTTCTTTGGCTTCACTTTGCCATCGCGATGGAATTTCTTCACATTAAAGATTCGTTGCAGCAAAAACTACAATATTAAACGAGCGAATTAAGGAACTTTTATTACTTCTCTCTGCCTCAATCCCCACTTCCTTGTGCATTTTCCCTTAACCTTCTTTTGACTGTTTTCTTGGAGCTGGCTGGCAGGATGGTCTCGACTCAGAGAGGTATATGCACTCACCTGGAAGCTGTCTCGTCTGGGTTTGAATCCCGACCCAGCTATATAACTGTCATCCTGCTGTTTCGTAAGGAGGGCGAGGCATCAATGTGTATGCCGTCCCTCGGAGAGACGTTAAATGGACATTACGTCTGCCAGCATTAGTTGGTGGATATTAAAGATACCACAGTGTCCTTTACGAAGAGGAGGAAAGCTATCGCCGGCACTGTCACCAAATTCCAAATCCCTGTCCTCTGACTTCCTGTGTTGGAGTAGCGACCCGACCCATCCGGGATTGCAATCCGAGCCATAGAAACGGTTTGTATGTAGCCATAGAAATCTCTTACACAAAATTCAACTTGAATGGTTTTCTATGCAGCCATCAATTTGCGCAAAAAGAAAACAATCAAAAATACATAACTTCTCTTAAAAGAGGTAATAAGAACAAACACCGAGAAATTGCTTTGTGTGTTAATTGGTGCAGGAGGGAAGCCGGCTGTCCGTGCTGCTGGCAACTGCAGTTTGCATCGTGTTGGGCCTGAGTCCACGTCTCACTTCGATTCTTACAACATTGCCCACTCCAGCTGTAGGTAAGATTCATTGATAAATGCACAGTAAGTATAATCACAAAAACATTCCGTTATACCATCATACTTTATTCAGAGTGAAGTTAACTTTTGAATCCTGTGTATGACATACCAAAGGGGAATTTCGATATAATCATCACACACAGTACGTTCTCCCACAACGTCGCTTCGAACAACATATTTGTTACTATACAGGGCCTTCAGAAAGCATTCATACCCCTTGACTGACTTCACATTTTGTTGTTACAGCTTGAATTAAAAATGCTTTAAATTAGGATTTCCCCGCCTTATCAAGACATAATACCCCATAATGTCAGAGTGGATTTTTTTTGATTTTTTTTTACAAAACAATAAAAAATAAAAACCTGAAATGTCTTGAGTCAATAGGTATTCAACCCCTTTGCTATGTGGTCCCGTCCACCTAGGCTGCAGCGCTATGGTTCGCCTCCAGTACTTCATCAGTAGCAGGTCACCTGGCTTAAAGGGGTGGCACTGCTCTGTCACGGGTTCGGGCATCTCTGCCTTCACCTGTGTATGGAAACTTTTTGCAACCTTCGTTAAAGCTTTACAAAATTGCAATACCGTGCCATCCATGAAATGCAAATCCATTTTTGTCAAATCAAATGGTGCCGTCACAGGCATTCTCATGGGTCGGCCCATGAGGATCTCGTGTGGGGATAACCCCGTCTTGCTGTTTGCCGTTGGCCACATAATCATCAACGCCAAAGGAATGGCTTCATGCCATTTAAGGCCTGTCTCCTCACATATTTTGTTGATTTTATTTTTCAAGATGCTGTTTTGATGCTCCACCACCCCCGCTGATTGCGGGTGATAAGCGCAATGGAATCGTTGATTGATCTGTAGTGCTTTGCACAAGTTTTTGTTAACGTCTGCAGTGAAATGTCATCCATTATCACTGGAGATCTTATATGGTATACCATACCTACAGATACATTCCTTCATTAACAGCTTAACTACTGTAATTGCATCACACTTCCGGCACGCAAACGCTTCGACCCATTTCGTAAACATATCCACAATCACCAATATGTACTGCAACTGATTACACAGTGGCATTTTTACAAAATCGAGCTGGATGTGTACACCCGGCCCCCAGGGGGGGTGGATGAGCCCCCCCCCCCTTATCTGCGGTGGAGCCCGACTGATGTTAGACACCTGGCATATCATGCACCTGCGGCAGAGCCACTCCGCCACCACCGTAAAACCTGGGGCATACCATGTCCTACACACTGTACTTACCATCCGCCCTTTGCTCGTATGGCCATGGCAATAGGTCGTTGGGGGCTACCATCTTACCCTGTCGCACCCATAGTCCGGTGTCTGTCAGTTTTTCACAGCCGGCTTTTGTCCATGCTGCTTGTTCCTCTCTGGTCACCGCTACCTTGAGGGCGATAACATCCTACAGTCACATGAAAAAGTAAGTACACCCCATGTAATGTTTTGATTTTTTCAACATATTTCAACATAGAGCTATTTGATCTTCATTTCAACAATATTGATATATAAAGGTGATATTGTAGCGGTTACCGGTAGCATGACACAATTACCTTGCACCGGTCGATGACGCAACCGGCGAGCGGTCACGTGTCCGGACTCGCCCAAGCATGTTGAGACTTGCCTTTACCGGGCGAACGCTTGCCTTGCATACCACACCCCGTTGAGAGGTGTGGCTTATCTATTTGCATACCACGCCCCGCCTGAAAGGCGTGGCTTTTGTGTGTTGAGTTTCTGATATACAGACTTGGCATTTAATATGAATTTTTTTTTTGTGGGGGTGAACTTACTTTTCAAGATGACTTAGAACCAAAAGTTCATTGGAATTATGTTGAAATTATTCTAGATTTTGTTAATGTGACCTTTAAAAGAAACAAAAACCACATTTGACATTTTGAAGCAAATAAATTGATCCTTGAAAGTGATGTCAACTGATATCGAACTCAATTCATGGACAGTACTGTGTTAAACTTCTGTACGTTTTCCAGAAGTATCTCTTTATTTTGCACGTTAGCCAAAAAATTTTTCAACAAAAACAAAAGCTAAATTATGACTGGGATTACGGACAGTAAAATTACAGTTCAGTACTTCGTGTAACCCCCACGAGCATTCAGGAGAGCATGTACACATTGAGGCATGCTGTTCACGAGATTTGCCAAGGTTTGGACAGGAATCGCTTGCCATGCAGTGACAATAGCCTGCTGCAATTCATGCACAGAGGCAGCCTGCTGGTCCAAGTTGTCGATTTGACACATTAATTCTGCCCACAAGTTCTCTGTCCGATTCATATCCGGGGACATGGCAGGCCACCCCATATGCTCTACACCACGGTCAACAAGAAAGTGTTGGATCATGCGAGCACGATGAGGCCGTGCATTGTCATCTTGGAAGACAAAGTTTCCTCGAAAGGCTGCACGAGCAAATGGAAGCAATGTTTCTTCCAGAATGGCCCTGTGCTTGAACTGGTTCAGGTTTCCATTCAGAACAACCAGGTCAGTTTTGCCCCCTGCATGAAAAGCAGCCCAAATGATCACCCCACCACCTCCAGCTTGGACTCTTGGCCCTATACAATCTTCGTTGTGGGCTTCATGCACTTGTCTGCACACTCGGACGTGGCCATCTTGACGATAGTCCAGAAATCTAGACTCGTCACTGAAGGTCACGTGATTCCAGTGTCCTGGCTGCCATTGACGGTGCTCTCTGGCCCACTGCAATTGGCGCTGGTGGTGTTGTCTGGTCAGGCGTGGCTTTCTCAGGGGATGCCTGGCACGATAGCCTGCTTGAACCAGTCGTTGGTTGACTAGCCTTCTGGATACAGGCACATTTGTCAGTTGCTGCCACTCAGCCCTAAGCCGATTAGCTGACTTGGTAAGGCCATTGCGGACTAACCGGTGCAGCTGGCGATCATCCCTCCTTGTGCTTCTGCGGGGACTTCCTGGCCTCGGTATTGGAGTAGGGATACCCCTCTGAGCATTTCGTTTCAGGATCATTGACACCTGACCTTTAGTGATGCCATACTGCCGAGCAATAGCACGCTGTTTCATGCCGTAATTTCGAAAAGCCACCACTCCATGACAAACAGCATTGTTGAGTTGACTGACCATCTCCAGAGGAAGCGGCAATAACTTTTGGAGACGTGCAGCAGTTGTTTTCCACGAATGCAGAACGCAACAACCCTTGTATACCTGACTGTGAAGCCAATCATCAAATGCACCTGTCCGTACATTTTGCCACGCCACCTGTGATATAATCCTGTTGTTGACTTCTTGCTGCAACAGACAATCAGTGACATGGTTCTTTTAACAAATAAATCACCGAAGTGTAAAAGAAACTCACCAGATTGATATACTGAGTTAAGAAAGTAAACCCAAGTCAAGAAAAAATATATATTCCATATTAAATGCCAAGTCTGTATATTTCCACCCGTTCGATGGGCTGATTCAGTGTTTTGGAGTTCGTTTGAGTGAGCTGGGAATAAATAGCTCAGAGAAACCTAATTCTTGGCGTCGTCCATTTTGCCAATTTTATCGTGCGAGCACAGCTCCCACAATTGGTGACCCCTTTCTACGAACACTGCGATGGAGTCAGCTGTAGCTTTGAAGCTCCCGGGCTTTTGGAAATCTCACACGGCCGTTTGGTTTGCTCAAGCAGATTCTCAATTCGCCCTGCGAAAGATTACAGAGGATACGACACGCTACCACCACATGGTCTCCGCGCTCAACGCCTCCTCCGTTTCCCGGGTTCTGAGCTTCCTACAGCACCCGCCGGACACCGACAAATACGGCGCGCTCAAAGACCTACTCATCGGTGCGTTTGGACTCACGGAGACCGAACGCGCACGACAACTACTCGGCCTCCCGGAGCTGGGCGAGGCCCGTCCGTCCGAAAGCATGGACCACATGCTTGCTCTTCTCGGTGACCACAGCCCAGGCTTCCTCTTCCGCGAGCTGTTCCTCCGGCAGCTACCCGGGCAGGTACGATTAGCTTTGGCTAATTCACCCATCACGGACCGTCGCGCCCTGGCCAAGGAGGCCGATAAATTTTGCTCGGCCAGGCGACACATCGGAGCGGCCGCCTGGGACCCTGGGCCGACCGAGGCAACGCCCGCGCCATGACCGGTGCCACCACCGGCCGAGTTAGCGCCACTGGCGGCAGAGGCCACCGCGACGCCCCGTCGACCGAACCGGACGTGACCGCCGGAGCCTCCACCAGAGCGGACCATGTGCTATTACCACGCCAGGTTCGGGCAGAAGGCCAGAACGTGCCGCCTACCGTGCACTTTCGGCGGGTCGGGAAATGACCAGGCCGGCGCTCGCTGCCTGCCATGAGCGTCGGCCGTTCAGGCAGCCTTCTGTTTATCACGGACACGGAGTCTGGGCGGCGTTTTTTGTGTGACACCGGTGCTCAGCTGAGCGTGATACCCGCCTCGGTGGAGGAAAAACAGGCCGCGCTTTGCAGCCCCGCTTTGGTCGCCGCAAACGGTTCCTCCATCCGCACCTTCGGTTCGCACAGCGTCGCATACTGCTTCGGGGGCCAGCGCTTCAGGTGGGACTTCATCACGGCGAACGTGCCCATGGCCTTGCTGGGTGCAGATTTTCTTTGCGCGCATGGGCTTTTGGTCGACATCAAACGGCGTCGGCTCATCAACGTGGAGACCTTCAGCTCGCTCGCTTGCTCATTGAGCGGCTCCGCTCCGATCAAGCTAGCCTGCCCGCTCCCGGCCGTGGACGATTTCACCCGCCTACTCACCGAGTTTCCCGCCCTCACACAGCCGACGTTTTCGGCCGTCGCCGTCAAGCACGGCGTCGAACACCACATCCCGACCACAGGTCCACCGGTCTATGCCAGGGCTCGCCTCCTCGACCCGGCCAAACTCGCCATAGCGAAGGTGGAATTCGATGCGCTGGAGCGATTGGGAATTGAACGACGCTCGAATAGCGCGTGGGCCTCGCCCCTGCACGTCGTGCCCAAACCGGGTGGCGGATGGCGACCATGCGGCGATTACCGCCGCCTCAACGACGCCACCACCCCTGACCGGTACCCGATACCACACATACAGGACTTTTCCGCCCGTTTGGCGGGGCGGGTGATCTTCTCCAAGGTCGACCTCATTCGGGGCTACCACCAGGTACCTGTCCGGCCGGCCGACATTCTGAAGACGGCTGTAATTACACCTTTTGGCCTCTTTGAGTTCCTCCGAATGCCGTTCGGCCTTAAGAACGCGGCCCAGGCCTTCCAGCGGATGATGGACAGTGTGCTGCACGATCTCACCTTTCTGTTCGTCTACCTGGATGACATTCTCATCACCAACACTTCCCGGGCGGAGCACCTCGTCCACCTGCGCACGCTTTTTGAGCGCCTCGGCCAGCACAGCCTCATCATCAACCCGGCGAAATGCCAGTTTGGTGTAACGGCCGTCGACTTCCTGGGGCACCGCAACACGAAGCACGGGGCCGCCCCGCTGCCTACCAAGGTGGAGGCAGTCACAAGTTTCCCGTGCCCTTGCTCCATCAAGGCCCTACAGGAATTTTTGGGGATGGTAAATTTCTACCACCGGTTCGTGCCTCGCGCCGCCCAACTCATGCGCCCCCTGTACGAAGCCCTCCGGGGCAAGCCGGCCAAGCACGTCGTCGCCTGGACCACAGAGATGGACGTGGCGTTCACGGGAGCTAAGCTGGCCCTCGCCAACGTGACCATGCTGGCGCACCCGGTGCTCGACGCACCCATCGCCCTCACCACGGACGCTTCCGACTACACGGTGGGCACCGTGCATGAACAGTGGGTGAACAGAGCTTGGCAACCGCTGGCCTTCTTCAGCCAGCAGCTTCGCCCTAACGAGCGCAAGTATAGCGCTTTTGACTGCGAGCTCTTCGGCCTTTACCTGGCTGTTCCCCACTTCCGCCATCTTTTAGAGGGCCGCCCGTTCACGGCGTTTGTGGACCACAAACCCCTGGTCTTCACCATGGCCAAGGTTACGGAGCCGTGGTCGGCCACCAGCAGCGCCACCTCTCTGCCGTGTCCGCATTTACGACGGACATCCGGCACGTCGCGGGCAAGGACAACGCTGTGGCCGATTGCCTCTCCCGGTCCGGCACGAACGCCGTCTACGTGGGTGTGGACTTTGCCCACATGGCGGCCGACCAGACCGCCGACCCCACGGTGCAAGCCCTCCAGACAGCGGACACAGGCCTGCGTTTGGCCGACGTCCCCTTCGAGGACACAGGCACAGTTCTCCTGTGCGACGTCTCCCTGGGCCAACCTCGCCCCATCGTGCCCACCGGATGGCGGCGGCACATTTTTGACGCCCTCCACGGCCTTTCCCACCCGGGCCGGAAAGCATCACAGAAGCTCGTGGCAGCGAAATTCGTCTGGCACGGGCTCCGTAAAGACGTCCGCGACTGGGCCAATGCCTGTGTCGCCTGCCAGCGCGCGAAGGTCCACCGGCACACCGAGGCCCCGTTGGCACCATTCGATGTGCCCACGCGGCGCT
>NC_136270.1:59005086-59295086 GCF_964187855.1 Myxine glutinosa | reverse complement strand
GGGACCATGAGGGAAAGACAGTACAGGGGGACCGTGAGGGAAAAACAGTACAGGGGGACTGTGAGGGAAAGACAGTACAGGGGGACCGCGAGGGAAAAACAGTACAGGGGGAAACATTCATTAAAACACATTCAACAAAAAGACATCCAGGAACACAGTACAGGGGGACCACGAGGGAAAGACAGCACAGGGGGACCACGAGGGAAAGACAGCACAGGGGGAAACATTCATTAAAACACATTCAACAAAAAGACATCCAGGAACACAGTACAGGGGGACCACGAGGGAAAGACAGCACAGGGGGACCACGAGAGAAAGACAGCACAGGGGGGACCACGAGGGAAAGACAGCACAGGGGGACCACGAGGGAAAGACAGTACAGGGGGACCGCGAGGGAAAGGCAGCACAGGAGGACCACAAGGGAAAGACAGTACAGTGGGACCGTGAGGGAAAGGCAGTACAGGGGGACCGCGAGGGAAAGACAGTACAGGGGGACCGTGAGGGAAAGACAGTACAGGGGGACCGCGAGGGAAAGACAGTACAGGGGGACCACAAGGGAAAGACAGTACAGGGGGACCGTGAGGGAAAGACAGCACAGGGGGCCGCGAGGGAAAAACAGTACAGGGGGAAACATTCATTAAAACACATTCAACAAAAAGATATCCAGGAACACAGCACAGGGGGACCATGAGGGAAAGACAGTACAGGGGGACCGTGAGGGAAAGACAGTACAGGGGGACCGTGAGGGAAACAGTACAGGGGGGCCGCGAGGGAAAAACAGTACAGGGGGAAACATTCATTAAAACACATTCAACAAAAAGACATCCAGGAACACAGCACAGGGGGACCACGAGGGAAAGACAGTACAGGGGCCACGAGGGAAAAACAGTACAGGGGGAAACATTCATTAAAACACATTCAACAAAAAGATATCCAGGAACACAGCACAGGGGGACCATGAGGGAAAGACAGTACAGGGGGACCGTGAGGGAAAGACAGTACAGGGGGACCGTGAGGGAAAGACAGTACGGGGGGGGGCGCGAGGGAAAAACAGTACAGGGGGAAACATTCATTAAAACACATTCAACAAAAAGACATCCAGGAACACAGCACAGGGGGACCACGAGGGAAAGACAGTACAGGGGGCCGCAAGGGAAAAACAGTACAGGGGGAAACATTCATTAAAACACATTCAACAAAAAGACATCCAGGAACACAGCACAGGGGAACCACGAGGGAAAGACAAAGACTTTATTATACAAAACTCAAACCGCAACAATACATACACACACACACACACACACACACACACACACACACACGTATACACACACACACACACAGACACACACACATACACATATAGCAAGGCTGGAGTGAAGAGTGAGATTGAACAGCCTCCTGAAGGCCTTTCCACAAATATGACAAAAGTTGTGTGAGGGGTTGAGGTGTAGTAAGACTGGGTTTTGGGAGTTTAAATAGGACACGGTTAATGGAAGAATGTGTACACCTGAGCAAACGTCCCCAGCCCCAAGAGTAACGATTGGTGGTACACAACTTATCAAACTCAGTCAGTTCAGCTACCTTGGTAGTGTTTGTTCTTCAAGCTCATGTCAAAGCTGGATTCAGACATAGCCAACTGTATCTACAGAGACTCATACGCCTTTGGTGTGCGGAGTGTCAGAGTGTGTTAGAGGCATCCATCTTCATACTAAAATGCACGTGTACCAGGAAGGTGTCCTCATCACACTGCTCTTTGGCTCGGAGACCTGGACAACGTACCGACTCCACATAAAGCAGTTGGAGGCATCTATCAGCCGAGTCTGCGCTCAATCGTGCGCATGTCATGGCAGCAGCATGTATGTAACTATGAAAGGAGCCAAGGTTACCCAGGATAGAGACAATACTGATGAGTGCACAGGTATGCTGGATTGGACATCTTGTTTGTCTGGCACACACTCCTCTGCCAAAGCGAATGTTTTCTGGACATATCAAAGACCATAAACGACACCAAGATGGTCCAAAGGGTGGACTCAAGGATGGAATCTGAAAGTGACCAACATCGAGCATATGTTAGGAAGATATCACCCGTGACAGAGCAAAATGGAGAGTAGCAGGACAGAGTGGTGTGAGAACAACTGAAACCAACGGTGTAAATAACCTGAAGGAGAAGAAGCGTGTTTGAAGGAGGGAGCCAGTGTGAATATGAACGAATGAAACAGACTCCACAAGGATTTGCCGGGTGCAGATTTGCCGGGTGTAGATTGGGAGTGTGCAGATACGGAAAGGGCTTCACTCTCATGAACGTGTGCACACAGGCCAACACATCACCTGAACATTTTCACTGTCATCGTCGACACCGATGGACGTCAGAAAGTATTCACACCCGTTGACTTTTTTCACATTTTCTTGTGTTACACCTGAATTTTAAAATGCATTCAACTGAGATTTTTTTTGTCACGGATCGACACAACATATCCCATCATGTCAAAGTGGAATTTTTATTAATTTATTATTATTATTTATTATTAGCATTTTTATTTGTTTGTTTAATGGAATTTTTTACGTCAGTATGATTGTACATGCTGCGCCGTCTTCTAGCAACCATTGGAATTGGTTTAAAATACCTTTAGTCGGTGTAGTATGCTGCTTTATTCCACCAGGTGAGCGCCTAAGTGTATTGCCCCGATTTTTAATTATACCTGATATCGATTTTCATTTTTTTTTTTCGCGATTTCACATAAAACACAAAAATAAGGGGAGCGGTAGACAAGATGGGGAGAGAGGTGGAAGGACCCAAACACAACATTTGAGAGCATTTGAGAGGGACATCGAGAGAACTGTGGGAGGGAGAGGGCTTGGAGGGAGGTGGGAGAGGTATAAAACACATGGACACTGCAAGGACTTCCAGGAAAGAAGTTGGAATTTCAAAAAAGAAACAAAGTGTATCTGGGGTGAATTAGCGGGGGTAGAAAAGATCAAGGTTTTGGATGGGGGAAGATAAGAGATGGTGGTGAACAGCTGTTTTAAAGACCTGGAGGTGGAGTGGGATTGAAGAGAGTGAGGTAGTTTGTTCCAGAGGTGGGAGAAAAGAGGAATGATGGAGTGAAGGTGAGCAGAGAGCCTAGATTTTGGCAGTTTAACCATAAGAGGGTTGCTAGCAGATCTTGTGCGACCTGTAGGAATATTGGGGGGACGGAGCACACAGATAGCTGGGGGGGGGGGGGGGGGCGGGCAAGGCCGGAGAGGAATCGGTAGAAGACGGAAAGACCACCAACCTGCCTACGGTGAGTAAGTGAAAGGCCCTCGGAGATAGCTTCATCGCGGGAGATTCCAATGATTCTGAACGCTTTGGTTTCAACAGCGTGAAGCCGAGCAAGGTGTGAGGCAGGAGCACCAGCCCAGAGGGGGGAACAGTATTCCATTGAGCTGCGGATGAAAGCCTTGTATGTGGTGAGGAGCTCAGGTGTGCCAAGGAAGGACTTCGCACGACGGAGGATGCCCAGTCGGCGACTGGCTTTGGAGGCCAGATTGGAAATGTGGTTTTCCCAAGAAAGATCATGGCGGATAGTGAGACCCAAAAGCTTGAGCGACGGAATTTCTTGGAGAGGAGGATTTATTTGAGAATGTAGTCTTAATCTTATCAATACAGTGGATTTTTGTTCCTCGATTATATAATGATTGATAAAGTTTAATATATTTTTACAGGTATCTAAAGGACTTTGTATACAAATGACATGAAGCACAAAAACAATAGTAGACATCTGTGTACTGTAAGGTGAATTACAGGGATATTTGTAGATAATGGTCAAACTCCTGGTTTATTATATTTATAGGATTTGGACCTGCCTCCTGGTATATGACATGTATAGGATTTAGACCTGCCTCCTGGTATATGACATGTATAGGATTTAGACCTGCCTCCTGGTAAATGATATTTATAGGATTTAAACCTGCCTCCTGGTATATGATATTTATAGGATTTAGACCTGCCTCCTGGTAAATGATATTTATAGGATTTAAACCTGCCTCCTGGTATATGATATTTATAGGATTTAGACCTGCCTCCTGGTACATGATATTTAGAGGATTTACATCTGCCTCCTGGTATATGATATGTATAGGATTTGGACCTGCCTCCTGGTATATGATATTTAAAGGGTTTGGACCTGCCTCCTGGTATGTGATAGTTATACGATTTGGACCTGCCTCCTGCTATATGATATTTATAGGGTTTAGATCTGCCTCCAATACATATATGATATTTATAGGATTTGGACCTGCCTCCTGGTATGTGATATTTAGAGGATTTGGACCTGCCTCCTGGTATATGATTTTTATAGGATTTACACCTGCCTCCTGGTATATGATATTTGTAGATAATGGTCAAACTCCTGGTGTATGATATTTATAGGATTTGGACTTGCCTCCTGGTATTTGATATTTAGAGGATTTGGACCTGCCTCCTGGTATATGATATTTGTAGGATTTAGACCTGCCTCATGGTATTTGATATTTCGAGGATTTGGACCTGACTCCTGGTGTTTGATATTTGTAGGATTTAGACCTGCCTCCTGGTATATGATACTTATCGGATTTAGACCTGCCTCCTGGTATATGATACTTATCGGATTTGGACCTGCCTCCTGGTATATGATATTTGTAGATAATGGTCAAAGTTCTTGTACATAATACTGTGTTTATCAGATTTGGACCTGCCTCCTGGTATATGATATTTGTAGATAATGGTCAAATTCCTGGTATATGATATTTATAGGATTTGGACCTGCCTCCTGGTATATGATATTTATCGGATATGGACCTGCCTCCTGGTATATGATATTTAAAGGATTTGGACCTGCCTCCTGGTATATGATATTTATAGATAATGGTCAAACTCCTGGTATATGCTTGTCGCATTTGGCCCTGCCTCCTGGTATATGATATTTACAGGATTTGGACCTGCCTCCTGGTATATGATATTTATAGGATTTGGACCTGCCTACTGGTATATGATATTTATAGGATTTAGACCTGACTCCTTGTGTATGATATTTATAGGATTTTAGACCTGCCTCCTGGTATATGATACTTATCGGATTTGGACCTGCCTCCTGGTATACGATATTTATAGATAATGGTCAAAGTTCTTGCACATAATATTTATCAGATTTTGACCTGCCTCCTAATATATGATATTTCGAGATAATGGTCAATCTTCTGGTACATAATATTTATCAGATTTGGACCTGCCTACTGGTATATGATATTTATTGGATTTGGACCTGCCTCCTGGCATATGATATTTGTAGATAATCGTCAAACTCCTTGTATATGATATTTATAGGATTTGGACCTGCCTCCTTGTGTGTGATATTTATAGGATTTAGACCTGCCTCCTGGTATATGATACTTATCGGATTTGGACCTGCCTCCTGGTATATGATATTTATAGATAATGGTCAAAGTTCTTGTACATAATATTTGTCAGATTTGGACCTGCCTTCTAATATATGATATTTCGAGATAATGGTAAATCTTCTGGTATATGATATTTATAGGATTTGGACCTGCCTCCTGGCATATGATATTTATCGGATTTGGACCTACCTCCTGGTATATGATATTTATAGGATTTGGACCTGCCTCCTGGCATATGATATTTATAGGATTTTGACCTGCCTCCTGGTATGTGATATTTATAGGATTTAGACGTGCCTACTAGTACATGATATTTATAGGATTTAGACCTGCCTCCTGGTATATGATATTTATAGGATTTAGACCTGCCTCCTAGTACATGATATTTATAGGATTTACACCTGCCTCCTGGTATATGATATGTATAGGATTTGGACCTGCCTCCTGGTATATGACATTTATAGGATTTAGACCTGCCTCCTGGTATATGAGACTTATCGGATTTGGACCTGCCTCCTGGTATATGATATTTATCGGATTTGGACCTGCCTCCTGGAACATAATATTTATCAGATTTGGACCGGCCTCTTGGTATATGATATTTGTAGACAATGGTCAAATTCCTGATATATGATATTTATAGGATTTGGACCTGCCTCCTGGTGTATGATATTTATAGATAATGGTCAAACTCCTGGTACATGATGCTTATCGCATTTGGACCTGCCTCCTGGTATATGATATTTACAGGATTTGGACCTTCCTCCTGGTATATGATATTTATAGGATTTAGACCTGCCTCCTGGTATGTGCTATTTGTCGATAATGGTCAAATTCCTGGTATATGATATTTATCGGATTTGACCTTGCCTCCTGGTATATGATATTGATCGGATTTGGACTTGCCTCCTGGTATATGATATTTATAGGATTTGGACCTGCCTCTTGGTATATGATATTTAGAGATAATGGTCAAACTTCTGGTACATAATATCTATCAGATTTGGACCTGCCTCCTGGTATATGAAATTTATCAGATTTGGACCTGCCTCTTGGTGTATGATATTTGTAGCTAATGGTCAAATTCCTGGTATATGATATTTATAGGATTTGGACCTGCCTCCTGGTATTTGATATTTAGAGGATTTGGAACTGCCTCCTGGTATATGATATTTGTAGGAGTTAGACCTGCCTCCTGGTATTTGATATTTAGTGGATTTGGACCTGCCTCCTGGTATATGATATTTATAGATAATGGTCAAAGTTCTTGTACATTATATTCATCAGATTTGGACCTGCCTCCTGGTATATGATATTTATAGGATTTGGACCTGCCTCCTGGTATATGATATTTATAGGATTTGGACCTGCCTCCTGGTATATGATATTTGTAGGAGTTAGACCTGCCTCCTGGTATATGATACTTATAGATAATGGTCAAAGTTCTTGTACATTATATTCATCAGATTTGGACCTGCCTCCTGGTATATGATATTTATAGGATTTGGACCTGCCTCCTGGTATAAGATATTTGTAGGATTTGGACCTGCCTCCTGGTATATGATACTTATCGGATTTGAACCTGCCTCCTGGTACATAATATTTATAGGATTTGGACCTGCCTCCTGGTATATGATATTTAGTGGATTTGGACCTGCCTCCTGGTGTATGATATTTAGCGGATTTGGACCTGCCTCCTGGTGTATGATATTTATAGGATTTGGACCTGCCTCCTGGTATATGATATTTATCGGATTTGGACCTGCCTCCAGGTATATGATATTTATAGGATTTTGACCTGCCTCCTGGTATATGATATTTATAGTATTTAGACCTGCCTCCTTGTATATGATATGTATAGGATTTAGACCTGCCTCCTGGTATATGATATTTATAGGATTTAGACCTGCCTCCTGGTATATGATATGTATAGGATTTAGACCTGCCTCCTGGTATATGATATTTATAGTATTTAGACCTGCCTCCTGGTATATTATATTTATAGGATTTAGACCTGCCTACTAGTACATGATATTTATAGGATTTACACCTGCCTCCTGGTATATGATATGTATAGGATTTGGACCTAACTCCTGGTATATGACATTTATTGGATTTAGACCTGCCTCCTGGTATATGATACTTATAGGATTTGGACCTGCCTCCTGGTATATGATATTTATAGGATTTGGACCTGCCTACTGGTATGTGATAGTTATAGGATTTGGACCTGCCTCCTGGTGTATGATTTTTATAGGATTTAGATCTGCCTCCTAGTATATGATATTTAAAGGATTTACACCTGCCTCCTGGTATATGATATTTGTAGATAATGGTCAAATTCCTGGTATATGACTTTTATAGTATTTGTACCTGCCTCCTGGTATATGATATTTATAGGATTTGGACCTGCCTCTTGGTATGTGATATTTATAGGATTTGGACCTGCCTCCTGGTATATGATATGTATAGGATTTAGACCTGCCTCCTGGTATATGATATTTATGGGATGTAGACCTGCCTCCTGGTATATGATTTGTTTCGGATTTAGACCTGCCTGCTGGTATATGATATTTATAGGATTTAGACCTGCCTCCTGGTATATGATATTTATAGGATTTATACCTGCCTCCTAGTACATGATATTTATAGGATTTACACCTGCCTCCTGGAATATGATATGTATAGGATTCAGACCTGGCATTGACCTGGCATGCCATTGACCTGGCATTTCACTCAGGCCGACTGGGACGGTCTTCAAGCAGCCATCAATCGTCTGGATTGGTCTCCCATCTCCACTGCCTCTGACATCAATTCTTCCTGGGAATTCTTCCAAAGCAAACTGATCTCTCTCATGCACAGATTTATCCCATCTCGCCTTCAATTGTCTTACCCTTCCTCCCGTCCATGGTACACTGAATCTTGTGGTGAGGCTGTTGCCCTGAAACAACTTGCCTTTGCCTCTTGGAAGGCTAATCCAACTGAAGGAAATCTCAGTTCCTTCCACCAAGCTCGGAACAAGTGTGTGTCTACCCTCAGGAGTGCCAGGAAGCACTATCTCTCCTCACTCAAGAATGAACTCTCAAACCTGTCTCCTTCCTCCAAATCCTGGTGGCGTCTGGTCAAATCCGTTTCTGGTGTTTGTTCCCCCTCCATCCCCTCCCTTACCTCAAATGGCCACACAGTTGACATCGCACGTGACAAAGCCGAATGCCTCAACTCTGTGTTCGCCTTGAAATCCTTAGTCCCAAACCCATCTCTCTCTGTTCCCACCTTTCCCAGTCGAACCCAAATGCTCCTGGACTCTGTGTCCTTCTCTCCTGACAAGGTGGAGGAGTTTTTGTCAAACCTCGACTCTGATTCTGCAACTGGACCAGACGGCATCAGCCCACGGGTCCTAAAATCCTGCTCTGCCGCTCTATCTCACCCTCTCTCTGTTCTTTTCACCCTATCTTTTGCTCAAGGTCATCTGCCAGCATCCTGGAAATCAGCTAACATTACCGCTTTACACAAAAAAGGTGCAAAAACAGATCCTTGCAACTACAGACCAATCAGCCTGCTCCCAATTATCAGCAAAGTCATGGAATCCATCATTGCTTCGGATATGAAATCTTTCCTCTTCTCCAATGGCTTGATCTCTGATCATCAATTTGGTTTCAGACCAGGTCACTCTACTCTGGACATGCTGCTTCTGCTGTCTCAACAATGGATGGAGGTCCTGAATGCCAAACAGGAAATCAGAGCTGTCTCCCTTGACATATCAAGGGCCTTTGATACGGTCTGGCACCCAGCTCTGCTCACCAAACTCTCCTCCTATGATATCCATGGAAATCTCCATGCATGGCTTGCGGACTTCCTCTCTGGTCGTAGTCAACGTGTGGCCCTGAATGGATTTCTCTCATCTCCCCTTCCTGTTCAGGCTGGAGTTCCCCAAGGAAGTGTGCTGGGCCCTGTGCTTTTTCTGGTCTTTATCAATGATCTCTCTGACTCTCTGGAAAATCCTCTCTATCTCTTTGCTGATGACTCCACTCTCTGCCGCTCCATTCCTCTTCACTCAGATAGGCAGTCTGCAGCCTCCTCACTCTCTGAAGACCTGGACAAAATCACAGACTGGTCAAACAAGTGGAACATGTCTTTCAATCCTGCCAAATCTCACTCTCTTACTATGTCTCTCCGGAAAGATCGTCTGGACAACCCTCCCATCGACTTTCTCAACAATCCTCTCCAAGAAGTTCTGTCACTCAAGCTTTTGGGTCTCACTATCTGCCATGATCTTTCTTGGGAAAACCACATTTCCAAGCTGGCCTCCAAAGCCAGTCGCCGACTGGGCATCCTCCGTCGTGCGAAGTCCTTCCTCGGCACACCTGAGCTCCTCACCACATACAAGGCTTTCATCCGCAGCTCAATTGAATACTGTTCTCCCCTATGGGCTGGTGCTCCTGCCTCACACCTGGCTCGGCTTCACGCTGTTGAATCCAAAGCTTTCAAAATCATTGGAATCTCCCGCGATGAAGCTATCTCTGAGGGCCTTTCACTCACTCACCGCAGGCAGGTAGGTGGTCTTTCTGTCTTCTACCGACTCCTCTCCGGCCTTGCTCCCCCAGCTCTCTCCGTGCTCTGTCCCCCAAATATTCCTACAGGTCGCACAAGATCTGCCAGCAACCCTCTGATGGTTAAACTGCCGAAATCTCGGCTCTCTGCTCACCTTCACTCTTTCATTCCTCTTTTCTCCCGCCTGTGGAACAAACTCCCACACTCCCTTCAATCCTTCTCCTCCCTCCAGGTCTTTAAAACAGCTGTTCACCACCATCTCTTATCTTCCCCCATCCATAACCTTGATCTTTTCTACCCCCACTAATTCACCCCAGATCCACCTTGTTTGAAATTCCAACTTATTTCCTGGAAATCCTGGCAGTGTCCATGTGTTTGTACCTCTCCCACCCCCCCCCCTTCACATGCCTCCCCCCCTTCACATGCCTCCCCCCTTCACATGCCTCCCCCCCAAGGCCGTCTCCCTCCCACAGATCTCTCGATGTCTCCATGTCTCTCGGTCCCTGCTCTCAAATGTTGTGTTTGTGTCCTTCCCCCTCTCTCCCCATCTTGTCTACCGCTCCCGATGTTATTTGTTTTATGTGTCTGTTTGTCTTTCTGTGTGATTAATTTTCGCTCTTTCACGAGCCTCGATCTTGTATACAAAAAAAAAAAAAAAAAAAAAAAAAAAAAAAAGACCTGCCTCCTGGTATATGACATTTATAGGATTTAGACCTGCTTCCTGGTATATGATACTTATCGGATTTGGACCTGCCTCCTGGTATATTATATTTATAGGATTTGGACCTGCCTCCTGGTATGTGATAGTCATAGGATTTGGACCTGCCTCCTGGTATATGATATTTATAGGATTTAGATCTGCCTCCTAGTATATGATATTTATAGGATTTACACCTGCCTCCTGGTATATGATATTTGTAGATAATGGTTAAATTCCTGGTATATGCCATTTATAGTATTTGGACCTGCCTCCTGGTATATGATATTTATCGGATTTGGACCTGCATCCTGGTATATGATATTTTCGGATTTGGACCTGCCTCCTGGAACATTATATTTATCAGATTTGGACCTGCCTCCTGGTATATGATATTTATAGGATTTGGACCTGCCTCCTGGTATATGATATTTATGGGATTTAGACCTGCCTCCTAGTGTACGATATTTATAGGATTTAGACCTGCCTCCTGGTATATGATATTTGTCGATAATGGTCAAATTCCTGGCATATGATATTTATAGGATTTGGCCTTGCCTCCTGGTATATGATATTTATCGGATTTGGACCTGCCTCCTGGTAATTGATATTTATAGGATTTGGACCTGCCTCCTAGAATATGATATTTATAGGATTTGGACCTGCCTCCTGTTATATGATATTTAGAGATAATGGTCAAACTTCTGGTACATAATATCTATCAGATTTGTACCTGCCTCCTGGTATATGATATTTATCAGATTTGGACCGGCCTCTTGGTGTATGATATTTGTAGCTAATGGTCAAATTCCTGGTATATGATATTTATAGGATTTGGACCTGCCTCCATGTTATTTGATATTTAGAGGATTTGGACCTGACTCCTGGTGTATGATATTTGTCGGATTAAGACCTGCCTCCTGGTATTTGATATTTAGAGGATTTGGACCTGCCTCCTGTCATATGATATTTGTAGGATTTAGTCCTTCCTCCTGGTATTTGATACTTATCGGATTTAGACCTGCCTCCTGGTATATGATACATATCGGATTTGGACCTGCCTCCTGGTATATGATATTTATAGATAATGGTGAAAGTTCTTGTACATAATATTCATCAGATTTGGACCTGCCTCCTGGTATATGATATTTATAGGATTTGGACCTGCCTCCTTGTATAAGATATTTGTAGGATTTGGACCTGCCTCCTGGTATATGATATTTGAAATAATAGTCAAATTCCTGGTATATGACATTTATAGGATTTGGACCTGCCTCCTGGTATATGATATTTATCGGATTTGGACCTACCTCCTGGTATATGATATTTATAGGATTTGGACCTGTCTCCTGGAACATAATATTTATCATATTTGGACCTGCCTCCTGGTAAATGACATTTATAGGATTTGGACCTGCCTCCTGGTATATGATATTTATAGATAATGGTCAAAGTTCTTGTACATAATATTCATCAGATTTGGACCTGCCTCCTGGTATATGATACTTATCCGATTTGGACCTTCCCTCCTGGCATATGATATTTATAAATAATCGACCAAATTCCTGGTATATGATATTTATAGGATTTGGACCTGCCTCCTGGTATATGATATTTAGAGGTTTTGGACCTGCCTCCTGGTATATGATATTTGTAGGATTTAGACCTGCCTCCTGGTATTTGATATTTAGTGGATTTGGACCTGCCTCCTGGTATATGATATTTGCAGGATTTAGACCTTCCTCCTGGTATATGATACTTATCGGATTTAGACCTGCCTCCTGGTATATGATACATATCGGATTTGGACCTGCCTCCTGGTATATGATACTTATAGATAATGGTCAAAGTTCTTGTACATTATATTCATCAGATTTGGACCTGCCTCCTGGTATATGATATTTATAGGATTTGGACCTGCCTCCTGGTATAAGATATTTGTAGGATTTGGACCTGCCTCCTGGTATGTGATATTTATCGGATTTGGACCTGCCTCCTGGAATATGATATTTAGTGGATTTGGACCTGCCTCCTGGTATATGATATTTAGCGGATTTGGACCTGCCTCCTGGTGTATGATATTTATAGGATTTGGACCTGCCTCCTGGTATATGATATTTATCGGATTTGGGCCTGCCTCCTGGTATATGATATTTACAGGATTTAGACCTGCCTCCTGGTATATGATATGTACAGGATTTAGACCTTCCTCCTGGTATATGATATTTATAGGATTTAGACCTGCCTCCTGGTATATGATATTTATAGGATTTAGACCTGCCTTCTAGTACATGATATTTATCGGATTTACACCTGCCTCCTGGTATATGATATGTATAGGATTTGGACCTGCCTCCTGGTATATGACATTTATAGGATTTTGACATGCCTCCTGGTATATGATACTTATCGGGTTTGGACCTGCCTCCTGGTATATGATATTTAAAGGATTTGGACCTGCCTCCTGGTATGTGATAGTTATAGGATTTGGACCTGCCTCCTGGTACTTGATTTTTATAGGATTTAGATCTGCCTCCTAGTATATGATATTTATAGGGTTTACACCTGCCTCCTGGTATATGATATTTGTAGATAATGGTCAAATTCCTGGTGTATGACATTTATAGTATTTGTACCTGCCTCCTGGTATATGATATTTATAGGATTTGGACCTGCCTCCTGGTATTTGATATTTAGAGGATTTGGACCTGCCTCCTGGTATATGATATTTGTAGGATTGAGACCTGCCTCCTGGTATTTGATATTTAGAGGATTTGGACCTGCCTCCTGGTATATGATACTTATAGATAATGGTCAAAGTTATTGTACATTATATTCATCAGATTTGGACCTGCCTCCTGGTATATGATATTTATAGGATTTGGACCTGCCTCCTGGTATAAGATATTTGTAGGATTTGGACCTGCCCCCTGGTATATGATACTTATCGGATTTCGACCTTCCTCCTGGTATATGATACTTATCGGATTTAGACCTGCCTCCTGGTATATGATACATATCGGTTTTTGGACCTGCCTCCTGGTATATGATACTTATAGATAATGGTCAAAGTTATTGTACATTATATTCATCAGATTTGGACCTGCCTCCTGGTATATGATATTTATAGGATTTGGACCTGCCTCCTGGTATAAGATATTTGTAGGATTTGGACCTGCCCCCTGGTATATGATACTTATCGGATTTGGACCTGCCTCCTGGTATATGATATTTAGCGGATTTGGACCTGCCTCCTGGTGTATGATATTTATAGGATTTGGACCTGCCTCTTGGTATATGATATTTATCGGATTTGGACCTGCCTCCTGGTATATGATATTTATAGGATTTGGACCTGCCTCCTGGTATATGATATTTATAGGATTTAGACCTGCCTCCTTGTATATGATATGTATAGGATTTAGACCTGCCTCCTGGTATATGATATTTATAGGATTTAGACCTGCCTCCTGGTATATGATATGTATAGGATTTAGACCTGCCTCCTGGTATATGATATTTATAGGATTTAGACCTGCCTCCTGGTATATGATATTTATAGGATTTAGACCTGCCTACTTGTACATGATATTTACAGGATTTACACCTGCCTCCTGGTATATGATATGTATAGGATTTGGACCTGCCTCCTGGTATATGACATTTATAGGATTTAGACATGCCTCCTGGTATATGATACTTATCGGATTTGGACCTGCCTCCTGGTATATGATATTTATAGGATTTGGACCTGCCTCCTGGTATGTGATAGTTATAGGATTTGGACCTGCCTCCTGGAATATGATTTTTATAGGATTTAGATCTGCCTCCTAGTATATGATATTTATAGGATTTACACCTGCCTCCTGGTATATGATATTTGTAGATAATGGTCGAATTCCTGGTATATGATGTGGAAGTGTAACTCAGTGTAACGTATTGATTGGCCCTGGTAACTCATTGATTAAATCTGGTAACGAAGCAGAATGTGCATGAACATGATAATCTCTTGAAACACCTGGTCAAGGCCCCAGGCTAGAGCACCCTCCTACTGTGTAAATGGAAATCACAGCAGGAGGGGAGCGAGTTGATGCCAGGACTTGGTGCAATGCATGACCTCGGGGCATCAGCGGAGAAAGGATTAACGTTTCAGCGGACAGAGGATTAAGTCCAGTTCGTCCATATAAACTAGAGCAAACGTGGAGTCGAGAGTACTTGCTACGTGAAGCGCTGACCGAACGGGAGTGTCGGATGAACGAGAAGGACCAGCGAAAAGAGTTAACCTGATCCATTATATTATGCGGTATCATTTTGGTAATTGGAATGAAGTAAATACAGTTAATAAACAAGACCTTTTGTAAACCTGTGTGCGGTCATTGGAGTCTTTTGAGTCATACACAAAATTCTTCCACAATCTGGAGGCACCGCTGAGATCAATTGTACAAGCAAGTAAAAGGTGAGTGTGTCTTGTTTTGTCCAATATGATTTACGAACTTGGAAGTTATGTGTACATACATGGGGGAGCAGGTGGTCTGGGGCTTCTTTGCGCACCGATGCCGTGATATAGGTGGCGTGAGCCATCACGAATGGGATTTCGATAAACGACTGTAGCAATTTATTCGTTTTTTTTTCTAAATGATTTCTGTAAATACGTATTTTTGCGCTGGTTATTAAAGGGCCTTACTGTGACCTGGAAGCAAACGGAGCAAGTGTGCACCTTGCGACCGCTTGCTTCCAGGACGTGTAAGGCCGGTACACTCGTTTACCCACCCGCACACGACACGTATAAAGTACTTCTTTTTTTGCACTTGTTCAAAGCACTCGGCGCTCGGCGAGCGACAGGGAACCGGGAAAGGGAATTATATTTATATATATATATTTTACCTCATTCCAATTTATGGTATTGCGACAAAAAGGCTTATATCTTTGGAAACGACTGGTCGGATTTAGACAAATTAAACCTCGTTCGATCAACAAATAAATTCATGACAGACAACCCCCCCTCATGCCGGTCCAGAATTATGATGAAAGATGGCGATGGAAAAAAAAAATTGCATAAAATTTTGTCCAGGTCCATCACTACACGACGAAATGATTGGATTTTGGTTCAGGTCCGAATCCAGATCCGGCCTATCAGTGGGATACAAAACATAAACTGGTCACCAAGGCGGAGATATAATAATAATAATAATTCTGTATTATTTAGTTAACCAGTTTGTGTGAAACCTCAACCTAAATATAAAAAAAAAATTGATCTGCTTGATGTTAGTTTAAGGGCTGTTCCAAATTTATCCTGATTATGAGACAAAAATAGCAGAGTGGGAATCGGCAGACAATGGAACAGCTAGCGACGAGTGTTTTGTGAGTAGCAACCACTCTCTGGTCGAGGCTCATAGAAAAAAAAAAATTGATACTTATTGATTTGGCACGCTTACAATAGATATTAATGGCGAGGGTTCTGTGGTCGTTCGTTTTGGCTTTGCGAATGGACCAAACCATTGCATGTAAATAGGAGGGGGGTTCTGTGGTCGTTCGTTTTGGCTTTGCGAATGGACCAAACCATTGCATGTAAATAGGAGGGGGGTTCTGTGGTCGTAACTGCCACGTGGTTTCAAAGTTTTGTTGTTGCTTGCACGCATGTGTGTTTTTTTTTTTTTGCAAGCACGTACGGGCAAGCACGTACGTGCGGGCACGCCCTAGTATATATAAATAGAGGTAATTATGAGAGATAATTACAGGAAATGTGTACTGTTCTTGTTGTGATTATGAGAGATAATTACAGGAAATGTGTACTGTTCTTGTTGTGAGTATGAGAGATAATTACAGGAAATGTGTACTGTTCTTGTTGTGATTATGAGAGATAATTACAGGAAATGTGTACTGTTCTTGTTGTGAGTATGAGAGATAATTACAGGAAATGTGTACTGTCCTTGTTGTGATTATGGGAGATAATTACAGGAAATGTGTACTGTTCTTGTTGTGATTATGAGAGATAATTACAGGAAATGTGTACTGTTCTTGTTGTGATTAGGAGAGATAATTACAGGAAATGTGTACTGTTCTTGTTGTGATTATGAGAGATAATTACAGGAAATGTGTACTGTCCTTGTTTGGTGAGTATGAGAGATAATTACAGGAAATGTGTACTGTTCTTGTTGTGATTATGAGAGATAATTACAGGAAATGTGTACTGTTCTTGTTGTGAGTATGAGAGATAATTACAGGAAATGTGTACTGTTCTTGTTGTGATTATGAGAGATAATTACAGGAAATGTGTACTGTTCTTGTTTGGTGAGTATGAGAGATAATTACAGGAAATGTGTACTGTTCTTGTTGTGATTATGAGAGATAATTACAGGAAATGTGTACTGTTCTTGTTGTGAGTATGAGAGATAATTACAGGAAATGTGTACTGTTCTTGTTGTGATTATGAGAGATAATTACAGGAAATGTGTACTGTTCTTGTTGTGATTATGAGAGATAATTACAGGAAATGTGTACTGTTCTTGTTGTGAGTATGAGAGATAATTACAGGAAATGTGTACTGTTCTTGTTTGGTGAGTATGAGAGATAATTACAGGAAATGTGTACTGTTCTTGTTGTGATTATGAGAGATAATTACAGGAAATGTGTACTGTTCTTGTTTGGTGAGTATGAGAGATAATTACAGGAAATGTGTACTGTTCTTGTTGTGATTATGAGAGATAATTACAGGAAATGTGTACTGTTCTTGTTGTGAGTATGAGAGATAATTACAGGAAATGTGTACTGTTCTTGTTGTGATTATGAGAGATAATTACAGGAAATGTGTACTGTTCTTGTTTGGTGAGTATGAGAGATAATTACAGGAAATGTGTACTGTTCTTGTTGTGATTATGGGAGATAATTACAGGAAATGTGTACTGTTCTTGTTTGTTGGGTTTTGCTGACGTTTCCACAACGTCGCTACAACGTTTCACTTTCGTTGTTGCAACGTTTTGCTCCAACGTTTTGGGGACACTCAAAATGTTAAGTGAATCGGATAAGAATTCAGGAATTATTTCATTATTAGCGATTAATGAAGTACTTATTTAATTAATTACATTGCTTATTAAATTACAGTAATTACATTACAGTAATTACCTGAGGTAATTACAGTAATTACAGTTCCGGTAATTACAGTAATTACAGTAATCATTACAGTAATTGCAGTAATCTTATTACAGTAATTACATTACATTAACTCAGGCACCTTTTGAGTAAGGAAGCTGATATTTGGACATGACACTGACCGAGTGATATGGCTGTCAAGGAAAATTTTGATTTATTGATTAATCATTTAATAAATTAACTCGTTGATTTATAAATGACTTATTTAATTAAAAGTCCTCAGAGACACATCTTCGGATGAAATACTTGCAGATTGGTTATGCTATGAGCCAATTGATTAAGGAAAATATTTTGTGATGGCCATATTGGCAATTTCATGGCCATATTCGTGGCAACTCAGTTAGTGCCACTGCACCTTTAAAATGCATCCCTGCGTTCATTTTTCGATCGATTGAGTTGAAATTTTGAACAATCGGATCTGGACTGTCGTTGTTAACGACTCTAGCACGCACTCGTCCAATCAGGATGGAGCGGTATGGTCCCCGGATCATCACTACCCGCAGTTTTAATTAATTTTACTTTTTCTCTTGGGCATATAATTTTGAAGACATGCATGTCATGATAGAGGAAATGTTTGTTCTGTTAAACGGAATAAATGTTGTTTATTTGTGTGGGTGTGTATTTTTGTGTATTTGGATATATTTTCACGACTAATTCCAGTTATCGTCCTGCAAAAGGTCTGCTCGTTCTTTTCCTTTGAGTCGTAAATTCCTGTTGAACTCTCATTAAAATGTGGAATTAAGTACGCTGTGTGATGATGGAGATCCTTGATGACGAATCAGGAATAGTGAATGAGCAGACAAATATCACGGATGGTACACCAGATAGGGAAAATGTAGATGAAACCCCTTTTACTCAGGTGCTGTGCAGCGCTGCACAAAGATCCATATGAGCGGGGCCTGGGTGCTGTGTAATTAGTACACAAAGAACCAATTACTAGGGTGCTGAATAAACACAAAGATCCATTTTTGGAGCTGGTTCTCCCGGTGCTGTGATTTATTCAAAGAACCAAAATCTTGTAAGAATTAAGATATGATTTGTCGACATCATAAATACTTTAATATATGTAACGATTTTTGTAACGATCATCCTGCAAAAGGTCTGCTCGTTCTTTTTTTCCTTTGAGTCGTAAATTCCTGTTGAATTCTCATTAGAATGCGGAATTAAGTACGCTGTGTGATGATGGAGATCCTTGATGACGAATCAGGAATAGTGAATGAGCAAACAAATATCACGGATGCTGCGGCTGGAGCAGGGGAAGCGATTTTTGAATTGTTCAATGATTATTCGATATTGTTATGACTTATTGTCAATAGGTATACTAAGTGGCCATGAGGTAGCCTGTTGCTATGTGCAGTTTTATTCTATTGTTGATTATACCACATAGCTGTGGTGATAAAGGAAATGTTCGTTTAAATAGATGATTATGATAGGACCATGACTATAAAATCATGATGATTATTATGAATGATATCATAGGGTTCAAATGCAGAATGCTGCATGAACTTGGGAAAGAACTTTCAAGCCCTATGGGATAAATTGGGTATTACAAGCGATGGAGTTTCAAAATTTAGCATGATTGAAGGAATTTTACAGTCTTATTTCAGGAGTTTTACGAAATTTATATTGCCAAGAGATTTTGGATACTATTAAAAGCAAAATGATGAGATATTTTTCCCAATGAACTTTAATATCTGCCATCCATTTTGGCTGTCTCACGAATGAAGGATGAGTTGCCTTTAGTGGTTGCAAAGAAAATTTGTGGAGACCAGGCAAAATGGGGAAATATGTCAGATATGACCCTAGGACAGGACGGTGATTCATCAATTAACATGAGGTACGAACCAGAGGTGACGGTCAATGGATGGACCTGTCCTGACATCATTGGGGAAAGGGCTTATGCAAGGAGTCATCCAAAATGATTAATTTAATTTATTGATGAATATTGATGAATTAATTGAGATTGAATCTAATTGATTGAATTTAATTGAATAAATTTAACTGAATAAATTGAATTGAATATATTGATTGTTTGATTGATGAAAATGCGGTCTCAAGAAAGAAGCTTTGATATCTTTGCGTGATATTAACAATGTGGAGACAACCTGGGAATATTGAGCAAGGTGGTGAGTTTATATACAGATATATATGTGCGGTTACCATTGTGTGATTTCCCCGTCAACAGAGCGGACACCTGAGGATTCACCCATTTCATACTGACCCTCCGGCTCATCTGCAAATACTGATCTGTGAGATTGGATTGTGCAAAAGCCACAGCTGAGGGAGATTCTCTGGAAATCACCGTGTGAACAGGTGGAGAGATCCTTCCTGGAGGTACGAGTGAAGCTTTAGAGGAACCTGGAACAAGCTACAACGCATCCAACGCTACTTTGATAAAAGGTGGAACAAACTCCAGTAGATTTATTTATAGGACATATAGTATAGGTGTGTACAGGTGCATTCCAAAGCGCAGATCCTAGTAATCTACCTGGTACATTGAGGGAATATTGAGTGTTATTCACATACAGGCAAAATGGGAAATGGAGTCTGCAAGGGTAAACAAGGTCAGCTAGACTTGTCCCAAAGAGGCGCTTGCGTCAACCACATGTATCAGCAATATGGTCCACATTCACTTAAAGATTTGGAATCTTGGCATGAATGGACAAAAGGGAGAAAGAAGGAATTCCCCAAGGATGGCACGTTTGACAGGAACACATTGGAAACACTCAGAGAAGAATTAGAAGCAAGAGACAGACAGAAGTTGAAGGTGGATTGGAAACCATTTTATTACTGGGACATCGAGTCTAGAGACAGGGAGACCAAAACGAAAATGGGGGGTGTGAAGAAAGAAATGAAGCAGATACAACATAGGTTGGAAAAGGTATCCACTCAAATGCCTCTTGAAGTTAGCAATGGAAAGCGATCCCAGTCCAGATTGTACCCAGACGCAAGGTCATATGAGATAAATGAACTAGAAGAGGAAACTCCTCCACCCTATCGGCGACATATTGTATATCAGCCACAGGAAGTACAGGCACCCGTACCTCTACCTGCCGAAGGGCCAGTACAGAGTGAAACGATTGGCTCTAGCCGACAGAAGACAGGTGAAAGCAGTGCCCCAGTTGAGGTAACTACCCCAGAGGGTGCAACTGGAGGACAGGAACCGACTCAAAGTGGGCAAGCGATACAACCAGCTGCAACAACTTCAACATACTCCCCATTGCACCATACAAGGAGTAAGGGTCCTGTGATGAATGCCAATCTATCCAACGATCAATATGATTTGCCAATGAACATTCAAAACTTGACTCTCCCACAGGAAGGTTTTGAACAATGTGGCGTTATGAATTTCCCGCAACGCCAATTTCCAGGGGCAAATGAGGAACGCCCAGATTTGATGTATAGACCTTGGCAAATACACCAATTGAAGGCATTACAGAGCGATATGCCATCAATCAAAACAGATCCACTTCAATTCGCAGAAGAGCTACGATTGATTGTGGAAACGCAATTGCCGACTATAAGAGACATGGAAATACTCTTAAAGTGGGTAATTCCAAATACCACCACTTTGAAGACATTAATGAGTGAGGCAAACTGGGTACATGCAGTAAATGGAGAATTAGACATACCCACGGAGGCTAAAATGACACAGATAAATAAATTAATAGAGGCCATACAAAAATTGCCGCCCGTGACTGATTGGAATAAAGTGGTTACGTGCAAACAGAAAACAGGAGAGGATGCTAGTGATTATTTAGACAGATTGCGAGATGTTTTTCGACTATATTCGGGAATAGACCGGGCACAAATCGACAATGCCCTAAAACCCCTTTTTATTAATGGTCTGTTGCCGAAATTGAAGAGTGAAGTGGAAAGACAGTGTATTGCTTGGGAAGGCAAGCCGATGCAAGAAATATTGAATTATGCTTTGCATCATCAGCGAATTCAGGCCAGGAACAGTGCTATAAATGCCGAAAAATTGATGCAACTACAGACACAAGCCCTGATGATTACGAACCAACGCAATAGGTTTTCTATGCAACAACGTAACAATGCAACAGACAACAACTATGAATCAGGAGATAACCAGAGGTCAGAATGGCAACCCAAAGACCCAGACATGCAGCCCAGAAAGACAAGTCAACAAGTGGACAGAGCAGGTAACGACAGAAGCCGGTGCTTCAACTGTGGAGAGATGGGACACTGGATAAGGAGATGCCCATATCTGAGCAGAAGACAATTTCGACAGGGAAACCAAGGACAAAGAAACCAAGGACAAAGAAACCAAGGACAGGGACACTACCAACTACCACCACCTCAGCCAACATATAGGGCTCCATTGAAGAACGCCCCAATTAAGGGAGGACCTCAGCAGAATAGATGGTCTGAAACGCCCTTCTGACTAGACCAGAATGACCAAGTGGCAGCACTTCCGTTAATTTCAAGGTCGGCTGCACAGGAACCAAATGTTAGTTTGACAATAGGCGGACGCAAGGCTCCTTTCCTAGTTGATACGGGAGCCACTCGTTCCACGTTGCGTCGAGCAGATTTTCCCAATATACCATTGTCAAAACACTATACGACGGTGGTAGGAGTATCAGGGGTTCCCATACATACGCCTGTCACAAAGGAATTGCGTGTCCAACTTGGCCCATTGACTGCACAACATGCCTTTCTTGTGGCATCGGGCGTTCCAGTAAATTTGATGGGAAGAGATTTATTGTGCAAATTGAACTGTACTGTCATATGTAAGAAAAACGGAGTGTATCTAGAAATGCCAGAACATTCCCACGACTTCGTCATTGATATGCTACAAAGCGCAATAGAACCAAGAACACATCGATGGGAAATCAATGATACACAAAAGGCAGAACTTTTGTACCATAGTTTTATGACATTGAAGGTTGCAATGCCCAAAGTACAGGAGTGGGTAGACAGCTACTTGATGGATTCTCTGAAATGGCAGACTGATCTTCACTGTACGACATGTCATGACCCTATAGGGAAGGAGGTGTCCTATGCAGAGAACGTTTCTAGATACCTGGACACAAGGTATGATGTACATATAACATCACTGTGGGTAGGAGAACAGGGAATTGGCATGTCAGTGTCTTTGACGCCAGATCAACAACTCCTGTGGAATCAACCAGAAACAACAACCCCACACGTCACCTTAGCGGTGGCACAAGGATATGAAGCAAAAGATGTTGGAACAATGATTGCAACTTTGAAAGATTGCAAAAACATGAGATACATGGGAGAAATTCAACAAGCCCCACTTTATGACTTAGATGGAGAAGGATTTTGCTGGCAGCTTGTAGAGCAGGCGCTTTCTTCAACCTTCATCATGATTGATGAACCAATTAACACTAAAAATGTTGGGCTATACCTACTCAGCTCCGACACCAATGGGGATCCGGACCCACTCGATCAAATACCAACATGCTTGTGGACAACGCATCCGAATGATGTGGGACGAATCAAGAGTGTGGCACCAGTAAGGATCACAGTAGATGATTCTAAGCCACTGCCTAGAAAGCGCCAATATCCATTGAGACCAGAGGCAAAAGCTGGTATTGCACCAGTGATTCGATCATTGGCGGATCAGGGAGTTATAGTTCGCACCGTGAGCATGTGCAGCACTCCTATTTTACCTGTGAAGAAGCCAGGCAAGACTACCTGGAGATTTGTACAGGATCTTCGAGCAATTAATGATTGTGTCATCCCAGCCTATCCGGTGGTCCCTAATCCCATCACTGTACTGTCAAGTATTCCAAGCAATACAAAGTTCTACTCCGTGGTGGACTTATGTTCGGCGTTCTTTAGTGTACCCATTCATGAGGATTCGCGTTATTTGTTCGCGTTCACGTACGAAGGCTCACAATTCACTTGGACTGTTCTACCACAAGGGTACACAGAGAGCCCAACTTTGTTTTCACGTGCTCTACATGAAGACCTCAGCGACATTGAGTTTCCTGGAGGCTCAGTGATGGTACAATATGTTGACGACCTTCTCATATGCTCGACTTCAAAGGAAGCATGTAAACAGGACACTGTTGTGCTACTGACAGCATTAGCAGACAAAGGCCACAAGGCCTCGAGAGATAAGTTGCAATTCTGTAAGGAAGAGGTGAAATACTTAGGACATATTCTGAAAGGAGATACGAGACGACTTTGCCCTGAACGTGTAAAGGCGATCAGGGCACTCCCAAAACCTACAACTGTCAAGCAGATGAAATCTTTCCTGGGGACAACAGGGTTTTGCCATCAGTGGATTGCTGATTATGCATCACTGACTCGCCCTCTGCTGGACATCAGCTTACCAAACAGTCCAATTCCTTTGAAATGGACCCCGGAGGCTGAACGAGCTTTTACGACATTGAAAGATACCTTAGCATCAGCTCCTGCTTTAGGACTGCCGGATTATGAGAAAAATTTCTTTCTCTACTCACATGAGAAAGGAGGATTTGCCCAATCGGTGTTGGCGCAAAAACATGGGGGAAAACTGCGCCCTATAGCGTATCACAGCACTCGATTGGATCCAGTAGCACGAGGGTTTCCACAGTGCTTGCGAGCAGTGGCAGCAGCATCGTATGCAGTAGAAGCCACAGCTACAATAGTCCTGGGGTGCCCCTTAATTCTCCTTGTTGAGCATGCCGTGGCGACGGTTTTGCTGAAGGCAGGAACACAGCACCTTTCAGCATCAAAGGCTACAACGTATGAACTAGGATTGTTGGCACCGTCAAACCTCACCATTCAGCGTTGCCCAACGCTGAACCCAGCATCTATGTTGCCAACAGAGGAAGATGGTGAGCCCCATGATTGTGCAGAGGTATTGGCACATGCACTAGTGCCTCGCATTGACTTGAAGGACATTCCCATCCCAGACGCAGATCTGGTACTGTATGTTGACGGATCATCATCAAGAGCATTGGACGGTACACTACTGACAGGATATGCAGTATGCACAGATGCTGAGACATGGGAGAGTGGGAAATTACCAAACACTTACTCGGCTCAACAGGCAGAACTGTATGCATTAACTAGAGCCTGTCATTTAGCGGAAAGCCAGAGAGTAACCATTTATACAGACTCCAGGTACGCGCATGGGGTCGTTCATGATTATGGTGCTCTCTGGAAACAGAGAGGATTTTTGACATCTTCGGGAAGCCAAATAAAAAACGGGAGGTTGATTGCTAGCCTCTTGGAAGCAATCCTTCTACCATCGGCCATTGCAGTGGTAAAATGTGAGGCCCATACACAAGGAAGAGATGAGGTCTCACAGGGAAATGCAAGGGCGGATGAAGCAGCGAAGCTTGCGGCACATTTGGAACAAGACCCGGTGATCATACAGGGACCTGTAAGGGTTCCTGAAAATACCCCGACGCTGCAAGACATCAGCGCTATGCAAGAAGTGGTGGAAGACCGGGAAAAAGAGGTGTGGGTACAGACTGGATGCACATTTGACAAAGAATCTAAATTATGGACTACTCCTGATGGACGTGTTGTCGCCCCTCGCCAATTGTTGCCATGGATTGCTCGTCTGGCTCATGGAGTGAGTCATACAGGTAAAGGAGGAATGTGTGCATCAGTGTTAAAACAATGGTATGCACCTGGGTTTACACGTGTGGCAGAGCAATGTTGTGCTACATGTCAGGTGTGTCAGACGTATAATCCAGGCAAAGGTGAAAAGACTACACCAGGAGCTCATCCCGCACCGACAGGTCCGTTTGTACATTTACAGATGGATTTTATCCAAATGGAAAAGTGCGCTGGATTTCAGTTTGTCTTAGTGATTGTAGACATGTTTACAAAATGGGTAGAAGCTTACCCTTGTCGACATGCAGATGCCAAAACAGTGGTGAAGATTCTGTTGAAGGACTTCATATGTCGCTTTGGAGTTCCTTGCAGGATTTCTTCTGATCAGGGTACGCATTTCACAGCAGATGTTATTAAGGAATTGGGTAAGACAATGCAGATAAACCTTCATCTTCACTGTCCTTATCACCCCCAATCGGCGGGAGCAGTGGAACGACACAACGGAGTAATAAAGAACAAGCTGGCCAAAATCTGTGCGGACACTAACTTGAAATGGCCAGATGCCATTCCACTTGCACTCCTCGCAATGAGGGCTACTCCCAATAGGAGAACGGGATTATCCCCGCATGAAATCTTGATGGGGAGACCAATGCGGGTACCTCATTCACCTCCCCTGATGATCAAGGAGATGGATATTCACCAGATGGATGATTTGATGTACTCTTTCTGTATTGAATTGACCAAAATCGTGAAGATGTTTCATTCCCAGGTGAAGGAAGCTTTACCAGAACCTGCAGAGAATGAGTGTCATTCTTTTCAACCTGGAGATTATGTGTACATCAAAATTTTCAAACAAAAAACTGCGTTGACACCACGATGGTCAGGACCACATCAGGTGCTGTTGACAACGCATACTGCAGTAAAATGCCAAGGCAGACCAAGTTGGATTCATGCCTCTCATTGCAAGCGAGCACATGGTGCTAAAGTGGATGGCCCCACAGAAAACGAGGCTGCACCTAGCAGCCCAGCAGAACATTCAGTGGCGGATAAATGATACTCGTGATTTACATTCATTTGAATTACATTTTAACGCCCCTTGTAGTGATTGATTATTTCATCATATAGTAGTCCTACTTGAGTTAGTGACATTTATTTGCCTACATGACATACAATTACCTACTGATATTAGTACAGCATCAGTGATAATGTAGCACAATTACACTCATGATCAAGGGAGTTAGGTGGACCCCGGGATATAAGGGAATCAGGGAAAGGCAAATAATCAGACTTATGTTAAATAATAAGGAATTTTTAGGGATTTTCTTTCATTAACCTGTTAGGAAGTTTGTTAGTTACGATGTTGAATTTTATTGCCATGTAATTATGTTATAGGTACGGACATATACAAGGGGTAGCTCACATGTTTTACAGATGGATACAGGTGGGACAAAGGGAAACACCGTATCAAGATAAGCCGACCAATCAAGGGAAACCAGAGACTTCTACTTCAGATACTCCTTGAAAATGGTGATATTTATCCTAGGAATGGGTTCTCTGGTAGTGGGGACTCTGTGTTGTATGGATTATTTTGGGGTAATGAGGGAACAAAACGCAACACCAGCAAATGATACACAGATATATGATCATGCGGAACGACAAAAGCAGAAGAGAAGTTTGATGAAGGATAAAGACACACCTTTAGAATCCGATGGATTACACGGGATTAATACTTTTTTACATTTAGCCCATACAAGGGCTGCTATAGCAAATGAAAGTAATTGTTGGATATGTACACAAATGCCGCATTCTAGTGAGATCGGAGTACCATTGGAGGCAGTTCCTTTTGGTTGGGCGGAATTATGTAGCCGCTTCCCTCACACCCTGATAGCATCAGATTTTAACGGCCAACTGTCCGGGGAAGAGGGATGGAAAAAAGGGGGATATAATTGTAACCAATTTGAGGACAGTTATAGACCTACATATGATAAGAACAAAATGCCCTCTTACATGACCGTCCAGCAGCAAATAACAGGATTAATGTGTATCACCAGACCCCAAACGCCTACGCATAACAGGTCTATGGGAACCTCTAAATGCCACAATTATGGTCACGAAGAAGGCTGGATGAGAACACCTGTCCCACTAGGACCAAATGGCACGAAGGGTTTAGCTTTATATTGGGAAGGTATGTGGGGAATGGACAACACATGGACATATAATAATACGTATTTTATATGTGGACACAAGGCATATCCGTATCTTCCCTCGGGATGGTTCGGAACATGTTTTCTGGGGTTTGTGCTTCCACACATGCGCCTGTTAACAAAGTCACCAACGCATATCCTGCATTCTAGGCAGAGAAGAACCATTAGCATGGGGGAATGGATTGGAATGGTAATATTTCCATTTTATGGAACCTGGAAAGCAGGGCGAGAACTCAGGCACATGGCATTGGCTATGGAGAAGTTGGCAAATAAAACAGCTAGTGGATTGGAAAAACTTACAAGAGAGCTGGCAGCAACAAGAACGATGGCATTACAAAATCGTATGGCATTAGATATGCTGTTAGCAGAAAAAGGAGGTACATGTGCAGTCATTAGTACAGATTGCTGTACGTACATACCTGATGAGTCAGAAGAAATTTATAACATAGCCGATACAATCAGACAAGAGGGAGCAAGATACCACGATTATATAAAAGGGGGTGCCTTTGCATGGTTGGGAAACACATTTGGAGGGGTGGTAGCTAAGATACTCCAATATTTGTTTGTTGGTTTAGTAGTTATATTGGCAATTGTTTTAGTGGTGGCTTGCTTGAAAGCCTTAGTGACGGTGTGTTTGAATAAGGTAACCAACAACACGATGATAACGCATGAAGTGACAAATGAGGAAAGAAATGTGGAACCAGAAAAGGAAGACTTTTATGGCGACATAAATACTGAGATTAAAAGATTAAATCAAGTGATGTTGCAGAATGAATACAGTAGAATTAAGATAATGGCATAACGACAATGTTATGAGTTGTGTCAATTACAATATCAGTGAACTCATATCACCACGAGTGCCACACTGTTAAGGGAAAAAGAGGGAAAAGAAAAAGTGGAGAGGAATTATGGTAATAATACATTATGTTTAATTTGTTGGTTTGGGAAAATTGTTGTTGGGAATTAGGTATTCCCGTTTGTGATTGTAATCATATACAATTTATTTTCTTAGAGTAGTGCTAAAATACCTGCATGAGTTAATTTTTGAACTATATTAACCTGAAAGCAATTGTGGATGCTATTCTTAGTTTAGTAATAAAATACATACCTGATTGAATATTATTTGTGTGACGCATATAAATGAATATAACTTTTTGTGTTAAGGAAAAACAACAAATTGTTGAATGTGAAACTGTCGGAAGATATACATGATTATGCTGATTTCATGGTAAGATGCACCCTATCTGATCCAGTGTGTGCGGAAAGCAGATTCAGATGTGACTGAGCATAAAGATAAGACGAGATCACATTTTGGAGGGATTGCTAACGGAATTGGGAAGAAGTTCGAGAAAGAAAATTTGTGGCTAAAAAAAAAAATGAAGTTAATCGTGGCATACACCCTCTTTCTCAAAGAATGATGAAGACATTCTCCCGTGTAACTTGGAGATGAATGCTTACCTTCACCAAGGAAATTTATGTGACCATTTGCCTGGATCACACTGCAACATATGAAAGAAAGGCGATCACTTACTCTTGTTCGAAGACTTCGAACATTCACCACATCAGAAGTTGCAGGACAACGACATTTTACCTGCAACCTCTGTGAAATGCGGGGACATATGTTATTACTTCACCAACGTCCGGGGAACCAGCATGGAGCTGCAAAAAACGGCTGTGCCCTTGTCACAACAGCTGTGCACGATTCTGCTGGTTGCTCCTGGTAAGGACCATGAATGACCTGAACACCATGGTCCCAACATCAGTGTGGATGCATCCGGCATCCCTGTTCCACATCTTGCTGGCCAATCAACGTCACACCAATACTTGCTACCCACTCACAATGAGGGAGGAGGCAAGTCGACTACAACTGGGTGAAGGCCTTGTTCAAGGAATCATTATGGTTCACAGCAAAAAGTGGCAAGAATGCTACATGGAGAGAAGGGTCAGTCTATGACTCCGCAGTGTTACCACAACAGCGAAATCCTACACGAAGTAGTGCAGGAGCTATGAAGACATTAGGAGAAAATGTTTCATACCTGGATTCAAACACAAGTGATCAGCCCTTCCTTTCAAACAAAGTCAACATTTGTGTGGAGGCAAACGTTTTTTGCCAGATGGTGCAGATGCTTTACAAAACTTGAAAATGAAGTGAAATTGTTGTATCTTGGTGATGGTGAAGTGTTGTTTTGAAAATATATTTGTGATGCAAATGCAATAGATTGAACAATATGGAAGGAGTCAATGACCAACGAAATGTTTTGTGATTCTTGCAGGATGACGGTGTATGCCTAAGGGAATTTGATTACCAAAGTGATTGATTATTTACTTATACTTGTAATGATGTTTACTAGTAGTGATTGATTGTTTACTTATATTGATGTTTAGATTAATGGTTAATATAAACAAAAACAAAAAGATGAGGGAATTGTGGAAGTGTAACTCAGTGTAACGTATTGATTGGCCCTGGTAACTCATTGATTAAATCTGGTAACGAAGCAGAATGTGCATGAACATGATAATCTCTTGAAACACCTGGTCAAGGCCCCAGGCTAGAGCACCCTCCTACTGTGTAAATGGAAATCACAGCAGGAGGGGAGCGAGTTGATGCCAGGACTTGGTGCAATGCATGACCTCGGGGCATCAGCGGAGAAAGGATTAACGTTTCAGCGGACAGAGGATTAAGTCCAGTTCGTCCATATAAACTAGAGCAAACGTGGAGTCGAGAGTACTTGCTACGTGAAGCGCTGACCGAACGGGAGTGTCGGATGAACGAGAAGGACCAGCGAAAAGAGTTAACCTGATCCATTATATTATGCGGTATCATTTTGGTAATTGGAATGAAGTAAATACAGTTAATAAACAAGACCTTTTGTAAACCTGTGTGCGGTCATTCGAGTCCTGCCTCCTGGTATATGATATTTATAGGATTTGGACCTGCCTCCTGGAATAAGATATTTGTAGGATTTGGACCTGCCCCCTGGTATATGATACTTATCGGATTTCGACCTTCCTCCTGGTATATGATACTTATCGGATTTAGACCTGCCTCCTGGTATATGATACATATCGGTTTTTGGACCTGCCTCCTGGTATATGATACTTATAGATAATGGTCAAAGTTATTGTACATTATATTCATCAGATTTGGACCTGCCTCCTGGTATATGATATTTATAGGATTTGGACCTGCCTCCTGGTATAAGATATTTGTAGGATTTGGACCTGCCCCCTGGTATATGATACTTATCGGATTTGGACCTGCCTCCTGGTATATGATATTTAGCGGATTTGGACCTGCCTCCTGGTGTATGATATTTATAGGATTTGGACCTGCCTCTTGGTATATGATATTTATCGGATTTGGACCTGCCTCCTGGTATATGATATTTATAGGATTTGGACCTGCCTCCTGGTATATGATATTTATAGGATTTAGACCTGCCTCCTTGTATATGATATGTATAGGATTTAGACCTGCCTCCTGGTATATGATATTTATAGGATTTAGACCTGCCTCCTGGTATATGATATGTATAGGATTTAGACCTGCCTCCTGGTATATGATATTTATAGGATTTAGACCTGCCTCCTGGTATATGATATTTATAGGATTTAGACCTGCCTACTTGTACATGATATTTACAGGATTTACACCTGCCTCCTGGTATATGATATGTATAGGATTTGGACCTGCCTCCTGGTATATGACATTTATAGGATTTAGACATGCCTCCTGGTATATGATACTTATCGGATTTGGACCTGCCTCCTGGTATATGATATTTATAGGATTTGGACCTGCCTCCTGGTATGTGATAGTTATAGGATTTGGACCTGCCTCCTGGTATATGATATTTATAGGATTTAGACCTGCCTCCTTGTATATGATATGTATAGGATTTAGACCTGCCTCCTGGTATATGATATTTATAGGATTTAGACCTGCCTCCTGGTATATGATATGTATAGGATTTAGACCTGCCTCCTGGTATATGATATTTATAGGATTTAGACCTGCCTCCTGGTATATGATATTTATAGGATTTAGACCTGCCTACTTGTACATGATATTTACAGGATTTACACCTGCCTCCTGGTATATGATATGTATAGGATTTGGACCTGCCTCCTGGTATATGACATTTATAGGATTTAGACATGCCTCCTGGTATATGATACTTATCGGATTTGTACCTGCCTCCTGGTATATGATATTTATAGGATTTGGACCTGCCTCCAGCTAAATGATACTTATCGGGTTTGGACCTGCCTCCTGGTATATGATATTTATCGGATTTGGACCTGCCTCCTGGTATGTGATAGTTATAGGATTTGGACCTGCCTCCTGGTACATGATTTTTATAGGATTTAAATCTGCCTCCTAGTATATGATATTTATAGGATTTACACCTGCCTCCTGGTAGATGATATTTGTAGATAATGGTCAAATTCCTGGTGTATGACATTTATAGTATTTGTACCTGCCTCCTGGTATATGATATTTATAGGATTTGGACCTGCCTCCTGGTATATGATATTTATAGGATTTGGACCTGCCTCCTGGTATATGATATTTATAGGATTTAGACCTGCCTCCTTGTATATGATATGTATAGGATTTAGACCTGCCTCCTGGTATATGATATTTATAGGATTTAGACCTGCCTCCTGGTATATGATATGTATAGGATTTAGACCTGCCTCCTGGTATATGATATTTATAGGATTTAGACCTGCCTCCTGGTATATGATATTTATAGGATTTAGACCTGCCTACTTGTACATGATATTTACAGGATTTACACCTGCCTCCTGGTATATGATATGTATAGGATTTGGACCTGCCTCCTGGTATATGACATTTATAGGATTTAGACATGCCTCCTGGTATATGATACTTATCGGATTTGGACCTGCCTCCTGGTATATGATATTTATAGGATTTGGACCTGCCTCCTGGTATGTGATAGTTATAGGATTTGGACCTGCCTCCTGGAATATGATTTTTATAGGATTTAGACCTGCCTCCTTGTATATGATATGTATAGGATTTAGACCTGCCTCCTGGTATATGATATTTGTAGATAATGGTCAAATTCCTGGTATATGACATTTATAGTATTTGTACCTGCCTCCTGGTATATGATATTTATAGGATTTGGACCTGCCTCCTGGTATGTGATATTTATAGGATTTGGACCTGCCTCCTGGTATATGATATGTATAGGATTTAGACCTGCCTCCTGGTATATGATATTTATGGGATGTAGACCTGCCTCCTGGTATACGATATGTATAGGATTTAGACCTGCCTGCTGGTATATGATATTTATAGGATTTAGACCTGCCTCCTGGTATATGATATTTATAGGATTTAGACCTGCCTCCTAGTACATGATATTTATAGGATTTACACCTGCCTCCTGGTATATGATATGTATAGGATTTGGACCTGCCTCCTGGTATATGACATTTATAGGATTTAGACCTGCTTCCTGGTATATGATACTTATCGGATTTGGACCTGCCTCCTGGTATATTATTTTTATAGGGTTTGGACCTGCCTCCTGGTATGTGATAGTTATAGGATTTGGACCTGCCTCCTGGTATATGATATTTAGCGGATTTGGACCTGCTTCCTGGTGTATGATATTTATAGGATTTGGACCTGCCTCCTGGTAGATGATATTTATCGGATTTGGACCTGCCTCCAGGTATATGATATTTATAGGTTTTGGACCTGCCTCCTGGTATGTGATAGTTATATGATTTAGACCTGCCTCCTGGTATATGATATTTATAGGATTTGGACCTGCCTCCTGGTATTTGATATTTAGAGGATTTGGACCTGCCTCCTGGTATATGATACTTATAGATAATGGTCAAAGTTATTGTACATTATATTCATCAGATTTGGACCTGCCTCCTGGTATATGATATTTATAGGATTTGGACCTGCCTCCTGGTATAAGATATTTGTAGGATTTGGACCTGCCCCCTGGAATATGATACTTATCGGATTTCGACCTTCCTCCTGGTATATGATACTTATCGGATTTAGACCTGCCTCCTGGCATATGATACATATCGGTTTTTGGACCTGCCTCCTGGTATATGATACTAATAGATAATGGTCAAAGTTATTGTACATTATATTCATCAGATTTGGACCTGCCTCCTGGTATATGATATTTATAGGATTTGGACCTGCCTCCTGGTATAAGATATTTGTAGGATTTGGACCTGCCCCCTGGTATATGATACTTATCGGATTTGGACCTGCCTCCTGGTATATGATATTTAGCGGATTTGGACCTGCCTCCTGGTGTATGATATTTATAGGATTTGGACCTGCCTCTTGGTATATGATATTTATCGGATTTGGACCTGCCTCCTGGTATATGATATTTATAGGATTTGGACCTGCCTCCTGGTATATGATATTTATAGGATTTAGACCTGCCTCCTTGTATATGATATGTATAGGATTTAGACCTGCCTCCTGGTATATGATATTTATAGGATTTAGACCTGCCTCCTGGTATATGATATGTATAGGATTTAGACCTGCCTCCTGGTATATGATATTTATAGGATTTAGACCTGCCTCCTGGTATATGATATTTATAGGATTTAGACCTGCCTACTTGTACATGATATTTACAGGATTTACACCTGCCTCCTGGTATATGATATGTATAGGATTTGGACCTGCCTCCTGGTATATGACATTTATAGGATTTAGACATGCCTCCTGGTATATGATACTTATCGGATTTGGACCTGCCTCCTGGTATATGATATTTATAGGATTTGGACCTGCCTCCTGGTATGTGATAGTTATAGGATTTGGACCTGCCTCCTGGAATATGATTTTTATAGGATTTAGATCTGCCTCCTAGTATATGATATTTATAGGATTTACACCTGCCTCCTGGTATATGATATTTGTAGATAATGGTCAAATTCCTGGTATATGACATTTATAGTATTTGTACCTGCCTCCTGGTATATGATATTTATAGGATTTGGACCTGCCTCCTGGTATGTGATATTTATAGGATTTGGACCTGCCTCCTGGTATATGATATGTATAGGATTTAGACCTGCCTCCTGGTATATGATATTTATGGGATGTAGACCTGCCTCCTGGTATACGATATGTATAGGATTTAGACCTGCCTGCTGGTATATGATATTTATAGGATTTAGACCTGCCTCCTGGTATATGATATTTATAGGATTTAGACCTGCCTCCTAGTACATGATATTTATAGGATTTACACCTGCCTCCTGGTATATGATATGTATAGGATTTGGACCTGTCTCCTGGTATATGACATTTATAGGATTTAGACCTGCTTCCTGGTATATGATACTTATCGGATTTGGACCTGCCTCCTGGTATATTATTTTTATAGGGTTTGGACCTGCCTCCTGGTATGTGATAGTTATAGGACTTGGACCTGCCTCCTGGTATATGATATTTAGCGGATTTGGACCTGCTTCCTGGTGTATGATATTTATAGGATTTGGACCTGCCTCCTGGTAGATGATATTTATCGGATTTGGACCTGCCTCCAGGTATATGATATTTATAGGATTTGGACCTGCCTCCTGGTATGTGATAGTTATAGGATTTAGACCTGCCTCCTGGTATATGATATTTATAGGATTTTGACCTGCCTCCAGCTAAATGATACTTATCGGGTTTGGACCTGCCTCCTGGTATATGATATTTATCGGATTTGGACCTGCCTCCTGGTATGTGATAGTTATAGGATTTGGACCTGCCTCCTGGTACATGATTTTTATAGGATTTAAATCTGCCTCCTAGTATATGATATTTATAGGATTTACACCTGCCTCCTGGTAGATGATATTTGTAGATAATGGTCAAATTCCTGGTGTATGACATTTATAGTATTTGTACCTGCCTCCTGGTATATGATATTTATAGGATTTGGACCTGCCTCCTGGTATTTGATATTTAGAGGATTTGGACCTGCCTCCTGGTATATGATATTTGTAGGATTGAGACCTGCCTCCTGGTATTTGTTATTTAGAGGATTTGGACCTGCCTCCTGGTATATGATATTTGCAGGATTTAGACCTTCCTCCTGGTATATGATACTTATCGGATTTAGACCTGCCTCCTGGTATATGATACTTATAGATAATGGTCAAAGTTATTGTACATTATATTCATCAGATTTGGACCTGCCTCCTGGTATATGATATTTATAGGATTTGGACCTGCCTCCTGGTAAAAGATATTTGTAGGATTTGGACCTGCCCCCTGGTATATGATACTTATCGGATTTGGACCTGCCTCCTGGTATATGATATTTAGCGGATTTGGACCTGCCTCCTGGTGTATGATATTTATAGGATTTGGACCTGCCTCCTGGTATATGATATTTATCGGATTTGGACCTGCCTCCTGGTATATGATACTTATAGGATTTGGACCTGCCTCCTGGTATATGATATTTATAGGATTTAGACCTGCCTCCTTGTATATGATATGTATAGGATTTAGACCTGCCTCCTGGTATATGATATTTATAGGATCGAGACCTGCCTCCTGGTATATGATATGTATAGGATTTAGACCTGCCTCCTGGTATATGATATTTATAGGATTTAGACCTGCCTCCTGGTATATGATATTTATAGGATTTAGACCTGCCTACTAGTACATGATATTTATAGGATTTACACCTGCCTCCTGGTATATGATATGTATAGGATTTGGACCTGCCTCCTGGTATATGACATTTATAGGATTTAGACTTGCCTCCTGGTATATGATACTTATTGGATTTGGACCTGCCTCCTGGTATATGATATTTATAGGATTTGGACCTGCCTCCTGGTATGTGATAGTTATAGGATTTGGACCTGCCTCCTGGTATATGATTTTTATAGGATTTAGATATGCCTCCTAGTATATGATATTTATAGGATTTACACCTGCCTCCTGGTATATGATATTTGTAGATAATGGTCAAATTCCTGGTATATGACATTTTTGTATTTGTCCCTGCCTCCTGGAATATGATATTTATAGGATTTGGACCTGCCTCCTGGTATATGATATTTATAGGATTTAGACCTTCCTCCTGGTATATGATGTTTATAGGATTTAGACCTGCCTCCTGGTATATGATATTTATGGGATGTAGACCTGCCTCCTGGTATATGATATGTATAGGATTTAGATTTGCCTCCTGGTATATGATATTTATAGGATTTAGACCTGCCTCCTGGTATATGATATTTATGGGATGTAGACCTGCCTCCTGGAATATGATATGTATAGGATTTAGACCTGCCTGCTGGTATATGATATTTATAGGATTTAGACCTGCCTCCTGGTATATGATATTTATAGGGTTTAGACCTGCCTCCTAGTACATGATATTTATAGGGTTTACACCTGCCTCCTGGTATATGATATGTATAGGATTTGGACCTGCCTCCTGGTATATGACATTTATAGGATTTAGACCTGCTTCCTGGTATATGATACTTATCGGATTTGGACCTGCCTCCTGGTATATTATATTTATAGGGTTTGGACCTGCCTCCTGGTATGTGATAGTTATAGGATTTAGACCTGCCTCCTGGTATATGATATTTAGCGGATTTGGACCTGCCTCCTGGTGTATGATATTTATAGGATTTGGACCTGCCTCCTGGTATATGATATTTATCGGATTTGGACCTGCCTCCTGGTATATGATATTTATAGGATTTAGAGCTGCCTCCTTGTATATGATATGTATAGGATTTAGACCTGCCTGCTGGTATATGATATTTATAGGATTTAGACCTGCCTCCTGGTATATGATATGTATAGGATTTAGACCTGCCTCCTGGTATATGATATTTATAGGATTTAGACCTGCCTCTTGGTATATGATATTTATAGGATTTAGACCTGCCTACTAGTACATGATATTTATAGGATTTACACCTGCCTCCTGGTATATGATATGTATAGGATTTGGACCTGCCTCCTGGTATATGACATTTATAGGATTTAGACCTGCCTCCTGGTATATGATACTTATCGGATTTGGACCTGCCTCCTGGTATATGATATTTATAGGATTTGGACCTGCCTCCTGGTATGTGATCGTTATAGGATTTGGACCTGCCTCCTGGTATATGATTTTTATAGGATTTAAATCTGCCTCCTAGTATATGATATTTATAGGATTTACACCTGCCTCCTGGTATATGATATTTGTAGATAATGGTCAAATTCCTGGTATATGACAATTATAGTATTTGTACCTGCCTCCTGGTATATAATATTTATAGGATTTGGACCTGCCTCCTGGTATCTGATATATATAGGATTTGGACCTGCCTCCTGGTATATGATATGTATAGGATTTAGACCTGCCTCCTGGTATATGATATTTATGGGATGTAGACCTGCCTCCTGGTATATGATATGTATAGGATTTAGACCTGCCTGCTGGTATATGATATTTATAGGATTTAGACCTGCCTCCTGGTATATGATATTTATAGGGTTTAGACCTGCCTCCTAGTACATGATATTTATAGGATTTACACCTGCCTCCTGGTATATGATATGTATAGGATTTGGACCTGCTTCCTGGTATATGATACTTATCGGATTTGGACCTGCCTCCTGGTATATGATATTTATAGGATTTAGATCTGCCTCCTAGTATATGATATTTATAGGATTTACACCTGCCTCCTGGTACATGATATTTGTAGATAATGGTTAAATTCCTGGTATATGCCATTTGTAGTATTTGGACCTGCCTCCTGGTATATGATATTTATCGGATTTGGACCTGCATCCTGGTATATGATATTTTCGGATTTGGACCTGCCTGCTGGAACATTATATTTATCAGATTTGGACCTGCCTCCTGGTATATGATATTTGTAGATAATGGTCAAATTCCTGGAATATGATATTTATAGGATTTGGACCTGCTTCCTGGTATATGATATTTATAGATAATGGTCAAACTCCTGGTACATGATGCTTATCGCATTTGGACCTGCCTCCTGGTATATGATATTTACAGGATTTGGACCTGCCTCCTGGTATATGATATTTATAGGATTTGGACCTGCCTCCTGGTATATGATATTTATGGGATTTAGACCTGCCTCCTCGTGTACGATATTTATAGGATTTAGACCTGCCTCCTGGTATATGATATTTGTCGATAATGGTTAAATTCCTGGTATATGATATTTATAGGATTTGGCCTTGCCTCCTGGTATATGATATTTATCGGGTTTGGACCTGCCTCCTGGTATATGATATTTATAGGATTTGGACCTGCCTCCTAGAATATGATATTTATAGGATTTGGACATGCCTCCTGGTATATGATATTTAGAGATAATGGTCAAACTTCTGGTGCATAATATCTATCAGATTTGTACCTGCCTCCTGGTATATGATATTTATCAGATTTGGTCCAGCCTCTTGGTGTATGATATTTGTAGCTAATGGTCAAATTCGTGGTATATGATATTTATAGGATTTGGAGCTGCCTCCATGTTATTTGATATTTAGAGGATTTGGACCTGCCTCCTGGTATATGATATTTGTAGGATTAAGACCTGCCTCCTGGTATTTGATATTTAGAGGATTTGGACCTGCCTCCTGTCAAATGATATTTGTAGGATTTAGTCCTTCTTCCTGGTATATGATACTTATCGGATTTGGACCTGCCTCCTGGTATTTGATATTTAGAGGATTTGGACCTGCCTCCTGTCAAATGATATTTGTAGGATTTAGTCCTTCTTCCTGGTATATGATACTTTTCGGATTTGGACCTGCCTCCTGGTATATGATATTTATAGATAATGGTCAAAGTTCTTGTTCATAATATTCATCAGATTTGGACCTGCCTCCTGGTATATGATATTTATAGGATTTGGACCTGCCTCCTTGTATAAGATATTTGTGGGATTTGGACCTGCCTCCTGGTATATGATACTTTTCGGATTTGGACCTTCCCTCCTGGTATATGATATTTGTAAATAATCGTCAAATTCCTGGTATATGACATTTATAGGATTTGGACCTGCCTCCTGGTATATGATATTTATCGGATTTGGACCTGCCTCCTGGTGTATGATATTTATAGGATTTGGACCTGCCTCCTGGAACATAATATTTATCATATTTGGACCTGCCTCCTGGTATATGATATTTATCGGATTTGGACCTGCCTCCTAGTACATGATATTTATAGGATTTGGACCTGCCTCCTGGTATATGATATTTATAGATAATGATCAAACTCCTGGTATATGATGCTTATCGCATTTGGACCTGCCTCCTGGTGTATGATATTTATAGGGTTTGGACCTGCCTCCTGGTACATGATATTTATAGGATTTAGACCTGCCTCCTAGTAGCTGATATTTATAGGATTTGGACCTGCCTCCTGGTATGTGATATTTATCGGATTTGGACCTGCCTCCTGGTATATGATATTTATAGGATTTGGACCTGCCTCCTGGTATATGATATTTCGAGATAATGGTCAAACTTCTGGTACATAACATCTATCAGATTTGGACCTGCCTCCTGGTATATGATATTTATCAGATTTGGACCCGCCTTCTGGTGTATGATATTTGCAGATAATGGTCAAACTCCTGGTATATGATATTTATAGGATTTGGACCTGCCTCCTGGTATTTTATATTTAGAGGATTTGGACGTGCCTTCTGGTATATGATACTTATCGGATTTGGACCTGCCTCCTGGTATCTGATATTTATAGATAATGGTCAAAGTTCTTGTGCATAATATTTATCAGATTTGGACCTGCCTCCTGGTATATGATATTTATAGGATTTGGACCTGCCTCCTAGTATATGATATTTATAGGATTTGGACCTGCCTCCTGGTATATGATATTTAGAGATAATGGTCAAACTTCTGGTACGTAATATCTATCAGATTTGTACCTGCCTCCTGGTATATGATATTTATCAGATTTGGACCGGCCTCTTGGTGTATGATATTTGTAGCTAATGGTCAAATTCCTGGTATATGATATTTATAGGATTTGGACCTGCCTCCTTGTTTCAGATATTTGTAGGATTTGGACCTGCCTCCTGGTATATGATACTTATCGGATTTGGACCTTCTCTCCTGGTATGTGATATTTGTAAATAATCGTCAAATTCCTGGTATATGATATTTATATGATTTGGACCTGCCTCCTGGTATATGATATTTATCAGATTTGGACCTGCCTCCTGGTATATGACATTTATAGGATTTGGACCTGCCTCCTGGAATATAATATTTATCATATTTGGACCTGTCTCCTGGTATATGATATTTATCAGATTTGGACCTGCCTCCTAGTATATGATATTTATCGGATTTGGACCTGCCTCCTAGTACATGATATTTATAGGATTTGGACCTGCCTCCTGGTATATGATATTTATAGATAATGATCAAACTCCTGGTATATGATGCTTATCGCATTTGCACCTGCCTCCTGGTATATGATATTTATACGATTTGGACCTGCCTCCTGGTACATGATATTTATAGGATTTAGACCTGCCTCCTAGTATCTGATATTTATAGGATTTGGACCTGCCTCCTGGTATATGATATTTATCGGATTTGGACCTGCCTCCTAGTACATGATATTTATAGGATTTGGACCTGCCTCCTGGTATATGATATTTAGAGATAATGGTCAAACTTCTGGTACATAACATCTATCAGATTTGGACCTGCCTCCTGGTACATGATATTTATCAGATTTGGACCCGCCTCCTGGTATATGATATTTATCGGATTTGGACCTGCCTCCTCGTACATGATATTTATAGGATTTGGACCTGCCTCCTGGTATATGATATTTATAGATAATGATCAAACTCCTGGTATATGATGCTTATCGCATTTGGACCTGCCTCCTGGTATATGATATTTATAGGATTTGGACCTGCCTCCTGGTACATGATATTTATAGGATTTGGACCTGCCTCCTGGTATATGATATTTATAGGATTTGGACCTGCCTCCTGGTATATGACATTTATAGATAATGATCAAACTCCTGGTATATGATGCTTATCGCATTTGGACCTGCCTCCTGGTATATGATATTTATAGGATTTGGACCTGCCTCCTGGTACATGATATTTATAGGATTTAGACCTGCCTCCTAGTATCTGATATTTATAGGATTTGGACCTGCCTCCTGGTATGTGATATTTATCGGATTTGAACCTGCTTCCTGGTATATGATATTTATAGGATTTGGACCTGCCTCCTGGTATATGATATTTAGAGATAATGGTCAAACTTCTGGTACATAACATCTATCAGATTTGGACCTGCCTCCTGGTACATGATATTTATCAGATTTGGACCCGCCTTCTGGTGTATGATATTTGTAGATAATGGTCAAACTCCTGGCATATGATATTTATAGGATTTGGACCTGCCTCCTGGTATTTGATATTTAGAGGATTTGGACATGCCTTCTGGTATATGATATTTGTAGGATTTGGACCGGCCTCCTGGTATTTGATATTTCATGGATTTAGACCTGTCTCCTGGTATATGATACTTATCGGATTTGGACCTGCCTCCTGGTCTCTGATATTTATAGATAATGGTCAAAGTTCTTGTGCATAATATTTATCAGATTTGGACCTGCCTCCTGGTATATGATATTTATAGGATTTGGACCTGCCTCCTGGTATATGATGCTTTTCCGATTTGGACCTTCCTCCTGGTATTTGACATGTAGAGGATTTGGACCTGCCTCCTGGTATATGATATATGAAGGATTTAGACCTGCCTCCTGGTATTTGATATTTATAGGATTTGGACCTGCCTCCTGGTGTATGATATTTATAGGATTTGGACCTGACTCCTGGTATATGATATTTATAGATAATGGTCAAATTTCTTGTCCATAATATTTATCAGATTTGGACCTGCCTCCTGGTATATGATATTTATAGGGTTTGGATCTGCCTCCTGTTTTGAGATATTTGTAGGATTTGGACCGGCCTCCTGGTATGTGATATTTATAGGATTTGGACCTGCCTCCTGTTATATGATATTTATCGGATTTGGACCTGCCTCCTGGTATATGATATTTATCGGATTTGTCCCTGCCTCCTGGTATAAGATATTTGTAGATAATGGTCAAACACCTTGTATATGATATTTATAGGATTTGGACCTCCCCCCTGGTATATGATATTTATAGGATTTGGACCTGCCTCCTGGTATGTGATATTTATCGCATTCTGGACCTGCCTCCTGGTATATGATATTTATAGGATTTGGACCTGCCTCCTGATACATGGTATTTATAGGATTTGGACCTGCCTCCTGGTGTATGATATTTATAGGATTTGGACCTGCCTCCTGGGATTTGATATTTATCGGATTTGGTCCTGCCTCCTGGTATATGATATTTATCGGATTTGGACCTGCCTCCTGGTGTATGATATTTCGAGATAATGGTCAAACTTCTGGTATGTGATATTTATCGGATTTGGACCTGCCTCCTGTTAAATGATATTTATCGGATTTGGACCTGCCTCCTGGTATATGATATTTATCGGATTTGGATCTGCCTCCTGGTACATGATATTTATAAGATTTGGACCTGCCTCCTAGAATATGATATTTATAGGATTTCGACCTGCCTCCTGGTACATAATATTTATCGGATTTGGACCTGCCTCCTGGTATGATATTTATAGGGTTTGGACCTGCCTCCTGGTATATGATACTTATCGGATTTGGACCTGCCTCCTGGTATATGATATTTATAGTATTTGGACCTGCCTCCTCGACCCTCGTATATGATATTTTTAGGATTTGGACCTGCCTCCTGGTATATGATATTTATCGGATTTGGACCTGCCTCCTGGTATATGATACTTGTAGATAATGGTCAAACTCTTGGTATGTGATATTTATAGGATTTGGACCTGCCTCTTGGTATTTTTTAATTTTATTTTTTTTGTATACAGTCGAGGCTCGTGAAAGAGCTAACATTTATCAAACAAAGAAATCAAACAAACAAGCAAACAAAGTATATAAAAGGGGAGCGGTCGACAAGTTGGGGGAGAAGGGGTGGAAGCACACAAACACAACATTTGAGAGCAGGGACATCGGGAGATGTTTTTGGAGGGAGAGGGCCTGGGGGGATAGGTAGAATATAAAGGTATAAAAGGTATAAAATCATCGAGGCAGGATAGGTATAAAACGCAAGGATACCAAGGACTTCCAGGAAAGAGGTCAAAAGTCACCTCAAAAAAGTGGATTTGGGGTGAAATTAGCGGGGGTAGAAAAGATTAAGGTTTTGGATTGGGGAAGATAAGAGATGGTGGTGAACAGCCGTTTTAAAGACCAGGAGGGAGGAGTGGGATTGAAGAGAGTGAGGGAGTTTGTTCCAGAGGCGGGAGAAAAGAGGAATGAAGGAGTGAAGGTGAGCAGAGAGTCTTGATTTTGGCAGTTTGACCATAAGAGGGTTGCAGGCAGATCTTGTGCGACCTGCAGGAATATTTGGGGGACAGAGCCCAGAGAGAGCTGGGGGAGCAAGGCCGGAGAGGAGTCGGTAGAAGACGGAAAGACCACCAACCTGCCTGCGGTGATTAAGTGAAAGGCCCTCGGAGATAGCGTCATCGCGGGAGATTCCAATGATTCTGAACGCTTTGGTTTCAACAGCGTGAAGACGAGCTAGGTGTGAGGCAGGAGCACCAGCCCAGAGGGGAGAGCAGTACTCCATTGAGCTGCAGATGAAAGCCTTGTATGTGGTGAGGAGCTCACGTGTGCCAAGGAAGGACTTCGCACGACGGAGGATGCCCAATCGGCAACTGGCTTTGGAGGCCAGCTTGGAAATGTGGTTTTCCCAGGAAAGATCATGGCAGATAGTGAGACCCAAAAGCTTGAGTGACAGAACTTCTTGGAGCGGATTATTCAGAAAGTAGATGGGAGGGTTGTCCAGTCGGTCTTTTCGGAGAGACATCGTAAGAGTGTGAGATTTGTCAGGATTGAAAGACATGTTCCACTTGTTTGCCCAGTCTGTGATTTTGTCCAGGTCTGCAGAGAGTGAGGAGGCTGCAGACTGCCGATCTGAGGGATGAGGAATGGAGAGGCAGAGAGTGGAGTCATCAGCAAAGAGATAGAGAGGATTTTCAAGAGAGTCAGAGAGATCATTGATGAAGACCAGAAAAAGCACAGGGCCCAGAACACTGCCTTGGGGAACTCCCGCCTGAACAGGAAGAGGAGATGAGAGAAACCCATTCAGGGCCACACGTTGACTATGACTAGAGAGGAAGTCCGCCAGCCATGCGTGGAGATTTCCATGGATACCAAAGGAGGAGTGTTTGGTGAGCAGAGCGGGGTGCCAGACCGTATCGAAGGCATGTGATATGTCGAGGGAGACGGCTCTAATTTCCTGTTTGGCATTGAGGACCTCCATCCATTGTTGAGACAGCAGAAGCAGCATGTCCACAGTAGAGTGACCTGGTCTGAAACCAAATTGATGATCAGAGATCAAGCCATTGGAGAAGAGGAAAGATTTCATATCCGAAGCAATGATGGATTCCATGACTTTGCTGATAATTGGGAGAAGGCTGATTGGTCTGTCGTTGCTAGGATCTGTTTTTGTACCTTTTCTGTGCAAAGCGGTGATGTTGGCTGATTTCCAAGCAGATGGCAGTTGACCTTGAGCAAAAGAGAGGGTGAAGAGAACAGAGAGAGGGAGTGAAAGTGCGGAAGAACAGGATTTTAGGACCTGTGGGCTGATGCCGTCAGGTCCAGTTGCAGAATCAGAATCAGAGTCGAGGGTTGACAGAAACTTTTCCACCTTGTCAGGAGGAAAGGACACGGAGTCCAGGAGCAGCTGGGTACGACTGGGTATTGTGGGTACAGAGAGGGATGGGTTTGGGACACAAGATTTAGAGGCAAACACAGAGTTGAGGCATTCAGCTTTTTCACGTGCGGAGTCAGCTGTGGAGCCGTTTGAGGTAAGGGAGGGGATGGAGGGGGAACAAACACCAGAAACAGATTTGACCAGATGCCACCAGGATTTGGAAGAGGAAGACAGATAAGAGAGTTCGGTCTTGAGAACAGAGAGATATTGTTTCCTGGCTCTCCTGAGGGTGGACACACACTTGTTTCGGGCTTTGTGAAAGGAAATGAGATTTCCTTCCGTTGGATTTGCTTTCCAGGAGACGAAGGCAAGTTGTTTCTGGGCAACAGCCTCACCACAAGATTCCATGTACCATTGGACGGGAGGAAGGGTATGACAACTGAAGACGAGATGGGATAAATCTGTGCATGAGAGAGAGCAATTTACTTTGGAAGAATTCCCAGGATGAGTTGATGTCAGAGGTGGTAGAGATGGGAGACCAGTGCAGATGATTGATGGCTGCTTGAAAACCGTGCCAGTTGGCCTGAGTGAAATGCCAGACTCGTCGACGCTGAGCAGGCTCCCTGAGAATGGTCAGAGAGATGTCCACTTTAACAAGCACATGATCAGATGAGCCGATTGGAGCAGAAGAAGAGCAGCAGACATTTTCAGGGAAGTTAGTGATAACCAAGTCCAGAAGAGAAGATGCTCCGTTGACTGAGATCCGGGTCGGGAAGTTGACAGATTGTGTCAGTCACAGTGAGTCGCAGAAGTCCTTTGCTGAGGAGCCATGGCTGGTGAGAGAGGTACCCACACCCAGCCAACTGGCATGGTTACAATTGAAATCGCCACATATGAGGAAGAGAGAGTTGGGATGAGTCGATAGAAGTTGGTCCATATTATCAGACAGCGCGATGTAGATGGAGTCATCACTGTTTGGTGGACGGTACAACACACATATGAACAAAAGGTGGGAGCGAAGGGGAAGCCGTAGCCAAAGGTATTCCTGGGGGTGAGGTGGAGAGAGGGCAGTTCAGGGCGAGTGAGGAAGAGAGTTTTTGATAAAGATAGCAACCCCACCTCCAGGACGAGGCTCAGGTCTATCATACCGGAGGAGGGAGTAACCCGGGAGAGATACTAAGGAATCAGAGACATCATGAAGGAGGAAAGTTTCTGTTAAGCAGAAACTGTTAAGCAGTATATGATATTTATAGGATTTGGACCTGCCTCCTGGTATATGATATTTATCGTTGGACCTGCCTCCTGGTATATGATATTTATAGATAATGGTCAAATTCCTGGTACATGATATTTATAGAATGTGAATCTGCGTTCATATAGGAACACTAAGAGAAATCCCCTTCCTCCCCTTTTTTATTAACCCTTTGTGTGTTTCCTTACTCCATTTCCCTTGAGGTACATTGGAGGAGCGTGGCTTGTTGCAAGATTCTACTGTTGAACCATGTGCAGACACCGCAAGGGATGCTCGTCCGGATGTCCTGTCGCTGCCCTGGCGTTTCCCTCATTTTCCTAGAGGGGTGTGCCCTTTGCTCAAACGTCCATCGGTTCGGAGGTCGACAAGTGTACAGTTTCCTGAGTTGGATTCTCTCACTGGACCCACCATAAGAGTGTCGCACACTCACATGGAGAGTTCAATTTAAGGCAGAGTTGGGTGTGAGCATCATATACGAAAGCCATTTATGTTACACATATGTACCCTGGTGATGCCACAGTGAGCTGATATGATCGTATGATAGTAAAGATTGGTGATGGAGCTCGAGGTTGTGTTGTCATGGTGATTGATGATGGAGATCGAGGTTGTGTTGTCATGGTGATTGGTGATGGAGCTCGAGGTTGTGTTGTCATGGTGATTGGTGATGGAGCTCGAGGTTGTGTTGTCATGGTGATTGGTGATGGAGCTCGAGGTTGTGTTGACGTGGTGATTGGTGATGGAACTCGAGGTTGTGTTGCCGTGGTGATTGATGATGGAGCTCGGGGTTGTGTTGTCATGGTGATTGGTGATGGAGCTCGAGGTTGTGTTGACGTGGTGATTGGTGATGGAACTCGAGGTTGTGTTGTCATGGTGATTGGTGATGGAGCTCGAGGTTGTGTTGACGTGGTGATTGGTGATGGAGCTCGAGGTTGTGTTGACGTGGTGATTGGTGATGGAACTCGAGGTTGTGTTGCCGTGGTGATTGATGATGGAGCTCGAGGTTGTGTTGTCATGGTGATTGGTGATGGAGCTCGAGGTTGTGTTGACGTGGTGATTGGTGATGGAACTCGAGGTTGTGTTGTCATGGTGATTGGTGATGGAGCTCGAGGTTGTGTTGACGTGGTGATTGGTGATGGAGCTCGAGGTTGTGTTGTCGTGGTGATTGGTGATGGAACTCGAGGTTGTGTTGTCATGGTGATTGGTGATGGAACTCGAGGTTGTGTTGACGTGGTGATTGGTGATGGAACTCGAGGTTGTGTTGCCGTGGTGATTGATGATGGAGCTCGAGGTTGTGTTGTCATGGTGATTGGTGATGGAGCTCGAGGTTGTGTTGACGTGGTGATTGGTGATGGAACTCGAGGTTGTGTTGTCATGGTGATTGGTGATGGAGCTCGAGGTTGTGTTGTCATGGTGATTGGTGATGGAGCTCGAGGTTGTGTTGACGTGGTGATTGGTGATGGAGCTCGAGGTTGTGTTGTCATGGTGATTGGTGATGGAGCTCGAGGTTGTGTTGACGTGGTGATTGGTGATGGAGCTCGAGGTTGTGTTGTCATGGTGATTGGTGATGGAGCTCGAGGTTGTGTTGACGTGGTGATTGGTGATGGAACTCGAGGTTGTGTTGCCGTGGTGATTGATGATGGAGCTCGAGGTTGTGTTGTCATGGTGATTGGTGATGGAGCTCGAGGTTGTGTTGACGTGGTGATTGGTGATGGAACTCGAGGTTGTGTTGTCATGGTGATTGGTGATGGAGCTCGAGGTTGTGTTGACATGGTGATTGGTGATGGAGCTCGAGGTTGTGTTGTCGTGGTGATTGGTGATGGAACTCGAGGTTGTGTTGTCATGGTGATTGGTGATGGAACTCGAGGTTGTGTTGACGTGGTGATTGGTGATGGAACTCGAGGTTGTGTTGCCGTGGTGATTGATGATGGAGCTCGAGGTTGTGTTGTCATGGTGATTGGTCATGGAGCTCGAGGTTGTGTTGACGTGGTGATTGGTGATGGAACTCGAGGTTGTGTTGTCATGGTGATGGGTGATGGAGCTCGAGGTTGTGTTGACGTGGTGATTGGTGATGGAGCTCGAGGTTGTGTTGTCATGGTGATTGGTGATGGAACTCGAGGTTGTGTTGTAGTGGTGATTGGTGATGGAGCTCGAGGTTGTGTTGCCATGGTGATTGGTGATGGAGCTCGAGGTTGTGTTGTCATGGTGATTGGTGATGGAACTCGAGATTGTGTTGCCGTGGTGATTGGTAATGGAGATCGAGGTTGTGTTGTCATGGTGATTGGTGATGGAGCTCGAGGTTGTGTTGTCATGGTGATTGGTGATGGAGCTCGAGGTTGTGTTGTCATGGTGATTGGTGATGGAGCTCGAGGTTGTGTTGCTGTGGTGATTGGTGATGGAACTCGAGGTTGTGTTGTCGTGGTGATTGGTGATGGAGCTCGAGGTTGTGTTGTCGTGGTGATTGGTGATGGAACTCGAGGTTGTGTTGCCATGGTGATTGGTAATGGAACTCGAGGTTGTGTTGTCGTGGTGATTGGTGATGGAACTCGAGGTTGTGTTGTCATGGTGATTGGTGATGGAGATCGAGGTTGTGTTGTCATGGTGATTGGTGATGGAGCTCGAGGTTGTGTTGACGTGGTGATTGGTGATGGAACTCGAGGTTGTGTTGTCGTGGTGATTGGTGATGGAACTCGAGGTTGTGTTGTCGTGGTGATTGGTGATGGAGCTCGAGGTTGTGTTTCCATGGTGACTGGTGATGGAGCTCGAGGTTGTGTTGTCGTGGTGATTGGTGATGGAACTCGAGGTTGTCTTGTCGTGGTGATTGGTGATGGAGCTCGAGGTTGTGTTTTCATGGTGATTGGTGATGGAGCTCGAGGTTGTGTTGTCATGGTGATTGGTGATGGAACTCGAGGTTGTCTTGTCGTGGTGATTGGTGATGGAACTCGAGGTTGTGTTGTCATGGTGATTGGTGATGGAGCTCGAGGTTGTGTTGTCATGGTGATTGGTGATGGAGCTCGAGGTTGAGTTTTCATGGTGATTGGTGATGGAGCTCGAGGTTGTGTTGTCATGGTGATTGGTGATGGAACTCGAGGTTGTCTTGTCGTTGTGATTGGTGATGGGACTCGAGGTTGTGTTGTCATGGTGATTGGTGATGGAGCTCTAGGTTGTGTTGTCATGGTGATTGGTGATGGAGCTCGAGGTTGTGGTGATTGGTGATGGAGCTCGAGGTTGTGTTGTCATGGTGATTGGTGATAGAACTCGAGGTTGTGTTGTAGTGGTGATTGGTGATGGAGCTCGAGGTTGTGTTGTCATGGTGATTGGTGATGGAGCTCGAGGTTGTGGTGATTGGTGATGGAGCTCGAGGTTGTGTTGTCATGGTGATTGGTGATGGAACTCGAGGTTGTGTTGTAGTGGTGATTGGTGATGGAGATCGAGGTTGTGTTGTCATGGTGATTGGTGATGGAGCTCGAGGTTGTGTTGTCATGGTGATTGGTGATGGAGCTCGAGGTTGTGTTGTCATGGTGATTGGTGATGGAGCTCGAGGTTGTGTTGCTGTGGTGATTGGTGATGGAACTCGAGGTTGTGTTGTCGTGGTGATTGGTGATGGAGCTCTAGGTTGTGTTGTCGTGGTGATTGGTGCTGGAACTCGAGGTTGTGTTGCCATGGTGATTGGTAATGGAACTCGAGGTTGCGTTGTCGTGGTGATTGGTGATGGAACTCGAGGTTGTGTTGTCATGGTGATTGGTGATGGAGCTCGAGGTTGTGTTGTCGTGGTGATTGGTGATGGAGCTCGAGGTTGTGTTGACGTGGTGATTGGTGATGGAACTCGAGGTTGTGTTGTCGTGGTGATTGTTGATGGAGCTCGAGGTTGTGTTGCCATGGTGATTGATGATGGAGCTCGAGGTTGTGTTGTCATGGTGATTGGTGATGGAGCTCGAGGTTGTGTTTTCGTGGTGATTGGTGATGGAACTCGAGGTTGTCTTGTCGTGGTGATTGGTGATGGAACTCGAGGTTGTGTTTTCATGGTGATTGGTGATGGAACTCGAGGTTGTGTTGTCGTGGTGATTGGTAATGGAGCTCGAGGTTGTGTTGTCGTGGTGATTGGTAATGGAGCTCGAGGTTGTGTTGTCGTGGTGATTGGTGATGGAGCTCGAGGTTGTGTTGTCGTGGTGATTGGTGATGGAACTCGAGGTTGTGTTGTCGTGGTGATTGGTAATGGAGCTCGAGGTTGTGTTTTCATGGTGATTGGTGATGGAGCTCGAGGTTGTGTTGTCATGGTGATTGGTGATGGAACTCGAGGTTGTCTTGTCGTGGTGATTGGTGATGGAACTCGAGGTTGTGTTTTCATGGTGATTGGTGATGGAACTCGAGGTTGTGTTGTCGTGGTGATTGGTAATGGAGCTCGAGGTTGTGTTGTCGTGGTGATTGGTGATGGAACTCGAGGTTGTGTTGACGTGGTGATTGGTGATGGAGCTCGAGGTTGTGTTGCCGTGGTGATTGGTGATGGAACTCGAGGTTGTGTTGCCGTGGTGATTGGTGATGGAACTCGAGGTTGTGTTGTCATGGTGATTGGTGATGGAGCTCGAGGTTGTGTTGACGTGGTGATTGGTGATGGAATCGAGGTTGTGTTGACGTGGTGATTGGTGATGGAGCTCGAGGTTGTGTTGCCGTGGTGATTGGTGATGGAGCTCGAGGTTGTGTTGTCATGATGATTGGTGATGGAGCTCGAGGTTGTGTTGTCGTGGTGATTGGTGATGGAACTCGAGGTTGTGTTGACGTGGTGATTGGTGATGGAACTCGAGGTTGTGTTGACGTGGTGATTGGTGATGGAACTCGAGGTTGTGTTGTCATGGTGATTGGTGATGGAGCTCGAGGTTGTGTTGTCGTGGTGATTGGTGATGGAGCTCGAGGTTGTGTTGTCGTGGTGATTGGTGATGGAGCTCGAGGTTGTGTTGACGTGGTGATTGGTGATGGAGCTCGAGGTTGTGTTGCCATGGTTTGTTTAAGCCCCACAGTAGTTAGGCAGTTAAGAGGAAGCATCGTTCATATTTTCAGAAAAGCACCAAATTTGGCACAGATGTAGTATGGACCTTTTCCTGAGGGGCGCCCAAAAATTCATAAAATTCAAAAAATCCAAAAAAATGTCCTGGATGCCGTGAAAAGGGGGAGAAAACGGGTATTGATTCGAACTGTAGATTCTGATATTGTGGTCTTGGCAATAGCACACTACTTTACCTACCAGTCACACGGTGTGGAGGAACTCTGGATTGCCATTGGCACTGGTAAAAGCTACCGCTACCTTGCCATCCATAAAATTGCCACCGGCCTTGGCCGCAGGAAGTCCGAGTCTAGAAAGATATGTTGCCATCCTCTATGACCGGACTACCGAGATAAAGACAGTGAATGACATGCGCCGACACTTGTTCACGAAGAAGGCAAGAACAATTGATCACATTCCCCCAACAGCAGACGCCTTCGAACAACACCTAAAACGTGCATGTTTTCAGGCTGGACACGTATGGAGTCAGGCACTTGTGCCCTACCCAGAACTTCCATCACCAGCTGATTGGGGCTGGATGAAAACAGGGACTTCTTGGACACCAATTTGGACCACAATACCACTGATACAGGAGGCATGTTCAGAGCTTACAAGCTGCCATTGTAAGTCGGCCTGTAAAGGCAACTGTAAATGCTCCAGGGCAAATCTGCCCTGCACATCACTGTGTGACTGCGATGGACAGTGCTTGTAGTACTACGCGTCTGTGCGAGAGCCTCCACCTTTCAAGTGCCCACAATATTTTAAGTTAAAACTGCAACTGTGTGTAACTTTGATTAATTAATACCATTCCATTGTTATCAGAGACCAATAAAACAATGTGTATCACTTGGAATTGAAATTTTACCTTAAATACTACGAGAGATTCAAGGAAAATGGAAACACCATGGCGGCCATCTTGAAATTAAAGATGATGGATGCCAATCTTTATGCAATTGATCCCATTGGATTCAGAGACCATGAAAACATGGGGTAAGACACTGGAACTGTGGTGTTATCGCTCATAGTATAGAAGTTATTGAGGGAAATACGTCACAGAGGGCGGTCATGTTGAAATTCAATATGGCGGCCACCAGGGATTCTGAATTTTTGGGCGCCCCTCAGGAAAACAATTGTATCGGTCCATACTACATCTGTGCCAAATTTGGTGCTTTCCTGAAAAAATGAATGATACGCCCTCTTTTTCGGTCTTAACTGCCTAAGTACAGTTCTTTCAAAATGTTTTAACTTAGTGATTTCACAATCAAATTTAAATGTTGGGAAGCTTGAGTTGATTTATACAATGGAAATTCCCACTTTTGCTCCTTCTTTGGCATTACTTGCTGTTGTTTTTGAATGATGTGAAGCAGAGTTCTCTGGATCCTCCGATACATATACCTGGGCCCTCCAATATGTATACCTGGTCCCTCCGAGGCGCTTACCTGCATCCAAAGACACGTGTACCTGGGCCCTCCGATGCGTGTACCAAGGTGGATGGAAAGATTCACCCAAAGGATCAGGGTTGGGGTGTTCACGACGAACTGAAAATTTGCTAGATTCGTGTCATGCACACCTTTCAAAGTAGTGCATCTGTTGCGGGGAGATTAATCAACAACGATTGGACGTAAAATGTGAATGTAAGGTTGAAAACTCCTCGAAAAGGTATGGTGAAAAACGTTAATGTAAGGTGGAAAGTCCGAGAAAAGGTATGGTGAAAAACGTGAATGGAAGGTGGAAAGTCCGAGAAAAGGTATGGTGAAAAACGTGAATGTAAGGTGGAAACTCCCACACAGGTATGGTGAAAAATGTGAGTGTGAGGTGGAAACTCCTCGAAAAGGTATGGCGAAAAATGTGAATGTGAGGTGGAAACTCCTCGAAAAGGTATGATGAAAATGTGAATGTAAGGTGGAAACTCCTCGAAAAGGTATGGTGAAAATGTGAATGTAAGGTGGAAAGTCCTTGAAAAGGTATGGTGAAAATGTGAATGTAAGGTGGAAACTCCTCGAAAAGGTATGATGAAAATGTGAATGTAAGGTGGAAACTCCTCGAAAAGGTATGGTGAAAATGTGAATGTAAGGTGGAAAGTCCTTGAAAAGGTATGGTGAAAATGTGAATGTAAGGTGGAAAGTCCTTGAAAGGGTATGAGGAAAATGTGAATGTAAGGTGGAAACTCCTCGAAAAGGTATGGTGAAAATGTGAATGTAAGGTGAAAAGTCCTTGAAAAGGTATGGTGAAAATGTGAATGTAAGGTGGAAACTCCTCGAAAAGGTATGATGAAAATGTGAATGTGAGGTGGAACTCCTCGAAAAGGTATGATGAAAATGTGAATGTTAGGTGGAAAGTCCTTGAAAAGGAATGGTGAAAATGTGTATTTAAGGTGGAAACTCCTCGAAAAGGTATGGTGAAAATGTGAATGAAACGTGAAAAGTCCTTGAAAAGGTATGGTGAAAATGTGAATGTAAAGGTGGAAACTCCCACACAGGTATGGTGAAAATGTGAATGCAAGGTGGAAACTCTGAGAAAAGGTATGGTGAAAATGTGAATGTAAGGTGGTAAGTCCTTGAAAAGGTATGGTGAAAATGTGAATGTAAGGTGGAAACTCTTCGAAAAGGTATGGTGAAAATTGTAAATGTAAGCGTTGTTGTGTTATTGGCTGCTGGGTAGCGTTATTGGTTGCTGGGTAGCGTTATTGGCTGCCGGGTAGGGATGTTGGCTGCCGGGTAGCGTTATTGGCTGCCGGGTAGCGTTATTGGCTGTCGGGTGGAGTTATTGGCTGCTGGGTGGAGTTATTGGATGCTGGGTAGCGTTATTGGCTGCCAGGTAGCGTTATTGGCTGCCAGGTAGGGATGTTGGCTGCCGGGTAGCGTTATTGGCTGCCGGGTAGCGTTATTGGCTGTCGGGTGGAGTTATTGGCTGCTGGGTAGCGTTATTGGCTGCCGGTTAGCGTTATTGGCTGCTGGGTAGCGTTATTGGCTGCTGGGTAGCGTTATTGCCTGCCGGGTAGGGATGTTGGCTGCTGGGTAGCGTTGTTGGATGCTGGGTGGCGTTATTGGCTGTCGGGTGGAGTTATTGGCTGCCGGATCGGGATGTTGGTTGCTGGGTAGCGTTATTGGCTGCTGGGTAGCGTTATTGGCTGCCGGGTAGAGTTATAGGCTGCCGGGTAGGGATGTTGGCTGCTGGGTAGCGTTATTGGCTGCTGGGTAGCGTTATTGGCTGTGGGCTTGCGTTATTGGCTGTGGGGTAACGTTATTGGCTGCTGGGTAGCATTATTGGCTGCCGGGTAGCATTATTGACTGCCGGGTGGCGTTATTGGCTGCCATGGGGAGTTATTGGCTGCTGGGTAGCGTTATTGGCAGCTGGGTAGCGTTATTGGTTGTGGGCTTGCGTTATTGGCTGTGGGGTAACTTTATTGGCTGCTGGGAGTGGGTAGCGTTACTGCCTGCTGGGTGGTGTTATTGGATGCTGGGTAGAGCTATTGGCTGACAGGTAGCGTTATTGGTTGCCGCGTAGCGTTATTGGCTGTCGTGTAGCGTTATTGGCTGTAGGGTGAAGTTATTGGCTTCAGGGTGGCGTTACTGTCTGCCGGGTAGAGTTAGTTGCTGTCGGGTAGTGTTATTGGTTGCTGGGTAGCGTTATTGGCTGCCGGGTAGAGTTATTGGCTGCTGGGTAGCGTTATTGGCTGCTGGGAAGCGTTATTGGCTGCCGTGTGGAGTTACTGGTTGCTGGCTGGAGTTATTGGCTGCTGGGAAGCGATATTGGCTGTGTGGCGTTTTTGGCTGCTGGGTAGCGTTATTGGCTGCTGGGTGGCGTTATTGGCTGCCACGTGGAGTTGCTGGTTGCCGGGTGGCGTTATTGGCTGCTGGGTCGAGTTGTTGGCTGCTGGGTAGTGTTATTGACTGCTGGGTAGCTTTATTGGCTGCTGGGTAGCGTTATTGGCTGCTGGGTGGAGTTATTATATTAGCTGCTGGGAAGCGTTATTGGCTGCCGCATGTAGTTACTGGTTGCTGGGTGGTTATTGGCTGCTGGGAAGCGTTATTGGCAGATGGATAGCTTTATTGGCTGTGGGCTTGCGTTATTGGCTGCTATGGGGAGTTATTGGCTGCTGGGTAGCATTATTGGCTGCCGGGTAGCATTATTGGCTGCCGGGTAGAGTTATTGGCTGCCGTGTAGCGTTATTGGCTGCCGGTTGGCGTTATTGGCTGCTGGGAAGTGTTATTGGCTGCCGCATGGAGTTACTGGTTGCCGGGTGGCGTTATTGGCTGCTGGGTGGCGTTGTTGGCTGCCGCGTGGCGTTGTTTGCTGCCGCGTGGAGTTACTGGTTGCCGGGTGGCCTTATTGGCTGCTGGGAAGCGTTATTGGCTGCCGCGTGGAGTTGCTGGGTGGCGTTATTGGCTGCTGGGTGGCGTTATTGGCTGCTGCGTGGAGTTGCTGGTTGCTGCGTGGCGTTATTGGCTGCTGGGTGGCGTTATTGGCTGCTGGGTGGCGTTATTGGCTGCTGGGTCGAGTTATTGGCTGCTGGGTGGCGTTATTGGCTGCCGCGTGGAGTTACTGGTTGCCGGGTGGCGTTATTGGCTGCTGGGAAGCGTTATTGGCTGCCGCGTGGAGTTGCTGGGTGGCGTTATTGGCTGCTGGGCAGCGTTATTGGCTGCCGCGTGGAGTTGCTGGTTGCTGGGTGGCGTTATTGGCTGCTGGTTGGCGTTATTGGCTGCTGGTAAACGTTATTGGCTGCTGGGTGGCGTTAGTGGCTGCTGGTTGGCGTTATTGGCTGCTGGGAAGCGTTATTGGCTGCTGGGTGGCGTTATTGGCTGCTGGTTAGCGTTATTGGCTGCTGGGTGGCGTTATTGGCAGATGGGTTGGGTTATTGGCTGTGGGCTTGCGTTATTGGCTGCTGGGTGGCGTTATTGGCTGCTGGGAAGCGTTATTGGCTGCTGGGAAGCATTATTGGCTGCTGGGAAGCGTTATTGGCTGCTGGGAAGCGTTATTGGCTGCTGGGTAGCGTTATTGGCTGCTGGGTAGAGTTATTGGCTGCCGGGTAGGGATGTTGGCTGCCGGGTAGGGATGTTGGCTGCCGGGTAGCGTTATTGGCTGCCGGGTAGCGTTATTGGCTGTCGGGTGGAGATATTGGCTGCTGTGTAGCGTTATTGGCTGCTGGGTAGCGTTATTGGCTGCCGGGTAGAGTTATTGGCTGCCGGGTAGGGATGTTGGCTGCCGGGTAGCGTGAATGGCTGTCGGGTGGAGTTATTGGCTACTGGGTAGCGTTATTGGCTGCTGGGTAGCGTTATTGGCTGCTGGGTAGCGTTATTGGCTGCCGGGTAGAGTTATTGGCTGCTGGGTAGGGATGTTGGATGCCAGGTAGCGTTATTGGCTGCCGGGTAGCGTTATTGGCTGTCGGGTGGAGTTATTGGCTGCTGGGTAGCGTTATTGGCTGCCGGGTAGCGTTATTGGCTGCCGGGTAGCGTTATTGGCTGCCGAGTAGCGTTATTGGCTTCCGGGTGGCGTTATTGTCTGCCGGGTAGCGTTATTGGCTGTCGGGTGGAGTTATTGGCTGCTGGGTAGCGTTATTGGATGCTGGGTAGCGTTATTGGCTGCCGGGTAGAGTTATTGGCTGCCGGGTAGGGATGTTGGCTGTCGGGTAGCGTTGTTGGCTGCCGGTTGACGTTATTGGCTGTCGGGTGGAGTTATTGGCTGCCGGGTAGTGATGTTGGTTGCTCGGTAGCGTTATTGGCTGCCGTGTGGAGTTACTGGTTGCTGGCTGGAGTTATTGGCTGCTGGGAAGCGTTATTGGCTGTGTGGCGTTTTTGGCTGCCGGGTAGTGTTATTGGCTGCTGGGTGGCGTTATTGGCTGTGGGGTAACGTTATTGGCTGCTGGGTAGCATTATTGGCTGCCGGATAGCATTATTGACTGTTGGGTAACGTTATTGGCTGCTGGTTCACGTTATTGGCTGCTGGGTGGGGTTATTGGCTGCTGGATAGCGTTATTGGCTGCTGGGTAGCATTATTGGCTGCCGGGTAGCATTATTGGCTGTTGGTTAACGTTATTGGCTGCTGGTCCACGTTATTGGCTGCTGGGTGGGGTTATTGGCTACTTGGTTGCATTACTGGCTGTTGGGTCACGTTATTGGCTGCTGGATAACGTTATTCGCTGCTGGATAACGTCATTGGCTGCTGGGTAGCGTTAATGGTTGCTGGGTAGTATTATTGGCTGCTGGATAGCGTTATTCGCTGCTGGGTAGCATTATTGGCTGCCGGGTAGCGTTATTGGCTGTTGGGTAGCATTATTGGCTGCCGGAGTAGAGTTATTCGCTGCTGGGTAGCGTTATTGCCTGCCAGGTAGAGTTATTGGCTGCCGGTAGCGTTTTTGGCTGCCGTGTAGCGTTATTGGTTGCTTCGTAGCGTTACTGGCTGCCGGGTAGCGTTATTGGCAGCTGGGTAGAGTTATTGGCTGCTGGGTAGCGTTATTGGCTGCTGGGTAGCGTTATTGGCTGCTGGGTAGCGTTATTGGCTGTGGGGTAACGTCATTGGCTGCTGGGAGTGGGTAGCGTTACTGCCTGCTGGGTGGTGTTATTGGATGCTGTGTAGAGTTATTGGCTGACAGGTAGCGTTAATGGTTGTCGGGTAGCGTTATTGGCTGTCGTGTAGCGTTATTGGCTGTAGGGTGACGTTATTGGCTTCTGGGTGGCGTTACTGGCTGCGGGGTAGTGGTAGTTGCTGCCGGGTAGTGTTATTGGTTGCTGGGTAGCGTTATTGGCTGCCGGGTAGAGTTATTGGCTGCTGGGTGGCGTTATTGGCTGCTGGGAAGCGTTAATGGCTACCGTGTGGAGTTACTGGTTGCTGGCTGGAGTTATTGGCTGCTGGGAAGCGTTATTGGCTGTGTGGCGTTTTTGGCTGCCGGGTAGCGTTATTGGCTGCTGGGTGGCGTTATTGGCTGCCACGTGGAGTTACTGGTTGCTGGGTGGCGTTATTGGCTGCTGGGTGGAGTTATTGGGTGCTGGGTGGCGTTATTGCCTGGCGGGTAGCGTTATTGGCTGCTGGGTAGCGTTATTGGCTGCTGGGTGGTTATTATATTAGCTGCTAGGAAGCGTTATTGGCTGCCGCATGGAGTTACTGGTTGCGGGGTGGAGTTATTTTCTGCTGGGTGGCGTTATTGGCTGCTGGGTGGCGTTATTGGCTGCTGGGTTGCGTTATTGGCTGCTGGGTAGCGTTCTTGGCTCCCGGTAGCGTTATTGTTTGCTGGGTAGTGTTATTGCCTGCCGGGTGGAGTTATTGGCTGCTGGGTAACATTATTGGCTTCTGGGTGGCGTTATTGGCTGCTGGGAAATTTATTGGCAGCTGGGTGGCGTTATTGGTTGCTGGATGGTGTTATTGGCTGCTGGTTAGCGTTATTGGCTGATGGGTAGCGTTATTGGCTGCTGGGTGGCGTTATTGGTTGCTGGATGGCGTTATTGGCTGCTGGTTAGCGTTATTGGCTGATGGGTAGCGTTATTGGCTGCTGGGTCGCGTTATTTGATGCTAAGTAGCGTTATTGGCTGCTGGGTAGCGTTACTGGCTGCTGGGAAATTTATTGGCTGCTGGGTAGCGTTATTGGCTGCTAGGTAGCGTTATTGATTTCCGGGTAGCGTTATTCGCTGTCGTGTAGCGTCATTGGCTGTAGGGTGACGTGATTGGCTTCTGGGTGGCGTTACTGGCTGCCGGGTTGTGTTAGTTGCTGCCGGGTAGCGTTATTGGTTGCTGTGTAGTGTTATTGGCTGCCGGGTCGTGATATTGGCTGCCGGGTAGGGTTATTGGCTGCCGGGTGGCGTTATTGGCTGCCATGGGGAGTTATTGGCTGCTGAGTAGCGTTATTGGCAGCTGGGTAGCGTTATTGGCTGTGGGCTTGCGTTATTGGCTGCCATGGGGAGTTATTGGCTGATTGGTAGCATTATTGGCTGCCGGGTAGAGTTATTGGCTGCCGGGTAGCGTTATTGGCTACCGGGTGGCGTTATTGGCTGCTGGGAAGCGTTAATGGCTGCCGCGTCGAGTTACTGGTTGCCGGGTGGCATTATAGGCTGCTGGGTGGCGTTATTGGCTGCTGGTTGGCGTTATTGGCTTCTGGGTAGCGTCATTGGCTGCTGGTTGGCGTTATTGGCTGCTGGGAAACGTCATTGGCTGCTGGTTGGCGTTATTGGCTGCTGGGAAACGTCATTGGCTGCTGGTTGGCGTTATTGGCTGCTGGGAAACGTTATTGGCTGCTGGGTGGCGTTATTGGCTGCCATGGGGAGTTATTGGCTGCTTGGTAGCATTAATGGCTGCCGGGTAGAGTTATTGGCTGCCGGGTAGCGTTATTGGCTACCGGGTGGCGTTATTGGCTGCTGGGAAGCGTTAATGGCTGCCGCGTCGAGTTACTGGTTGCCGGGTGGCGTTATTGGCTGCTGGGTGGCGTTATTGGCTGCTGGTTGGCGTTATTGGCTTCTGGGTGGCGTTATTGGCTGCTGCTTGGCGTTATTGGCTGCTGGTTAGCGTTATTGGCTGCTGGGAAACGTTATTGGCTGCTGGTTGGCGTTATTGGCTGCTGGGAAACGTCATTGGCTGCTGGTTGGCGTTATTGGCTGCTGGGAAACGTTATTGGCTGCTGGGTGGCATTATTGGCTGCTGGGAAACGTTATTGGCTGCTGGTTGGCGTTATTGGCTGCTGGGAAACGTCATTGGCTGCTGGTTGGCGTTATTGGCTTCTGGGTAGCGTCATTGGCTGCTGGTTGGCGTTATTGGCTGCTGGGAAACGTCATTGGCTGCTGGTTGGCATTATTGGCTGCTGGGAAGCGTTATTGGCTGCTGGGAAACGTTATTGGCTGCTGGGTGGCATTATTGGCTGCTGGGAAGCGTTATTGGCAGCTGGTTGGCATTATTGGCTGCTGGGAAACGTCATTGGCTGCTGGGAAACGTCATTGGCTGCTGGTTGGCGTTATTGGCTTCTGGGTAGCGTCATTGGCTGCTGGTTGGCGTTATTGGCTTCTGGGTAGCGTCATTGGCTGCTGGTTGGCGTTATTGGCTGCTGGGAAACGTCATTGGCTGCTGGTTGGCGTTATTGGCTGCTGGGAAACGTCATTGGCTGCTGGTTGGCGTTATTGGCTGCTGGGAAACGTTATTGGCTGCTGGGTGGCGTTATTGGCTGCTGGTTGGCGTTATTGGCTTCTGGGTGGCGTTATTGGCTGCTGCTTGGCGTTATTGGCTGCTGGTTAGCGTTATTGGCTTCTGGGTAGCGTCATTGGCTGCTGGTTGGCGTTATTGGCTGCTGGGAAACGTTATTGGCTGCTGGGTGGCATTATTGGCTTCTGGGTAGCGTCATTGGCTGCTGGTTGGCGTTATTGGCTGCTGGGAAACGTCATTGGCTGCTGGTTGGCGTTTTGGCTGCTGGGAAACGTTATTGGCTGCTGGTTGGCGTTATTGGCTGCTGGGAAACGTCATTGGCTGCTGGGTGGCATTATTGGCTGTTGGGAAACGTTATTGGCTGCTGGTTGGCATTATTGGCTGCTGGGAAACGTCATTGGCTGCTGGGTGGCATTATTGGCTGCTGGGAAACGTTATTGGCTGCTGGTTGGCGTTATTGGCTGCTGGGAAACGTTATTGGCTGCTGGTTGGCATTATTGGCTGCTGGGAAACGTCATTGGCTGCTGGTTGGCGTTATTGGCTGCTGGGAAACGTCATTGGCTGCTGGTTGGCGTTATTGGCTTCTGGGTAGCGTCATTGGTTGCTGGTTGGCGTTATTGGCTGCTGGGAAACGTCATTGGCTGCCGGGTAGCGTTATTGGCTGCTGGGTGGCGTTATTGGCTGCCACGTGGAGTTACTGGTTGCTGGGTGGCGTTATTGGCTGCTGGGTGGAGTTATTGGGTGCTGGGTGGCGTTATTGCCTGGCGGGTAGCGTTATTGGCTGCTGGGTAGCGTTATTGGCTGCTGGGTGGTTATTATATTAGCTGCTAGGAAGCGTTATTGGCTGCCGCATGGAGTTACTGGTTGCGGGGTGGAGTTATTTTCTGCTGGGTGGCGTTATTGGCTGCTGGGTGGCGTTATTGGCTGCTGGGTTGCGTTATTGGCTGCTGGGTAGCGTTCTTGGCTCCCGGTAGCGTTATTGTTTGCTGGGTAGTGTTATTGCCTGCCGGGTGGAGTTATTGGCTGCTGGGTAACATTATTGGCTTCTGGGTGGCGTTATTGGCTGCTGGGAAATTTATTGGCAGCTGGGTGGCGTTATTGGTTGCTGGATGGTGTTATTGGCTGCTGGTTAGCGTTATTGGCTGATGGGTAGCGTTATTGGCTGCTGGGTGGCGTTATTGGTTGCTGGATGGCGTTATTGGCTGCTGGTTAGCGTTATTGGCTGATGGGTAGCGTTATTGGCTGCTGGGTCGCGTTATTTGATGCTAAGTAGCGTTATTGGCTGCTGGGTAGCGTTACTGGCTGCTGGGAAATTTATTGGCTGCTGGGTAGCGTTATTGGCTGCTAGGTAGCGTTATTGATTTCCGGGTAGCGTTATTCGCTGTCGTGTAGCGTCATTGGCTGTAGGGTGACGTGATTGGCTTCTGGGTGGCGTTACTGGCTGCCGGGTTGTGTTAGTTGCTGCCGGGTAGCGTTATTGGTTGCTGTGTAGTGTTATTGGCTGCCGGGTCGTGATATTGGCTGCCGGGTAGGGTTATTGGCTGCCGGGTGGCGTTATTGGCTGCCATGGGGAGTTATTGGCTGCTGAGTAGCGTTATTGGCAGCTGGGTAGCGTTATTGGCTGTGGGCTTGCGTTATTGGCTGCCATGGGGAGTTATTGGCTGATTGGTAGCATTATTGGCTGCCGGGTAGAGTTATTGGCTGCCGGGTAGCGTTATTGGCTACCGGGTGGCGTTATTGGCTGCTGGGAAGCGTTAATGGCTGCCGCGTCGAGTTACTGGTTGCCGGGTGGCATTATAGGCTGCTGGGTGGCGTTATTGGCTGCTGGTTGGCGTTATTGGCTTCTGGGTAGCGTCATTGGCTGCTGGTTGGCGTTATTGGCTGCTGGGAAACGTCATTGGCTGCTGGTTGGCGTTATTGGCTGCTGGGAAACGTCATTGGCTGCTGGTTGGCGTTATTGGCTGCTGGGAAACGTTATTGGCTGCTGGGTGGCGTTATTGGCTGCCATGGGGAGTTATTGGCTGCTTGGTAGCATTAATGGCTGCCGGGTAGAGTTATTGGCTGCCGGGTAGCGTTATTGGCTACCGGGTGGCGTTATTGGCTGCTGGGAAGCGTTAATGGCTGCCGCGTCGAGTTACTGGTTGCCGGGTGGCGTTATTGGCTGCTGGGTGGCGTTATTGGCTGCTGGTTGGCGTTATTGGCTTCTGGGTGGCGTTATTGGCTGCTGCTTGGCGTTATTGGCTGCTGGTTAGCGTTATTGGCTGCTGGGAAACGTTATTGGCTGCTGGTTGGCGTTATTGGCTGCTGGGAAACGTCATTGGCTGCTGGTTGGCGTTATTGGCTGCTGGGAAACGTTATTGGCTGCTGGGTGGCATTATTGGCTGCTGGGAAACGTTATTGGCTGCTGGTTGGCGTTATTGGCTGCTGGGAAACGTCATTGGCTGCTGGTTGGCGTTATTGGCTTCTGGGTAGCGTCATTGGCTGCTGGTTGGCGTTATTGGCTGCTGGGAAACGTCATTGGCTGCTGGTTGGCATTATTGGCTGCTGGGAAGCGTTATTGGCTGCTGGGAAACGTTATTGGCTGCTGGGTGGCATTATTGGCTGCTGGGAAGCGTTATTGGCAGCTGGTTGGCATTATTGGCTGCTGGGAAACGTCATTGGCTGCTGGGAAACGTCATTGGCTGCTGGTTGGCGTTATTGGCTTCTGGGTAGCGTCATTGGCTGCTGGTTGGCGTTATTGGCTTCTGGGTAGCGTCATTGGCTGCTGGTTGGCGTTATTGGCTGCTGGGAAACGTCATTGGCTGCTGGTTGGCGTTATTGGCTGCTGGGAAACGTCATTGGCTGCTGGTTGGCGTTATTGGCTGCTGGGAAACGTTATTGGCTGCTGGGTGGCGTTATTGGCTGCTGGTTGGCGTTATTGGCTTCTGGGTGGCGTTATTGGCTGCTGCTTGGCGTTATTGGCTGCTGGTTAGCGTTATTGGCTTCTGGGTAGCGTCATTGGCTGCTGGTTGGCGTTATTGGCTGCTGGGAAACGTTATTGGCTGCTGGGTGGCATTATTGGCTTCTGGGTAGCGTCATTGGCTGCTGGTTGGCGTTATTGGCTGCTGGGAAACGTCATTGGCTGCTGGTTGGCGTTTTGGCTGCTGGGAAACGTTATTGGCTGCTGGTTGGCGTTATTGGCTGCTGGGAAACGTCATTGGCTGCTGGGTGGCATTATTGGCTGTTGGGAAACGTTATTGGCTGCTGGTTGGCATTATTGGCTGCTGGGAAACGTCATTGGCTGCTGGGTGGCATTATTGGCTGCTGGGAAACGTTATTGGCTGCTGGTTGGCGTTATTGGCTGCTGGGAAACGTTATTGGCTGCTGGTTGGCATTATTGGCTGCTGGGAAACGTCATTGGCTGCTGGTTGGCGTTATTGGCTGCTGGGAAACGTCATTGGCTGCTGGTTGGCGTTATTGGCTTCTGGGTAGCGTCATTGGTTGCTGGTTGGCGTTATTGGCTGCTGGGAAACGTCATTGGCTGCTGGTTGGCGTTATTGGCTGCTGGGAAACGTTATTGGCTGCTGGGTGGCATTATTGGCTGCTGGGAAGCGTTATTGGCTGCTGGGAAACGTTATTGGCTGCTGGTTGGCGTTATTGGCTGCTGGGAAACGTTATTGGCTGCTGGGTGGCATTATTGGCTGCTGGGAAACGTCATTGGCTGCTGGGAAACGTCATTGGCTGCTGGTTGGCGTTATTGGCTGCTGGGAATCGTTATTGGCTGCTGGGTGGCATTATTGGCTGCTGGGAAACGTCATTGGCTGCTGGGAAACGTCATTGGCTGCTGGTTGGCGTTATTGGCTGCTGGGAAACGTTATTGGCTGCTGGCTGGCATTATTGGCTGCTGGGAAACGTCATTGGCTGCTGGGAAACGTCATTGGCTGCTGGTTGGCGTTATTGGCTTCTGGGTAGCGTCATTGGCTGCTGGTTGGCGTTATTGGCTGCTGGGAAACGTCATTGGCTGCTGGTTGGCGTTATTGGCTGCTGGGAAACGTCATTGGCTGCTGGTTGGCGTTATTGGCTGCTGGGAAACGTTATTGGCTGCTGGGTGGCATTATTGGCTGCTGGGAAGCGTTATTGGCTGCTGGGAAACGTTATTGGCTGCTGGGTGGCATTATTGGCTGCTGGGAAACGTCATTGGCTGCTGGGAAACGTCATTGGCTGCTAGTTGGCGTTATTGGCTTCTGGGTAGCGTCATTGGCTGCTGGTTGGCGTTATTGGCTGCTGTGAAACGTCATTGGCTGGTGGTTGGCGTTATTGACTGCTGGGAAACGTCATTGGCTGCTGGTTGGCGTTATTGGCTGCTGGGAAACGTTATTGGCTGCTGGTTAGCGTTATTGGCTGCTGGGTGGCGTTATTGGCTGCTGGTTGGCATTATTGGCTGCTGGGAAACGTCATTGGCTGCTGGTTGGCGTTATTGGCTGCTGGGAAACGTTATTGGCTGCTGGGTAGCGTCATTGGGTGCTGGGTGGCGTTATTGGTTGCTGGTTAGCGTTATTGGCTGCTGGGTAGCGTCATTGGCTGCTGGTTGGCATTATTGGCTGCTGGGAAACGTCATTGGCTGCTGGTTGGCGTTATTGGCTGCTGGGAAACGTCATTGGCTGCTGGTTGGCGTTATTGGCTGCTGGGAAACGTCATTGGCTGCTGGGTGGCCTTATTGGCTGCTGGGTGGCGTTATTGGCAGCTGGGTAGGGTTATTGGCTGTGGGCTTGCGTTATTGGCTGCTGGGTGGCGTTATTGGCTGCTGGGAAGCGTTATTGGCTGCTGGGTGGCCTTATTGGCTGCTGGGTGGCGTTATTGGCAGCTGGGTAGGGTTATTGGCTGTGGGCTTGCGTTATTGGCTGCTGGGTGGCGTTATTGGCTGCTGGGAAGCGTTATTGGCTGCTGGGAACCGTTAGTGGCTGCTGGGAAGCGTTATTGGCTGTGGGATAACGTTATTGGCTGCTGGGTAGCGTTACTGGCTGCTGGGTGGTGTTTCTGGCTGCTGGGTGGTGTTATTGGATGCTGGGTAGCGTTATTGGCTGCCAGGTAGCGTTATTGATTGCCGGGTAGCGTTATTGGCTGTCGTGTAGCGTCATTGGGTGTAGGGTGACGTGATTGGCTTCTGGGTGGCGTTACTGGCTGCCGGGTTGTGTTAGTTGCTGCCAGGTGGCGTTATTGGTTGCTGGGTAGCGTTATTGGCTGCCGGGTAGAGATATTGGCTGCCGGGTAGGGTTATTGGCTGCCGGGTAGAGATATTGGCTGCCGGGTAGAGATATTGGCTGCCGGGTAGAGTTATTGGCTGCCATGGGGAGTTATTGGCTGCTGGGTAGCGTTATTGGCAGCTGGGTAGCGTTATTGGCTGTGGGCTTGCGTTATTGGCTGCCATGGGGAGTTATTGGCTGCTGGGTAGCATTATTGGCTGCCGGGTAGGGTTATTGGCTGCCAGGTAGCGTTATATTGGCTACCGGGTGGCGTTATTGGCTGCTGGGAAGGGTTAATGGCTGCCGCGTGGAGTTACTGGTTGCCGGGTGGCGTTATTGGCTGCTGGGAAGGGTTAATGGCTGCCGCGTGGAGTTACTGGTTGCCGGGTGGCGTTATTGGCTGCTGGGTGGCGTTATTGGCTGCCACGTGGAGTTACTGGTTGCCGGGTGGCGTTATTGGCTGCTGGGAAGCGTTATTGGCTGCCGCGTGGAGTTGCTGGGTGGCGTTATTGGCTGCTGGGTGGCGTTATTGGCTACTTGGTGGCGTTATTGGCTGCCGTGTAGAGTTGCTGGTTGCTGGGTGGCGTTATTGGCTGCTGCGTCGAGTTATTGGCTGCTGGGTAGTGTTATTGGCTGCTGGGTGGGGTTATTGGCTGCCAAGTAGCGTTATTGGCTGCTGGGTGGCGTTATTGGCTGCTGGGAAGCGTTTTTGGCTGCCGCGTGGAGTTACTGGTTGCCGAGTGGCGTTATTGGCTGCTGGGAAGCGTTATTGGCTGCTGGGTGGCGTTATTGGCTGTCGTGTGGAGTTGCTGGGTCGCGTTATTGGCTGCTGGGTGGCGTTATTGGCTGCTGGGTGGCGTTATTGGCTGCTGGGTGGCGTTATTGGCTGCCGCATGGAGTTGCTGGTTGCTGGATGGCGTTATTGGCTGCTGGTTGGCGTTATTGGCTGCTGGGTGGCGTTATTGGGTGCTGGGTCGAGTTATTGGCTGCTGGGTAGTGTTATTGGCTGCTGGGTGGCGTTATTGGCTGCCGGGTAGCGTTATTGGCTGCCGGGTAGCGTTATTGGCTGCTGGGTAGCGTTATTGGATGCTGGGTCGCGTTATTGGCTGCCGAGTAGCGTTATTAGCTGCTGGGAAGCGTTATTGGCTGCCGCGTGGAGTTACTGGTTGCCGGGTGGAGTTATTGCCTGCTGGGTAGCGTTATTGGCTGCTGGGTGGCGTTATTGGCTGCTGGGTGGCGTTATTGGCTGCTGGTTGGCGTTATTGGCTGCTGGGTGGCGTTATTGGCTGCTCAGTGGCGTTATTGGCTGCTGGGTGGCGTTATTGGCTGCTGCTTGGCGTTATTGGCTGCTGGGTAGCGTTATTGGCTGCTGGGTGGCGTCATTGGCTGCTGGTTGGCGTTATTGGCTGCTGGGAAACGTTATTGGCTGCTGGGTGGCGTTATTGGCTGCTGGTTGGCGTTCTTGGCTGCTGGGAAACGTTATTGGCTGCTGGGTGGCGTTATTGGCTGCTGGTTAGCGTTATTGGCTGCTGGGTGGCGTTGTTGGCAGCTGGGTAGGGTTATTGGCTGTGGGCTTGCGTTATTGGCTGCTGGGTGGCGTTATTGGCTGCTGGGTGGCGTTATTGGCTGCTGGGAAGCGTTATTGGCTGCTGGGAAGCGTTATTGGCTGCCGCGTGGAGTTACTGGTTGCTGGGTGGCGTTATTGGCTGCTGGGTGGAGTTATTGGGTGCTGGGTGGCGTTATTGCCTGGCGGGTAGCGTTATTGGCTGCTGGGTAGCGTTATTGGCTGCTGGGTGGTTATTATATTAGCTGCTAGGAAGCGTTATTGGCTGCCGCATGGAGTTACTGGTTGCGGGGTGGAGTTATTTTCTGCTGGGTGGCGTTATTGGCTGCTGGGTGGCGTTATTGGCTGCTGGGTTGCGTTATTGGCTGCTGGGTAGCGTTCTTGGCTCCCGGTAGCGTTATTGTTTGCTGGGTAGTGTTATTGCCTGCCGGGTGGAGTTATTGGCTGCTGGGTAACATTATTGGCTTCTGGGTGGCGTTATTGGCTGCTGGGAAATTTATTGGCAGCTGGGTGGCGTTATTGGTTGCTGGATGGTGTTATTGGCTGCTGGTTAGCGTTATTGGCTGATGGGTAGCGTTATTGGCTGCTGGGTGGCGTTATTGGTTGCTGGATGGCGTTATTGGCTGCTGGTTAGCGTTATTGGCTGATGGGTAGCGTTATTGGCTGCTGGGTCGCGTTATTTGATGCTAAGTAGCGTTATTGGCTGCTGGGTAGCGTTACTGGCTGCTGGGAAATTTATTGGCTGCTGGGTAGCGTTATTGGCTGCTAGGTAGCGTTATTGATTTCCGGGTAGCGTTATTCGCTGTCGTGTAGCGTCATTGGCTGTAGGGTGACGTGATTGGCTTCTGGGTGGCGTTACTGGCTGCCGGGTTGTGTTAGTTGCTGCCAGGTAGCGTTATTGGTTGCTGTGTAGTGTTATTGGCTGCCGGGTCGTGATATTGGCTGCCGGGTAGGGTTATTGGCTGCCGGGTGGCGTTATTGGCTGCCATGGGGAGTTATTGGCTGCTGAGTAGCGTTATTGGCAGCTGGGTAGCGTTATTGGCTGTGGGCTTGCGTTATTGGCTGCCATGGGGAGTTATTGGCTGCTTGGTAGCATTATTGGCTGCCGGGTAGAGTTATTGGCTGCCGGGTAGCGTTATTGGCTACCGGGTGGCGTTATTGGCTGCTGGGAAGCGTTAATGGCTGCCGCGTCGAGTTACTGGTTGCCGGGTGGCATTATAGGCTGCTGGGTGGCGTTATTGGCTGCTGGTTGGCGTTATTGGCTTCTGGGTAGCGTCATTGGCTGCTGGTTGGCGTTATTGGCTGCTGGGAAACGTCATTGGCTGCTGGTTGGCGTTATTGGCTGCTGGGAAACGTCATTGGCTGCTGGTTGGCGTTATTGGCTGCTGGGAAACGTCATTGGCTGCTGGTTGGCGTTATTGGCTGCTGGGAAACGTTATTGGCTGCTGGGTGGCGTTATTGGCTGCCATGGGGAGTTATTGGCTGCTTGGTAGCATTAATGGCTGCCGGGTAGAGTTATTGGCTGCCGGGTAGCGTTATTGGCTACCGGGTGGCGTTATTGGCTGCTGGGAAGCGTTAATGGCTGCCGCGTCGAGTTACTGGTTGCCGGGTGGCGTTATTGGCTGCTGGGTGGCGTTATTGGCTGCTGGTTGGCGTTATTGGCTTCTGGGTGGCGTTATTGGCTGCTGCTTGGCGTTATTGGCTGCTGGTTAGCGTTATTGGCTTCTGGGTAGCGTCATTGGCTGCTGGTTGGCGTTATTGGCTGCTGGGAAACGTTATTGGCTGCTGCTTGGCGTTATTGGCTGCTGGTTAGCGTTATTGGCTGCTGGGAAACGTTATTGGCTGCTGGTTGGCGTTATTGGCTGCTGGGAAACGTCATTGGCTGCTGGTTGGCGTTATTGGCTGCTGGGAAACGTTATTGGCTGCTGGGTGGCATTATTGGCTGCTGGGAAACGTTATTGGCTGCTGGTTGGCGTTATTGGCTGCTGGGAAACGTCATTGGCTGCTGGTTGGCGTTATTGGCTTCTGGGTAGCGTCATTGGCTGCTGGTTGGCGTTATTGGCTGCTGGGAAACGTCATTGGCTGCTGGTTGGCATTATTGGCTGCTGGGAAGCGTTATTGGCTGCTGGGAAACGTTATTGGCTGCTGGGTGGCATTATTGGCTGCTGGGAAGCGTTATTGGCTGCTGGTTGGCATTATTGGCTGCTGGGAAACGTCATTGGCTGCTGGGAAACGTCATTGGCTGCTGGTTGGCGTTATTGGCTTCTGGGTAGCGTCATTGGCTGCTGGTTGGCGTTATTGGCTTCTGGGTAGCGTCATTGGCTGCTGGTTGGCGTTATTGGCTGCTGGGAAACGTCATTGGCTGCTGGTTGGCGTTATTGGCTGCTGGGAAACGTCATTGGCTGCTGGTTGGCGTTATTGGCTGCTGGGAAACGTTATTGGCTGCTGGGTGGCGTTATTGGCTGCTGGTTGGCGTTATTGGCTTCTGGGTGGCGTTATTGGCTGCTGCTTGGCGTTATTGGCTGCTGGTTAGCGTTATTGGTTGCTGGGTAGCGTTATTGGCTGCCGGGTAGGGATGTTGGCTGCCGGGTAGCGTTATTGGCTGCCGGGTAGCGTTATTGGCTGTCGGGTGGAGTTATTGGCTGCTGGGTGGAGTTATTGGATGCTGGGTAGCGTTATTGGCTGCCAGGTAGCGTTATTGGCTGCCAGGTAGGGATGTTGGCTGCCGGGTAGCGTTATTGGCTGCCGGGTAGCGTTATTGGCTGTCGGGTGGAGTTATTGGCTGCTGGGTAGCGTTATTGGCTGCCGGTTAGCGTTATTGGCTGCTGGGTAGCGTTATTGGCTGCTGGGTAGCGTTATTGCCTGCCGGGTAGGGATGTTGGCTGCTGGGTAGCGTTGTTGGATGCTGGGTGGCGTTATTGGCTGTCGGGTGGAGTTATTGGCTGCCGGATCGGGATGTTGGTTGCTGGGTAGCGTTATTGGCTGCTGGGTAGCGTTATTGGCTGCCGGGTAGAGTTATAGGCTGCCGGGTAGGGATGTTGGCTGCTGGGTAGCGTTATTGGCTGCTGGGTAGCGTTATTGGCTGTGGGCTTGCGTTATTGGCTGTGGGGTAACGTTATTGGCTGCTGGGTAGCATTATTGGCTGCCGGGTAGCATTATTGACTGCCGGGTGGCGTTATTGGCTGCCATGGGGAGTTATTGGCTGCTGGGTAGCGTTATTGGCAGCTGGGTAGCGTTATTGGCTGTGGGCTTGCGTTATTGGCTGTGGGGTAACTTTATTGGCTGCTGGGAGTGGGTAGCGTTACTGCCTGCTGGGTGGTGTTATTGGATGCTGGGTAGAGCTATTGGCTGACAGGTAGCGTTATTGGTTGCCGCGTAGCGTTATTGGCTGTCGTGTAGCGTTATTGGCTGTAGGGTGAAGTTATTGGCTTCAGGGTGGCGTTACTGTCTGCCGGGTAGAGTTAGTTGCTGTCGGGTAGTGTTATTGGTTGCTGGGTAGCGTTATTGGCTGCCGGGTAGAGTTATTGGCTGCTGGGTCGCGTTATTGGCTGCTGGGAAGCGTTATTGGCTGCCGTGTGGAGTTACTGGTTGCTGGCTGGAGTTATTGGCTGCTGGGAAGCGATATTGGCTGTGTGGCGTTTTTGGCTGCTGGGTAGCGTTATTGGCTGCTGGGTGGCGTTATTGGCTGCCACGTGGAGTTGCTGGTTGCCGGGTGGCGTTATTGGCTGCTGGGTCGAGTTGTTGGCTGCTGGGTAGTGTTATTGACTGCTGGGTAGCTTTATTGGCTGCTGGGTAGCGTTATTGTCTGCTGGGTGGAGTTATTATATTAGCTGCTGGGAAGCGTTATTGGCTGCCGCATGTAGTTACTGGTTGCTGGGTGGTTATTGGCTGCTGGGAAGCGTTATTGGCAGATGGATAGCTTTATTGGCTGTGGGCTTGCGTTATTGGCTGCTATGGGGAGTTATTGGCTGCTGGGTAGCATTATTGGCTGCCGGGTAGCATTATTGGCTGCCGGGTAGAGTTATTGGCTGCCGTGTAGCGTTATTGGCTGCCGGTTGGCGTTATTGGCTGCTGGGAAGTGTTATTGGCTGCCGCATGGAGTTACTGGTTGCCGGGTGGCGTTATTGGCTGCTGGGTGGCGTTGTTGGCTGCCGCGTGGCGTTGTTTGCTGCCGCGTGGAGTTACTGGTTGCCGGGTGGCCTTATTGGCTGCTGGGAAGCGTTATTGGCTGCCGCGTGGAGTTGCTGGGTGGCGTTATTGGCTGCTGGGTGGCGTTATTGGCTGCTGCGTGGAGTTGCTGGTTGCTGCGTGGCGTTATTGGCTGCTGGGTGGCGTTATTGGCTGCTGGGTGGCGTTATTGGCTGCTGGGTCGAGTTATTGGCTGCTGGGTGGCGTTATTGGCTGCCGCGTGGAGTTACTGGTTGCCGGGTGGCGTTATTGGCTGCTGGGAAGCGTTATTGGCTGCCGCGTGGAGTTGCTGGGTGGCGTTATTGGCTGCTGGGCAGCGTTATTGGCTGCCGCGTGGAGTTGCTGGTTGCTGGGTGGCGTTATTGGCTGCTGGTTGGCGTTATTGGCTGCTGGTAAACGTTATTGGCTGCTGGGTGGCGTTAGTGGCTGCTGGTTGGCGTTATTGGCTGCTGGGAAGCGTTATTGGCTGCTGGGTGGCGTTATTGGCTGCTGGTTAGCGTTATTGGCTGCTGGGTGGCGTTATTGGCAGATGGGTTGGGTTATTGGCTGTGGGCTTGCGTTATTGGCTGCTGGGTGGCGTTATTGGCTGCTGGGAAGCGTTATTGGCTGCTGGGAAGCATTATTGGCTGCTGGGAAGCGTTATTGGCTGCTGGGAAGCGTTATTGGCTGCTGGGTAGCGTTATTGGCTGCTGGGTAGAGTTATTGGCTGCCGGGTAGGGATGTTGGCTGCCGGGTAGGGATGTTGGCTGCCGGGTAGCGTTATTGGCTGCCGGGTAGCGTTATTGGCTGTCGGGTGGAGATATTGGCTGCTGTGTAGCGTTATTGGCTGCTGGGTAGCGTTATTGGCTGCCGGGTAGAGTTATTGGCTGCCGGGTAGGGATGTTGGCTGCCGGGTAGCGTGAATGGCTGTCGGGTGGAGTTATTGGCTACTGGGTAGCGTTATTGGCTGCTGGGTAGCGTTATTGGCTGCTGGGTAGCGTTATTGGCTGCCGGGTAGAGTTATTGGCTGCTGGGTAGGGATGTTGGATGCCAGGTAGCGTTATTGGCTGCCGGGTAGCGTTATTGGCTGCCGGGTAGCGTTATTGGCTGTCGGGTGGAGTTATTGGCTGCTGGGTAGCGTTATTGGCTGCCGGGTAGCGTTATTGGCTGCCGGGTAGCGTTATTGGCTGCCGAGTAGCGTTATTGGCTTCCGGGTGGCGTTATTGTCTGCCGGGTAGCGTTATTGGCTGTCGGGTGGAGTTATTGGCTGCTGGGTAGCGTTATTGGATGCTGGGTAGCGTTATTGGCTGCCGGGTAGAGTTATTGGCTGCCGGGTAGGGATGTTGGCTGTCGGGTAGCGTTGTTGGCTGCCGGTTGACGTTATTGGCTGTCGGGTGGAGTTATTGGCTGCCGGGTAGTGATGTTGGTTGCTCGGTAGCGTTATTGGCTGCCGTGTGGAGTTACTGGTTGCTGGCTGGAGTTATTGGCTGCTGGGAAGCGTTATTGGCTGTGTGGCGTTTTTGGCTGCCGGGTAGTGTTATTGGCTGCTGGGTGGCGTTATTGGCTGTGGGGTAACGTTATTGGCTGCTGGGTAGCATTATTGGCTGCCGGATAGCATTATTGACTGTTGGGTAACGTTATTGGCTGCTGGTTCACGTTATTGGCTGCTGGGTGGGGTTATTGGCTGCTGGATAGCGTTATTGGCTGCTGGGTAGCATTATTGGCTGCCGGGTAGAATTATTGGCTGTTGGTTAACGTTATTGGCTGCTGGTCCACGTTATTGGCTGCTGGGTGGGGTTATTGGCTACTTGGTTGCATTACTGGCTGTTGGGTCACGTTATTGGCTGCTGGATAACGTTATTCGCTGCTGGATAACGTCATTGGCTGCTGGGTAGCGTTATTGGCTGCTGGGTAGCGTCATTGGCTGCTGGTTGGCATTATTGGCTGCTGGGAAACGTCATTGGCTGCTGGTTGGCGTTATTGGCTGCTGGGAAACGTCATTGGCTGCTGGTTGGCGTTATTGGCTGCTGGGAAACGTCATTGGCTGCTGGGTGGCCTTATTGGCTGCTGGGTGGCGTTATTGGCAGCTGGGTAGGGTTATTGGCTGTGGGCTTGCGTTATTGGCTGCTGGGTGGCGTTATTGGCTGCTGGGAAGCGTTATTGGCTGCTGGGTGGCCTTATTGGCTGCTGGGTGGCGTTATTGGCAGCTGGGTAGGGTTATTGGCTGTGGGCTTGCGTTATTGGCTGCTGGGTGGCGTTATTGGCTGCTGGGAAGCGTTATTGGCTGCTGGGAACCGTTAGTGGCTGCTGGGAAGCGTTATTGGCTGTGGGATAACGTTATTGGCTGCTGGGTAGCGTTACTGGCTGCTGGGTGGTGTTTCTGGCTGCTGGGTGGTGTTATTGGATGCTGGGTAGCGTTATTGGCTGCCAGGTAGCGTTATTGATTGCCGGGTAGCGTTATTGGCTGTCGTGTAGCGTCATTGGGTGTAGGGTGACGTGATTGGCTTCTGGGTGGCGTTACTGGCTGCCGGGTTGTGTTAGTTGCTGCCAGGTGGCGTTATTGGTTGCTGGGTAGCGTTATTGGCTGCCGGGTAGAGATATTGGCTGCCGGGTAGGGTTATTGGCTGCCGGGTAGAGATATTGGCTGCCGGGTAGAGATATTGGCTGCCGGGTAGAGTTATTGGCTGCCATGGGGAGTTATTGGCTGCTGGGTAGCGTTATTGGCAGCTGGGTAGCGTTATTGGCTGTGGGCTTGCGTTATTGGCTGCCATGGGGAGTTATTGGCTGCTGGGTAGCATTATTGGCTGCCGGGTAGGGTTATTGGCTGCCAGGTAGCGTTATATTGGCTACCGGGTGGCGTTATTGGCTGCTGGGAAGGGTTAATGGCTGCCGCGTGGAGTTACTGGTTGCCGGGTGGCGTTATTGGCTGCTGGGAAGGGTTAATGGCTGCCGCGTGGAGTTACTGGTTGCCGGGTGGCGTTATTGGCTGCTGGGTGGCGTTATTGGCTGCCACGTGGAGTTACTGGTTGCCGGGTGGCGTTATTGGCTGCTGGGAAGCGTTATTGGCTGCCGCGTGGAGTTGCTGGGTGGCGTTATTGGCTGCTGGGTGGCGTTATTGGCTACTTGGTGGCGTTATTGGCTGCCGTGTAGAGTTGCTGGTTGCTGGGTGGCGTTATTGGCTGCTGCGTCGAGTTATTGGCTGCTGGGTAGTGTTATTGGCTGCTGGGTGGGGTTATTGGCTGCCAAGTAGCGTTATTGGCTGCTGGGTGGCGTTATTGGCTGCTGGGAAGCGTTTTTGGCTGCCGCGTGGAGTTACTGGTTGCCGAGTGGCGTTATTGGCTGCTGGGAAGCGTTATTGGCTGCTGGGTGGCGTTATTGGCTGTCGTGTGGAGTTGCTGGGTCGCGTTATTGGCTGCTGGGTGGCGTTATTGGCTGCTGGGTGGCGTTATTGGCTGCTGGGTGGCGTTATTGGCTGCCGCATGGAGTTGCTGGTTGCTGGATGGCGTTATTGGCTGCTGGTTGGCGTTATTGGCTGCTGGGTGGCGTTATTGGGTGCTGGGTCGAGTTATTGGCTGCTGGGTAGTGTTATTGGCTGCTGGGTGGCGTTATTGGCTGCCGGGTAGCGTTATTGGCTGCCGGGTAGCGTTATTGGCTGCTGGGTAGCGTTATTGGATGCTGGGTCGCGTTATTGGCTGCCGAGTAGCGTTATTAGCTGCTGGGAAGCGTTATTGGCTGCCGCGTGGAGTTACTGGTTGCCGGGTGGAGTTATTGCCTGCTGGGTAGCGTTATTGGCTGCTGGGTGGCGTTATTGGCTGCTGGGTGGCGTTATTGGCTGCTGGTTGGCGTTATTGGCTGCTGGGTGGCGTTATTGGCTGCTCAGTGGCGTTATTGGCTGCTGGGTGGCGTTATTGGCTGCTGCTTGGCGTTATTGGCTGCTGGGTAGCGTTATTGGCTGCTGGGTGGCGTCATTGGCTGCTGGTTGGCGTTATTGGCTGCTGGGAAACGTTATTGGCTGCTGGGTGGCGTTATTGGCTGCTGGTTGGCGTTCTTGGCTGCTGGGAAACGTTATTGGCTGCTGGGTGGCGTTATTGGCTGCTGGTTAGCGTTATTGGCTGCTGGGTGGCGTTGTTGGCAGCTGGGTAGGGTTATTGGCTGTGGGCTTGCGTTATTGGCTGCTGGGTGGCGTTATTGGCTGCTGGGTGGCGTTATTGGCTGCTGGGAAGCGTTATTGGCTGCTGGGAAGCGTTATTGGCTGCCGCGTGGAGTTACTGGTTGCTGGGTGGCGTTATTGGCTGCTGGGTGGAGTTATTGGGTGCTGGGTGGCGTTATTGCCTGGCGGGTAGCGTTATTGGCTGCTGGGTAGCGTTATTGGCTGCTGGGTGGTTATTATATTAGCTGCTAGGAAGCGTTATTGGCTGCCGCATGGAGTTACTGGTTGCGGGGTGGAGTTATTTTCTGCTGGGTGGCGTTATTGGCTGCTGGGTGGCGTTATTGGCTGCTGGGTTGCGTTATTGGCTGCTGGGTAGCGTTCTTGGCTCCCGGTAGCGTTATTGTTTGCTGGGTAGTGTTATTGCCTGCCGGGTGGAGTTATTGGCTGCTGGGTAACATTATTGGCTTCTGGGTGGCGTTATTGGCTGCTGGGAAATTTATTGGCAGCTGGGTGGCGTTATTGGTTGCTGGATGGTGTTATTGGCTGCTGGTTAGCGTTATTGGCTGATGGGTAGCGTTATTGGCTGCTGGGTGGCGTTATTGGTTGCTGGATGGCGTTATTGGCTGCTGGTTAGCGTTATTGGCTGATGGGTAGCGTTATTGGCTGCTGGGTCGCGTTATTTGATGCTAAGTAGCGTTATTGGCTGCTGGGTAGCGTTACTGGCTGCTGGGAAATTTATTGGCTGCTGGGTAGCGTTATTGGCTGCTAGGTAGCGTTATTGATTTCCGGGTAGCGTTATTCGCTGTCGTGTAGCGTCATTGGCTGTAGGGTGACGTGATTGGCTTCTGGGTGGCGTTACTGGCTGCCGGGTTGTGTTAGTTGCTGCCGGGTAGCGTTATTGGTTGCTGTGTAGTGTTATTGGCTGCCGGGTCGTGATATTGGCTGCCGGGTAGGGTTATTGGCTGCCGGGTGGCGTTATTGGCTGCCATGGGGAGTTATTGGCTGCTGAGTAGCGTTATTGGCAGCTGGGTAGCGTTATTGGCTGTGGGCTTGCGTTATTGGCTGCCATGGGGAGTTATTGGCTGCTTGGTAGCATTATTGGCTGCCGGGTAGAGTTATTGGCTGCCGGGTAGCGTTATTGGCTACCGGGTGGCGTTATTGGCTGCTGGGAAGCGTTAATGGCTGCCGCGTCGAGTTACTGGTTGCCGGGTGGCATTATAGGCTGCTGGGTGGCGTTATTGGCTGCTGGTTGGCGTTATTGGCTTCTGGGTAGCGTCATTGGCTGCTGGTTGGCGTTATTGGCTGCTGGGAAACGTCATTGGCTGCTGGTTGGCGTTATTGGCTGCTGGGAAACGTCATTGGCTGCTGGTTGGCGTTATTGGCTGCTGGGAAACGTCATTGGCTGCTGGTTGGCGTTATTGGCTGCTGGGAAACGTTATTGGCTGCTGGGTGGCGTTATTGGCTGCCATGGGGAGTTATTGGCTGCTTGGTAGCATTAATGGCTGCCGGGTAGAGTTATTGGCTGCCGGGTAGCGTTATTGGCTACCGGGTGGCGTTATTGGCTGCTGGGAAGCGTTAATGGCTGCCGCGTCGAGTTACTGGTTGCCGGGTGGCGTTATTGGCTGCTGGGTGGCGTTATTGGCTGCTGGTTGGCGTTATTGGCTTCTGGGTGGCGTTATTGGCTGCTGCTTGGCGTTATTGGCTGCTGGTTAGCGTTATTGGCTTCTGGGTAGCGTCATTGGCTGCTGGTTGGCGTTATTGGCTGCTGGGAAACGTTATTGGCTGCTGCTTGGCGTTATTGGCTGCTGGTTAGCGTTATTGGCTGCTGGGAAACGTTATTGGCTGCTGGTTGGCGTTATTGGCTGCTGGGAAACGTCATTGGCTGCTGGTTGGCGTTATTGGCTGCTGGGAAACGTTATTGGCTGCTGGGTGGCATTATTGGCTGCTGGGAAACGTTATTGGCTGCTGGTTGGCGTTATTGGCTGCTGGGAAACGTCATTGGCTGCTGGTTGGCGTTATTGGCTTCTGGGTAGCGTCATTGGCTGCTGGTTGGCGTTATTGGCTGCTGGGAAACGTCATTGGCTGCTGGTTGGCATTATTGGCTGCTGGGAAGCGTTATTGGCTGCTGGGAAACGTTATTGGCTGCTGGGTGGCATTATTGGCTGCTGGGAAGCGTTATTGGCTGCTGGTTGGCATTATTGGCTGCTGGGAAACGTCATTGGCTGCTGGGAAACGTCATTGGCTGCTGGTTGGCGTTATTGGCTTCTGGGTAGCGTCATTGGCTGCTGGTTGGCGTTATTGGCTTCTGGGTAGCGTCATTGGCTGCTGGTTGGCGTTATTGGCTGCTGGGAAACGTCATTGGCTGCTGGTTGGCGTTATTGGCTGCTGGGAAACGTCATTGGCTGCTGGTTGGCGTTATTGGCTGCTGGGAAACGTTATTGGCTGCTGGGTGGCGTTATTGGCTGCTGGTTGGCGTTATTGGCTTCTGGGTGGCGTTATTGGCTGCTGCTTGGCGTTATTGGCTGCTGGTTAGCGTTATTGGTTGCTGGGTAGCGTTATTGGCTGCCGGGTAGGGATGTTGGCTGCCGGGTAGCGTTATTGGCTGCCGGGTAGCGTTATTGGCTGTCGGGTGGAGTTATTGGCTGCTGGGTGGAGTTATTGGATGCTGGGTAGCGTTATTGGCTGCCAGGTAGCGTTATTGGCTGCCAGGTAGGGATGTTGGCTGCCGGGTAGCGTTATTGGCTGCCGGGTAGCGTTATTGGCTGTCGGGTGGAGTTATTGGCTGCTGGGTAGCGTTATTGGCTGCCGGTTAGCGTTATTGGCTGCTGGGTAGCGTTATTGGCTGCTGGGTAGCGTTATTGCCTGCCGGGTAGGGATGTTGGCTGCTGGGTAGCGTTGTTGGATGCTGGGTGGCGTTATTGGCTGTCGGGTGGAGTTATTGGCTGCCGGATCGGGATGTTGGTTGCTGGGTAGCGTTATTGGCTGCTGGGTAGCGTTATTGGCTGCCGGGTAGAGTTATAGGCTGCCGGGTAGGGATGTTGGCTGCTGGGTAGCGTTATTGGCTGCTGGGTAGCGTTATTGGCTGTGGGCTTGCGTTATTGGCTGTGGGGTAACGTTATTGGCTGCTGGGTAGCATTATTGGCTGCCGGGTAGCATTATTGACTGCCGGGTGGCGTTATTGGCTGCCATGGGGAGTTATTGGCTGCTGGGTAGCGTTATTGGCAGCTGGGTAGCGTTATTGGCTGTGGGCTTGCGTTATTGGCTGTGGGGTAACTTTATTGGCTGCTGGGAGTGGGTAGCGTTACTGCCTGCTGGGTGGTGTTATTGGATGCTGGGTAGAGCTATTGGCTGACAGGTAGCGTTATTGGTTGCCGCGTAGCGTTATTGGCTGTCGTGTAGCGTTATTGGCTGTAGGGTGAAGTTATTGGCTTCAGGGTGGCGTTACTGTCTGCCGGGTAGAGTTAGTTGCTGTCGGGTAGTGTTATTGGTTGCTGGGTAGCGTTATTGGCTGCCGGGTAGAGTTATTGGCTGCTGGGTCGCGTTATTGGCTGCTGGGAAGCGTTATTGGCTGCCGTGTGGAGTTACTGGTTGCTGGCTGGAGTTATTGGCTGCTGGGAAGCGATATTGGCTGTGTGGCGTTTTTGGCTGCTGGGTAGCGTTATTGGCTGCTGGGTGGCGTTATTGGCTGCCACGTGGAGTTGCTGGTTGCCGGGTGGCGTTATTGGCTGCTGGGTCGAGTTGTTGGCTGCTGGGTAGTGTTATTGACTGCTGGGTAGCTTTATTGGCTGCTGGGTAGCGTTATTGTCTGCTGGGTGGAGTTATTATATTAGCTGCTGGGAAGCGTTATTGGCTGCCGCATGTAGTTACTGGTTGCTGGGTGGTTATTGGCTGCTGGGAAGCGTTATTGGCAGATGGATAGCTTTATTGGCTGTGGGCTTGCGTTATTGGCTGCTATGGGGAGTTATTGGCTGCTGGGTAGCATTATTGGCTGCCGGGTAGCATTATTGGCTGCCGGGTAGAGTTATTGGCTGCCGTGTAGCGTTATTGGCTGCCGGTTGGCGTTATTGGCTGCTGGGAAGTGTTATTGGCTGCCGCATGGAGTTACTGGTTGCCGGGTGGCGTTATTGGCTGCTGGGTGGCGTTGTTGGCTGCCGCGTGGCGTTGTTTGCTGCCGCGTGGAGTTACTGGTTGCCGGGTGGCCTTATTGGCTGCTGGGAAGCGTTATTGGCTGCCGCGTGGAGTTGCTGGGTGGCGTTATTGGCTGCTGGGTGGCGTTATTGGCTGCTGCGTGGAGTTGCTGGTTGCTGCGTGGCGTTATTGGCTGCTGGGTGGCGTTATTGGCTGCTGGGTGGCGTTATTGGCTGCTGGGTCGAGTTATTGGCTGCTGGGTGGCGTTATTGGCTGCCGCGTGGAGTTACTGGTTGCCGGGTGGCGTTATTGGCTGCTGGGAAGCGTTATTGGCTGCCGCGTGGAGTTGCTGGGTGGCGTTATTGGCTGCTGGGCAGCGTTATTGGCTGCCGCGTGGAGTTGCTGGTTGCTGGGTGGCGTTATTGGCTGCTGGTTGGCGTTATTGGCTGCTGGTAAACGTTATTGGCTGCTGGGTGGCGTTAGTGGCTGCTGGTTGGCGTTATTGGCTGCTGGGAAGCGTTATTGGCTGCTGGGTGGCGTTATTGGCTGCTGGTTAGCGTTATTGGCTGCTGGGTGGCGTTATTGGCAGATGGGTTGGGTTATTGGCTGTGGGCTTGCGTTATTGGCTGCTGGGTGGCGTTATTGGCTGCTGGGAAGCGTTATTGGCTGCTGGGAAGCATTATTGGCTGCTGGGAAGCGTTATTGGCTGCTGGGAAGCGTTATTGGCTGCTGGGTAGCGTTATTGGCTGCTGGGTAGAGTTATTGGCTGCCGGGTAGGGATGTTGGCTGCCGGGTAGGGATGTTGGCTGCCGGGTAGCGTTATTGGCTGCCGGGTAGCGTTATTGGCTGTCGGGTGGAGATATTGGCTGCTGTGTAGCGTTATTGGCTGCTGGGTAGCGTTATTGGCTGCCGGGTAGAGTTATTGGCTGCCGGGTAGGGATGTTGGCTGCCGGGTAGCGTGAATGGCTGTCGGGTGGAGTTATTGGCTACTGGGTAGCGTTATTGGCTGCTGGGTAGCGTTATTGGCTGCTGGGTAGCGTTATTGGCTGCCGGGTAGAGTTATTGGCTGCTGGGTAGGGATGTTGGATGCCAGGTAGCGTTATTGGCTGCCGGGTAGCGTTATTGGCTGTCGGGTGGAGTTATTGGCTGCTGGGTAGCGTTATTGGCTGCCGGGTAGCGTTATTGGCTGCCGGGTAGCGTTATTGGCTGCCGAGTAGCGTTATTGGCTTCCGGGTGGCGTTATTGTCTGCCGGGTAGCGTTATTGGCTGTCGGGTGGAGTTATTGGCTGCTGGGTAGCGTTATTGGATGCTGGGTAGCGTTATTGGCTGCCGGGTAGAGTTATTGGCTGCCGGGTAGGGATGTTGGCTGTCGGGTAGCGTTGTTGGCTGCCGGTTGACGTTATTGGCTGTCGGGTGGAGTTATTGGCTGCCGGGTAGTGATGTTGGTTGCTCGGTAGCGTTATTGGCTGCCGTGTGGAGTTACTGGTTGCTGGCTGGAGTTATTGGCTGCTGGGAAGCGTTTTTGGCTGTGTGGCGTTTTTGGCTGCCGGGTAGTGTTATTGGCTGCTGGGTGGCGTTATTGGCTGTGGGGTAACGTTATTGGCTGCTGGGTAGCATTATTGGCTGCCGGATAGCATTATTGACTGTTGGGTAACGTTATTGGCTGCTGGTTCACGTTATTGGCTGCTGGGTGGGGTTATTGGCTGCTGGATAGCGTTATTGGCTGCTGGGTAGCATTATTGGCTGCCGGGTAGCATTATTGGCTGTTGGTTAACGTTATTGGCTGCTGGTCCACGTTATTGGCTGCTGGGTGGGGTTATTGGCTACTTGGTTGCATTACTGGCTGTTGGGTCACGTTATTGGCTGCTGGATAACGTTATTCGCTGCTGGATAACGTCATTGGCTGCTGGGTAGCGTTAATGGTTGCTGGGTAGTATTATTGGCTGCTGGATAGCGTTATTCGCTGCTGGGTAGCATTATTGGCTGCCGGGTAGCGTTATTGGCTGTTGGGTAGCATTATTGGCTGCCGGAGTAGAGTTATTCGCTGCTGGGTAGCGTTATTGCCTGCCAGGTAGAGTTATTGGCTGCCGGTAGCGTTTTTGGCTGCCGTGTAGCGTTATTGGTTGCTTCGTAGCGTTACTGGCTGCCGGGTAGCGTTATTGGCAGCTGGGTAGAGTTATTGGCTGCTGGGTAGCGTTATTGGCTGCTGGGTAGCGTTATTGGCTGCTGGGTAGCGTTATTGGCTGTGGGGTAACGTCATTGGCTGCTGGGAGTGGGTAGCGTTACTGCCTGCTGGGTGGTGTTATTGGATGCTGTGTAGAGTTATTGGCTGACAGGTAGCGTTAATGGTTGTCGGGTAGCGTTATTGGCTGTCGTGTAGCGTTATTGGCTGTAGGGTGACGTTATTGGCTTCTGGGTGGCGTTACTGGCTGCGGGGTAGTGGTAGTTGCTGCCGGGTAGTGTTATTGGTTGCTGGGTAGCGTTATTGGCTGCCGGGTAGAGTTATTGGCTGCTGGGTGGCGTTATTGGCTGCTGGGAAGCGTTAATGGCTACCGTGTGGAGTTACTGGTTGCTGGCTGGAGTTATTGGCTGCTGGGAAGCGTTATTGGCTGTGTGGCGTTTTTGGCTGCCGGGTAGCGTTATTGGCTGCTGGGTGGCGTTATTGGCTGCCGCGTGGAGTTACTGGTTGCTGGGTGGCGTTATTGGCTGCTGGGTGGAGTTATTGGGTGCTGGGTGGCGTTATTGCCTGGCGGGTAGCGTTATTGGCTGCTGGCTAGCGTTATTGGCTGCTGGGTGGTTATTATATTAGCTGCTAGGAAGCGTTATTGGCTGCCGCATGGAGTTACTGGTTGCGGGGTGGAGTTATTTTCTGCTGGGTGGCGTTATTGGCTGCTGGGTGGCGTTATTGGCTGCTGGGTTGCGTTATTGGCTGCTGGGTAGCGTTCTTGGCTCCCGGTAGCGTTATTGTTTGCTGGGTAGTGTTATTGCCTGCCGGGTGGAGTTATTGGCTGCTGGGTAACATTATTGGCTTCTGGGTGGCGTTATTGGCTGCTGGGAAATTTATTGGCAGCTGGGTGGCGTTATTGGTTGCTGGATGGTGTTATTGGCTGCTGGTTAGCGTTATTGGCTGATGGGTAGCGTTATTGGCTGCTGGGTGGCGTTATTGGTTGCTGGATGGCGTTATTGGCTGCTGGTTAGCGTTATTGGCTGATGGGTAGCGTTATTGGCTGCTGGGTCGCGTTATTTGATGCTAAGTAGCGTTATTGGCTGCTGGGTAGCGTTACTGGCTGCTGGGAAATTTATTGGCTGCTGGGTAGCGTTATTGGCTGCTAGGTAGCGTTATTGATTTCCGGGTAGCGTTATTCGCTGTCGTGTAGCGTCATTGGCTGTAGGGTGACGTGATTGGCTTCTGGGTGGCGTTACTGGCTGCCGGGTTGTGTTAGTTGCTGCCGGGTAGCGTTATTGGTTGCTGTGTAGTGTTATTGGCTGCCGGGTCGTGATATTGGCTGCCGGGTAGGGTTATTGGCTGCCGGGTGGCGTTATTGGCTGCCATGGGGAGTTATTGGCTGCTGAGTAGCGTTATTGGCAGCTGGGTAGCGTTATTGGCTGTGGGCTTGCGTTATTGGCTGCCATGGGGAGTTATTGGCTGCTTGGTAGCATTATTGGCTGCCGGGTAGAGTTATTGGCTGCCGGGTAGCGTTATTGGCTACCGGGTGGCGTTATTGGCTGCTGGGAAGCGTTAATGGCTGCCGCGTCGAGTTACTGGTTGCCGGGTGGCATTATAGGCTGCTGGGTGGCGTTATTGGCTGCTGGTTGGCGTTATTGGCTTCTGGGTAGCGTCATTGGCTGCTGGTTGGCGTTATTGGCTGCTGGGAAACGTCATTGGCTGCTGGTTGGCGTTATTGGCTGCTGGGAAACGTCATTGGCTGCTGGTTGGCGTTATTGGCTGCTGGGAAACGTTATTGGCTGCTGGGTGGCGTTATTGGCTGCCATGGGGAGTTATTGGCTGCTTGGTAGCATTAATGGCTGCCGGGTAGAGTTATTGGCTGCCGGGTAGCGTTATTGGCTACCGGGTGGCGTTATTGGCTGCTGGGAAGCGTTAATGGCTGCCGCGTCGAGTTACTGGTTGCCGGGTGGCGTTATTGGCTGCTGGGTGGCGTTATTGGCTGCTGGTTGGCGTTATTGGCTTCTGGGTGGCGTTATTGGCTGCTGCTTGGCGTTATTGGCTGCTGGTTAGCGTTATTGGCTGCTGGGAAACGTTATTGGCTGCTGGTTGGCGTTATTGGCTGCTGGGAAACGTCATTGGCTGCTGGTTGGCGTTATTGGCTGCTGGGAAACGTTATTGGCTGCTGGGTGGCATTATTGGCTGCTGGGAAACGTTATTGGCTGCTGGTTGGCGTTATTGGCTGCTGGGAAACGTCATTGGCTGCTGGTTGGCGTTATTGGCTTCTGGGTAGCGTCATTGGCTGCTGGTTGGCGTTATTGGCTGCTGGGAAACGTCATTGGCTGCTGGTTGGCATTATTGGCTGCTGGGAAGCGTTATTGGCTGCTGGGAAACGTTATTGGCTGCTGGGTGGCATTATTGGCTGCTGGGAAGCGTTATTGGCAGCTGGTTGGCATTATTGGCTGCTGGGAAACGTCATTGGCTGCTGGGAAACGTCATTGGCTGCTGGTTGGCGTTATTGGCTTCTGGGTAGCGTCATTGGCTGCTGGTTGGCGTTATTGGCTTCTGGGTAGCGTCATTGGCTGCTGGTTGGCGTTATTGGCTGCTGGGAAACGTCATTGGCTGCTGGTTGGCGTTATTGGCTGCTGGGAAACGTCATTGGCTGCTGGTTGGCGTTATTGGCTGCTGGGAAACGTTATTGGCTGCTGGGTGGCGTTATTGGCTGCTGGTTGGCGTTATTGGCTTCTGGGTGGCGTTATTGGCTGCTGCTTGGCGTTATTGGCTGCTGGTTAGCGTTATTGGCTTCTGGGTAGCGTCATTGGCTGCTGGTTGGCGTTATTGGCTGCTGGGAAACGTTATTGGCTGCTGGGTGGCATTATTGGCTTCTGGGTAGCGTCATTGGCTGCTGGTTGGCGTTATTGGCTGCTGGGAAACGTCATTGGCTGCTGGTTGGCGTTTTGGCTGCTGGGAAACGTTATTGGCTGCTGGTTGGCGTTATTGGCTGCTGGGAAACGTCATTGGCTGCTGGGTGGCATTATTGGCTGTTGGGAAACGTTATTGGCTGCTGGTTGGCATTATTGGCTGCTGGGAAACGTCATTGGCTGCTGGGTGGCATTATTGGCTGCTGGGAAACGTTATTGGCTGCTGGTTGGCGTTATTGGCTGCTGGGAAACGTTATTGGCTGCTGGTTGGCATTATTGGCTGCTGGGAAACGTCATTGGCTGCTGGTTGGCGTTATTGGCTGCTGGGAAACGTCATTGGCTGCTGGTTGGCGTTATTGGCTTCTGGGTAGCGTCATTGGTTGCTGGTTGGCGTTATTGGCTGCTGGGAAACGTCATTGGCTGCTGGTTGGCGTTATTGGCTGCTGGGAAACGTTATTGGCTGCTGGGTGGCATTATTGGCTGCTGGGAAGCGTTATTGGCTGCTGGGAAACGTTATTGGCTGCTGGTTGGCGTTATTGGCTGCTGGGAAACGTTATTGGCTGCTGGGTGGCATTATTGGCTGCTGGGAAACGTCATTGGCTGCTGGGAAACGTCATTGGCTGCTGGTTGGCGTTATTGGCTGCTGGGAAACGTTATTGGCTGCTGGGTGGCATTATTGGCTGCTGGGAAACGTCATTGGCTGCTGGGAAACGTCATTGGCTGCTGGTTGGCGTTATTGGCTGCTGGGAAACGTTATTGGCTGCTGGCTGGCATTATTGGCTGCTGGGAAACGTCATTGGCTGCTGGGAAACGTCATTGGCTGCTGGTTGGCGTTATTGGCTTCTGGGTAGCGTCATTGGCTGCTGGTTGGCGTTATTGGCTGCTGGGAAACGTCATTGGCTGCTGGTTGGCGTTATTGGCTGCTGGGAAACGTCATTGGCTGCTGGTTGGCGTTATTGGCTGCTGGGAAACGTTATTGGCTGCTGGGTGGCATTATTGGCTGCTGGGAAGCGTTATTGGCTGCTGGGAAACGTTATTGGCTGCTGGGTGGCATTATTGGCTGCTGGGAAACGTCATTGGCTGCTGGGAAACGTCATTGGCTGCTAGTTGGCGTTATTGGCTTCTGGGTAGCGTCATTGGCTGCTGGTTGGCGTTATTGGCTGCTGTGAAACGTCATTGGCTGGTGGTTGGCGTTATTGACTGCTGGGAAACGTCATTGGCTGCTGGTTGGCGTTATTGGCTGCTGGGAAACGTTATTGGCTGCTGGTTAGCGTTATTGGCTGCTGGGTGGCGTTATTGGCTGCTGGTTGGCATTATTGGCTGCTGGGAAACGTCATTGGCTGCTGGTTGGCGTTATTGGCTGCTGGGAAACGTTATTGGCTGCTGGGTAGCGTCATTGGGTGCTGGGTGGCGTTATTGGTTGCTGGTTAGCGTTATTGGCTGCTGGGTAGCGTCATTGGCTGCTGGTTGGCATTATTGGCTGCTGGGAAACGTCATTGGCTGCTGGTTGGCGTTATTGGCTGCTGGGAAACGTCATTTCCTGCTGGTTGGCGTTATTGGCTGCTGGGAAACGTCATTGGCTGCTGGGTGGCCTTATTGGCTGCTGGGTGGCGTTATTGGCAGCTGGGTAGGGTTATTGGCTGTGGGCTTGCGTTATTGGCTGCTGGGTGGCGTTATTGGCTGCTGGGAAGCGTTATTGGCTGCTGGGTGGCCTTATTGGCTGCTGGGTGGCGTTATTGGCAGCTGGGTAGGGTTATTGGCTGTGGGCTTGCGTTATTGGCTGCTGGGTGGCGTTATTGGCTGCTGGGAAGCGTTATTGGCTGCTGGGAACCGTTAGTGGCTGCTGGGAAGCGTTATTGGCTGTGGGATAACGTTATTGGCTGCTGGGTAGCGTTACTGGCTGCTGGGTGGTGTTTCTGGCTGCTGGGTGGTGTTATTGGATGCTGGGTAGCGTTATTGGCTGCCAGGTAGCGTTATTGATTGCCGGGTAGCGTTATTGGCTGTCGTGTAGCGTCATTGGGTGTAGGGTGACGTGATTGGCTTCTGGGTGGCGTTACTGGCTGCCGGGTTGTGTTAGTTGCTGCCAGGTGGCGTTATTGGTTGCTGGGTAGCGTTATTGGCTGCCGGGTAGAGATATTGGCTGCCGGGTAGGGTTATTGGCTGCCGGGTAGAGAAATTGGCTGCCGGGTAGAGATATTGGCTGCCGGGTAGAGTTATTGGCTGCCATGGGGAGTTATTGGCTGCTGGGTAGCGTTATTGGCAGCTGGGTAGCGTTATTGGCTGTGGGCTTGCGTTATTGGCTGCCATGGGGAGTTATTGGCTGCTGGGTAGCATTATTGGCTGCCGGGTAGGGTTATTGGCTGCCAGGTAGCGTTATATTGGCTACCGGGTGGCGTTATTGGCTGCTGGGAAGGGTTAATGGCTGCCGCGTGGAGTTACTGGTTGCCGGGTGGCGTTATTGGCTGCTGGGAAGGGTTAATGGCTGCCGCGTGGAGTTACTGGTTGCCGGGTGGCGTTATTGGCTGCTGGGTGGCGTTATTGGCTGCCACGTGGAGTTACTGGTTGCCGGGTGGCGTTATTGGCTGCTGGGAAGCGTTATTGGCTGCCGCGTGGAGTTGCTGGGTGGCGTTATTGGCTGCTGGGTGGCGTTATTGGCTACTTGGTGGCGTTATTGGCTGCCGTGTAGAGTTGCTGGTTGCTGGGTGGCGTTATTGGCTGCTGCGTCGAGTTATTGGCTGCTGGGTAGTGTTATTGGCTGCTGGGTGGGGTTATTGGCTGCCAAGTAGCGTTATTGGCTGCTGGGTGGCGTTATTGGCTGCTGGGAAGCGTTTTTGGCTGCCGCGTGGAGTTACTGGTTGCCGAGTGGCGTTATTGGCTGCTGGGAAGCGTTATTGGCTGCTGGGTGGCGTTATTGGCTGTCGTGTGGAGTTGCTGGGTCGCGTTATTGGCTGCTGGGTGGCGTTATTGGCTGCTGGGTGGCGTTATTGGCTGCTGGGTGGCGTTATTGGCTGCCGCATGGAGTTGCTGGTTGCTGGATGGCGTTATTGGCTGCTGGTTGGCGTTATTGGCTGCTGGGTGGCGTTATTGGGTGCTGGGTCGAGTTATTGGCTGCTGGGTAGTGTTATTGGCTGCTGGGTGGCGTTATTGGCTGCCGGGTAGCGTTATTGGCTGCCGGGTAGCGTTATTGGCTGCTGGGTAGCGTTATTGGATGCTGGGTCGCGTTATTGGCTGCCGAGTAGCGTTATTAGCTGCTGGGAAGCGTTATTGGCTGCCGCGTGGAGTTACTGGTTGCCGGGTGGAGTTATTGCCTGCTGGGTAGCGTTATTGGCTGCTGGGTGGCGTTATTGGCTGCTGGGTGGCGTTATTGGCTGCTGGTTGGCGTTATTGGCTGCTGGGTGGCGTTATTGGCTGCTCAGTGGCGTTATTGGCTGCTGGGTGGCGTTATTGGCTGCTGCTTGGCGTTATTGGCTGCTGGGTAGCGTTATTGGCTGCTGGGTGGCGTCATTGGCTGCTGGTTGGCGTTATTGGCTGCTGGGAAACGTTATTGGCTGCTGGGTGGCGTTATTGGCTGCTGGTTGGCGTTCTTGGCTGCTGGGAAACGTTATTGGCTGCTGGGTGGCGTTATTGGCTGCTGGTTAGCGTTATTGGCTGCTGGGTGGCGTTGTTGGCAGCTGGGTAGGGTTATTGGCTGTGGGCTTGCGTTATTGGCTGCTGGGTGGCGTTATTGGCTGCTGGGTGGCGTTATTGGCTGCTGGGAAGCGTTATTGGCTGCTGGGAAGCGTTATTGGCTGCCGCGTGGAGTTACTGGTTGCTGGGTGGCGTTATTGGCTGCTGGGTGGAGTTATTGGGTGCTGGGTGGCGTTATTGCCTGGCGGGTAGCGTTATTGGCTGCTGGGTAGCGTTATTGGCTGCTGGGTGGTTATTATATTAGCTGCTAGGAAGCGTTATTGGCTGCCGCATGGAGTTACTGGTTGCGGGGTGGAGTTATTTTCTGCTGGGTGGCGTTATTGGCTGCTGGGTGGCGTTATTGGCTGCTGGGTTGCGTTATTGGCTGCTGGGTAGCGTTCTTGGCTCCCGGTAGCGTTATTGTTTGCTGGGTAGTGTTATTGCCTGCCGGGTGGAGTTATTGGCTGCTGGGTAACATTATTGGCTTCTGGGTGGCGTTATTGGCTGCTGGGAAATTTATTGGCAGCTGGGTGGCGTTATTGGTTGCTGGATGGTGTTATTGGCTGCTGGTTAGCGTTATTGGCTGATGGGTAGCGTTATTGGCTGCTGGGTGGCGTTATTGGTTGCTGGATGGCGTTATTGGCTGCTGGTTAGCGTTATTGGCTGATGGGTAGCGTTATTGGCTGCTGGGTCGCGTTATTTGATGCTAAGTAGCGTTATTGGCTGCTGGGTAGCGTTACTGGCTGCTGGGAAATTTATTGGCTGCTGGGTAGCGTTATTGGCTGCTAGGTAGCGTTATTGATTTCCGGGTAGCGTTATTCGCTGTCGTGTAGCGTCATTGGCTGTAGGGTGACGTGATTGGCTTCTGGGTGGCGTTACTGGCTGCCGGGTTGTGTTAGTTGCTGCCGGGTAGCGTTATTGGTTGCTGTGTAGTGTTATTGGCTGCCGGGTCGTGATATTGGCTGCCGGGTAGGGTTATTGGCTGCCGGGTGGCGTTATTGGCTGCCATGGGGAGTTATTGGCTGCTGAGTAGCGTTATTGGCAGCTGGGTAGCGTTATTGGCTGTGGGTTTGCGTTATTGGCTGCCATGGGGAGTTATTGGCTGCTTGGTAGCATTATTGGCTGCCGGGTAGAGTTATTGGCTGCCGGGTAGCGTTATTGGCTACCGGGTGGCGTTATTGGCTGCTGGGAAGCGTTAATGGCTGCCGCGTCGAGTTACTGGTTGCCGGGTGGCATTATAGGCTGCTGGGTGGCGTTATTGGCTGCTGGTTGGCGTTATTGGCTTCTGGGTAGCGTCATTGGCTGCTGGTTGGCGTTATTGGCTGCTGGGAAACGTCATTGGCTGCTGGTTGGCGTTATTGGCTGCTGGGAAACGTCATTGGCTGCTGGTTGGCGTTATTGGCTGCTGGGAAACGTTATTGGCTGCTGGGTGGCGTTATTGGCTGCCATGGGGAGTTATTGGCTGCTTGGTAGCATTAATGGCTGCCGGGTAGAGTTATTGGCTGCCGGGTAGCGTTATTGGCTACCGGGTGGCGTTATTGGCTGCTGGGAAGCGTTAATGGCTGCCGCGTCGAGTTACTGGTTGCCGGGTGGCGTTATTGGCTGCTGGGTGGCGTTATTGGCTGCTGGTTGGCGTTATTGGCTTCTGGGTGGCGTTATTGGCTGCTGCTTGGCGTTATTGGCTGCTGGTTAGCGTTATTGGCTTCTGGGTAGCGTCATTGGCTGCTGGTTGGCGTTATTGGCTGCTGGGAAACGTTATTGGCTGCTGCTTGGCGTTATTGGCTGCTGGTTAGCGTTATTGGCTGCTGGGAAACGTTATTGGCTGCTGGTTGGCGTTATTGGCTGCTGGGAAACGTCATTGGCTGCTGGTTGGCGTTATTGGCTGCTGGGAAACGTTATTGGCTGCTGGGTGGCATTATTGGCTGCTGGGAAACGTTATTGGCTGCTGGTTGGCGTTATTGGCTGCTGGGAAACGTCATTGGCTGCTGGTTGGCGTTATTGGCTTCTGGGTAGCGTCATTGGCTGCTGGTTGGCGTTATTGGCTGCTGGGAAACGTCATTGGCTGCTGGTTGGCATTATTGGCTGCTGGGAAGCGTTATTGGCTGCTGGGAAACGTTATTGGCTGCTGGGTGGCATTATTGGCTGCTGGGAAGCGTTATTGGCTGCTGGTTGGCATTATTGGCTGCTGGGAAACGTCATTGGCTGCTGGGAAACGTCATTGGCTGCTGGTTGGCGTTATTGGCTTCTGGGTAGCGTCATTGGCTGCTGGTTGGCGTTATTGGCTTCTGGGTAGCGTCATTGGCTGCTGGTTGGCGTTATTGGCTGCTGGGAAACGTCATTGGCTGCTGGTTGGCGTTATTGGCTGCTGGGAAACGTCATTGGCTGCTGGTTGGCGTTATTGGCTGCTGGGAAACGTTATTGGCTGCTGGGTGGCGTTATTGGCTGCTGGTTGGCGTTATTGGCTTCTGGGTGGCGTTATTGGCTGCTGCTTGGCGTTATTGGCTGCTGGTTAGCGTTATTGGCTTCTGGGTAGCGTCATTGGCTGCTGGTTGGCGTTATTGGCTGCTGGGAAACGTTATTGGCTGCTGGGTGGCATTATTGGCTTCTGGGTAGCGTCATTGGCTGCTGGTTGGCGTTATTGGCTGCTGGGAAACGTCATTGGCTGCTGGTTGGCGTTTTGGCTGCTGGGAAACGTTATTGGCTGCTGGTTGGCGTTATTGGCTGCTGGGAAACGTCATTGGCTGCTGGGTGGCATTATTGGCTGTTGGGAAACGTTATTGGCTGCTGGTTGGCATTATTGGCTGCTGGGAAACGTCATTGGCTGCTGGGTGGCATTATTGGCTGCTGGGAAACGTTATTGGCTGCTGGTTGGCGTTATTGGCTGCTGGGAAACGTTATTGGCTGCTGGTTGGCATTATTGGCTGCTGGGAAACGTCATTGGCTGCTGGTTGGCGTTATTGGCTGCTGGGAAACGTTATTGGCTGCTGGGTGGCATTATTGGCTGCTGGGAAACGTTATTGGCTGCTGGTTGGCATTATTGGCTGCTGGGAAACGTCATTGGCTGCTGGTTGGCGTTATTGGCTTCTGGGTAGCGTCATTGGTTGCTGGTTGGCGTTATTGGCTGCTGGGAAACGTCATTGGCTGCTGGTTGGCGTTATTGGCTGCTGGGAAACGTTATTGGCTGCTGGGTGGCATTATTGGCTGCTGGGAAGCGTTATTGGCTGCTGGGAAACGTTATTGGCTGCTGGTTGGCGTTATTGGCTGCTGGGAAACGTTATTGGCTGCTGGGTGGCATTATTGGCTGCTGGGAAACGTCATTGGCTGCTGGGAAACGTCATTGGCTGCTGGTTGGCATTATTGGCTGCTGGGAAACGTTATTGGCTGCTGGGTGGCATTATTGGCTGCTGGGAAACGTCATTGGCTGCTGGGAAACGTCATTGGCTGCTGGTTGGCGTTATTGGCTGCTGGGAAACGTTATTGGCTGCTGGCTGGCATTATTGGCTGCTGGGAAACGTCATTGGCTGCTGGGAAACGTCATTGGCTGCTGGTTGGCGTTATTGGCTTCTGGGTAGCGTCATTGGCTGCTGGTTGGCGTTATTGGCTGCTGGGAAACGTCATTGGCTGCTGGTTGGCGTTATTGGCTGCTGGGAAACGTCATTGGCTGCTGGTTGGCGTTATTGGCTGCTGGGAAACGTTATTGGCTGCTGGGTGGCATTATTGGCTGCTGGGAAGCGTTATTGGCTGCTGGGAAACGTTATTGGCTGCTGGGTGGCATTATTGGCTGCTGGGAAACGTCATTGGCTGCTGGGAAACGTCATTGGCTGCTAGTTGGCGTTATTGGCTTCTGGGTAGCGTCATTGGCTGCTGGTTGGCGTTATTGGCTGCTGTGAAACGTCATTGGCTGGTGGATGGCGTTATTGACTGCTGGGAAACGTCATTGGCTGCTGGTTGGCGTTATTGGCTGCTGGGAAACGTTATTGGCTGCTGGTTAGCGTTATTGGCTGCTGGGTGGCGTTATTGGCTGCTGGTTGGCATTATTGGCTGCTGGGAAACGTCATTGGCTGCTGGTTGGCGTTATTGGCTGCTGGGAAACGTTATTGGCTGCTGGGTAGCGTCATTGGGTGCTGGGTGGCGTTATTGGCTGCTGGTTAGCGTTATTGGCTGCTGGGTAGCGTCATTGGCTGCTGGTTGGCATTATTGGCTGCTGGGAAACGTCATTGGCTGCTGGTTGGCGTTATTGGCTGCTGGGAAACGTCATTGGCTGCTGGTTGGCGTTATTGGCTGCTGGGAAACGTTATTGGCTGCTGGGTGGCCTTATTGGCTGCTGGGTGGCGTTATTGGCAGCTGGGTAGGGTTATTGGCTGTGGGCTTGCGTTATTGGCTGCTGGGTGGCGTTATTGGCTGCTGGGAAGCGTTATTGGCTGCTGGGAACCGTTAGTGGCTGCTGGGAAGCGTTATTGGCTGTGGGATAACGTTATTGGCTGCTGGGTAGCGTTACTGGCTGCTGGGTGGTGTTTCTGGCTGCTGGGTGGTGTTATTGGATGCTGGGTAGCGTTATTGGCTGCCAGGTAGCGTTATTGATTGCCGGGTAGCGTTATTGGCTGTCGTGTAGCGTCATTGGGTGTAGGGTGACGTGATTGGCTTCTGGGTGGCGTTACTGGCTGCCGGGTTGTGTTAGTTGCTGCCAGGTGGCGTTATTGGTTGCTGGGTAGCGTTATTGGCTGCCGGGTAGAGATATTGGCTGCCGGGTAGGGTTATTGGCTGCCGGGTAGAGATATTGGCTGCCGGGTAGAGATATTGGCTGCCGGGTAGAGTTATTGGCTGCCATGGGGAGTTATTGGCTGCTGGGTAGCGTTATTGGCAGCTGGGTAGCGTTATTGGCTGTGGGCTTGCGTTATTGGCTGCCATGGGGAGTTATTGGCTGCTGGGTAGCATTATTGGCTGCCGGGTAGGGTTATTGGCTGCCAGGTAGCGTTATATTGGCTACCGGGTGGCGTTATTGGCTGCTGGGAAGGGTTAATGGCTGCCGCGTGGAGTTACTGGTTGCCGGGTGGCGTTATTGGCTGCTGGGAAGGGTTAATGGCTGCCGCGTGGAGTTACTGGTTGCCGGGTGGCGTTATTGGCTGCTGGGTGGCGTTATTGGCTGCCACGTGGAGTTACTGGTTGCCGGGTGGCGTTATTGGCTGCTGGGAAGCGTTATTGGCTGCCGCGTGGAGTTGCTGGGTGGCGTTATTGGCTGCTGGGTGGCGTTATTGGCTACTTGGTGGTGTTATTGGCTGCCGTGTAGAGTTGCTGGTTGCTGGGTGGCGTTATTGGCTGCTGCGTCGAGTTATTGGCTGCTGGGTAGTGTTATTGGCTGCTGGGTGGGGTTATTGGCTGCCAAGTAGCGTTATTGGCTGCTGGGTGGCGTTATTGGCTGCTGGGAAGCGTTTTTGGCTGCCGCGTGGAGTTACTGGTTGCCGAGTGGCGTTATTGGCTGCTGGGAAGCGTTATTGGCTGCTGGTTGGCGTTATTGGCTGTCGTGTGGAGTTGCTGGGTCACGTTATTGGCTGCTGGGTGGCGTTATTGGCTGCTGGGTGGCGTTATTGGCTGCTGGGTGGCGTTATTGGCTGCCGCATGGAGTTGCTGGTTGCTGGATGGCGTTATTGGCTGCTGGTTGGCGTTATTGGCTGCTGGGTGGCGTTATTGGGTGCTGGGTCGAGTTATTGGCTGCTGGGTAGTGTTATTGGCTGCTGGGTGGCGTTATTGGCTGCCGGGTAGCGTTATTGGCTGCCGGGTAGCGTTATTGGCTGCTGGGTAGCGTTATTGGATGCTGGGTCGCGTTATTGGCTGCCGAGTAGCGTTATTAGCTGCTGGGAAGCGTTATTGGCTGCCGCGTGGAGTTACTGGTTGCCGGGTGGAGTTATTGCCTGCTGGGTAGCGTTATTGGCTGCTGGGTGGCGTTATTGGCTGCTGGGTGGCGTTATTGGCTGCTGGTTGGCGTTATTGGCTGCTGGGTGGCGTTATTGGCTGCTCAGTGGCGTTATTGGCTGCTGGGTGGCGTTATTGGCTGCTGCTTGGCGTTATTGGCTGCTGGTTTGCGTTATTGGCTGCTGGGTAGCGTTATTGGCTGCTGGGTGGCGTCATTGGCTGCTGGTTGGCGTTATTGGCTGCTGGGAAACGTTATTGGCTGCTGGGTGGCGTTATTGGCTGCTGGTTGGCGTTCTTGGCTGCTGGGAAACGTTATTGGCTGCTGGGTGGCGTTATTGGCTGCTGGTTAGCGTTATTGGCTGCTGGGTGGCGTTATTGGCAGCTGGGTAGGGTTATTGGCTGTGGGCTTGCGTTATTGGCTGCTGGGTGGCGTTATTGGCTGCTGGGTGGCGTTATTGGCTGCTGGGAAGCGTTATTGGCTGCTGGGAAGCGTTATTGGCTGCCACGTGGAGTTATTGGCTGCCGGGTAGCGTTATTGGCTGCCGGGTGGCGTTATTGGCTGCTGGGAAGCGTTATTGGCTGCCACGTGGAGTTATTGGCTGCCGGGTAGCGTTATTGGCTGCCGGGTGGCGTTATTGGCTGCTGGGTGGCGTTATTGGCTGCTGGGAAGCGTTATTGGCTGCTGGGTGGAGTTATTGGCTGTAATTCGTTTGCGGAACGTGAGACACATTGACGAATCACCAGGGTGACAGTTTATAGCCGGATCGGGATTTGACCCCAGGTTCGATATGTTGAAGGTGAGTGCGCATACCTGTCGGCCACCCTGCTGACCCAATAAACACATTATTTTGCCCTCTGTGTGGATTCCATACATTGATCAATTCAAAATGTCTCTACTCATGTTGGGAAAACAATTATTTTATATCGCAGCATGTGTCATATAAAAATATAAAAAGACAATTTCATTGAGGCAAATTAAATATGTAATCTATAGTATAAATGTGACACTGCTCCAGGTTGCTTTTTGGCCAGGTGCACGCACAGGCAAAAAATGCAGTTCAGAGATCAAAGTAATAAGTTAGTGACGTGCGTGACCGTGCCCTGGTCACATGACGTCCAGGTAACTCTCGTGCAGCAGGTGGAAGGACAATCGTCCGAAGAATGTCCGCGCCAGGCCGTGCAGTAGCCTTGGGTACCAGTGCACGCCGGTGGAGTTGTCCGCCATGACGGGGCGACCAGGTAGCGCGTGCCAGATGCGCACGGGCGCGAAGAGCAGGTGCGCGAGACCTTGGTCCTCCAACATTGCGTAGCACGAAACGAGCACGTCGTTCACCACGACCGTGCCCTCGGCGGAGAGCGGCGCAAACGCACCAAGGTGTTCGCGCACCGCCACCGAACGGACTCGGCTCGGCCGCATTTGGGCGCTCGCTTCGTCCCAGACGGTCACAAAGTCCCCGGGAAGGACCCGCGCTGCGAACGTGGCCACGAATCCACGTGGGAATCGCGTGGCGTTGGACGACGTGTAGAGGAGGTGCGCGGCCGAGGCGAACAGGTGATGTGGAGGATCCGCGGTCTCGATGTCGTGGAAGAGGAGCGACGCCGTGGGCTGTCGGTCGAGGAAAAGCAGCACCGGGCTGAAGACGGGTCGACCCACAGGATCCATGGCGAGAACCCGCTCTCCGGGCCGCAGGTTCTGCAAGGTGCTCATTTCGCCGCCCTGAAGGCGCACCGTGCTCGCACCTGGAAAACACCCTCCTGTGCGAGCTGCCATGGAATTCTCTGCGGGACGTGAGGGTATCGAGGGCAAGGAAGATAGAGGAGAAATGAGATGCAAAAGGTGGTCGTTGTACTCTCATTGCCATGATGGTGTGTGGCTCATAGCAATTAGTACCGCGTGTTGTGCGGGAAAACGCGTGCCGCCTTAGTACCTCGTGCCATGCGAGCTAACGCGTGCCGCCTTAGTACCGCGTGCCATGCGGGCAAACGCGTGCCACCTTAGTACCGCGTGCCGTGCGGCAAACGCGTGCCGCCTTAGTACCACGTGCCGTGCAGGCAAACGCATGCCGCCTTTGTACCGCGTGACGTGCGGGCAAACGCGTGCCGCCTTAGAACCGCGTGCCCCTTCAGTACCGCCTGTCGTGCGGGCTAACGCGTGACACCTTAGTACCACGTGTCGTGCGGGCAAACACGTGCCACCTTAGTACCGCGTGCCGTGCGGGCAAACGCGTGCCACCTTAGTACCGCGTGCCGGTCGGGCAAACGCATGCTGCCTTAGTACAGTGTGTCGTGCGGGCTAACGCGTGCCGCCTTAGTACCGTGTGCTGCCTAAGTACCGTGTGCTGCCTTAGTACCGCCTGTCATGCGGGCTAAGGCGTAACGCCTGAGTACCATGTGCCGTGCGGGCAAAGGCGTGCTGCCTTAGTACCACGTGTAGTGCGGGCTAACACGTGCCGCCTTAGTACCGCGTGCCGTGCGGGCAAACGCGTGCCACCTTAGTACCGCGTGCCGGTTGGGCAAACGCATGCTGCCTTAGTACAGTGTGTCGTGCGGGCTAACGCGTGCCGCCTTAGTACCGTGTGCTGCCTAAGTACCGTGTGCTGCCTTAGTACCGCCTGTCATGCGGGCTAAGGCGTAACGCCTGAGTACCATGTGCCGTGCGGGCAAAGGCATGCTGCCTTAGTCCCACGTGTAGTGCGGGCTAACACGTGCCGCCTTAGTATTGTGTGCCGTGTGGGCAAACGCATGCCGCCTTAGTACAGCGTGTCATGTGGGCTAACGCGTGCCGCCTTAGTACCGCATGTCGAGTGGGCTAATGCGTGCCGTCTTAGTACCGCGTGCCGTGCGGGCAAACGCATGCCACCTTAATACCACGTGCCGTGCAGGCAAACACGTGCCACCTTAGTACCGCGTGCCGGTCGGGCAAACGCATGCTGCCTTAGTACAGTGTGTCATGCGGGCTAACGCATGCCGCCTTAGTACCGCGTGCCGTGCGGGCAAATGCATGCTGCCTTAGTAGCGCGTGTCGTGAGGGCTAACGCATGCCGCCTTAGTACCGTGTGCTGCCTTAGTACCGCCTGTCATGCGGGCTAAGGCGAAACGCCTGAGTACCATGTGCCGTGCGGGCAAAGGCGTGCTGCCTTAGTACCACGTGTAGTGCGGGCTAACACGTGCCGCCTTAGTATTGTGTGCCGTGCGGGCAAACGCATGCCGCCTTAGTACAGCGTGTCATGTGGGCTAACGCGTGCTGCCTTAGTACCGCATGTCGAGCGGGCTAATGCGTGCCATCTTAGTACCGTGTGCCGTGCGGGCAAACGCATGCCACCTTAATACCACGTGCCGTGCAGGCAAACACCTGCCGCCTTAGTACAGCGTGCCATGCGTGCAAACGTGTGCCACCTTAGTACCACGTGTCATGCAGGCTAACGCGTGCCACGTTAGTACCACGTGTCATGCAGGCTAACGCATGCCACCTTAGTACCGCGTGCGATGTGGGCAAATGCATGCCGCTTTAGTACCACGTGTCGTGCCGGCTAATGCGTGCCACCTTAGTACCGCGTGCCGTGCGGGCAAACGTGTGCCACCTTAGTACCGCGTGTCATGCAGGCTAACGCGTGCCACCTTATTACCGCGTGCCGGTCGGGCAAACGCATGCTGCCTTAGTACAGTGTGTCATGCGGGCTAACGCATGCCGCCTTAGTACCGCGTGCCGTGCGGGCAAATGCATGCTGCCTTAGTAGCGCGTGTCGTGAGGGCTAACGCATGCCGCCTTAGTACCGTGTGCTGCCTTAGTACCGCCTGTCATGCGGGCTAAGGCGAAACGCCTGAGTACCATGTGCCGTGCGGGCAAAGGCGTGCTGCCTTAGTACCACGTGTAGTGCGGGCTAACACGTGCCGCCTTAGTATTGTGTGCCGTGTGGGCAAACGCATGCCGCCTTAGTACAGCGTGTCATGTGGGCTAACGCGTGCTGCCTTAGTACCGCATGTCGAGCGGGCTAATGCGTGCCATCTTAGTACCGCGTGCCGTGCGGGCAAACGCATGCCACCTTAATACCACGTGCCGTGCAGGCAAACACCTGCCGCTTTAGTACAGCGTGCCATGCGTGCAAACGTGTGCCACCTTAGTACCACGTGTCATGCAGACTAATGCGTGCCACGTTAGTACCACGTGTCATGCAGGCTAATGCATGGCACCTTAGTACCGCGTGCGATGTGGGCAAATGCGTGCCGCTTTAGTACCACGTGTCGTGCCGGCTAATGCGTGCCACCTTAGTACAGCGTGCCGTGCGGGCAAACGTGTGCCACCTTAGTACCGCGTGTCATGCAGGCTAACGCGTGCCACCTTAGTACCGCGTGTAATGCGGGCTAACGTGTGACGCCTTAGTACCACTTGCCATGTGGGCAAATGCGTGCCGCATTAATACTGCGTGCTGTGCGGGCAAACGCCTGCCGCCTTCGTATCACGTGTCGTGCGGGCAAACGCGTGCCGCCTTAATACCGTGTGCCGTGGGGGCTAACGCGTGCTGCCTTAGTACAGCATGTCATGCGGGCTAACGTGTGCCGCCTTAGTACCACATGTCATTTGGAATAAGGCGTGCTGCCTCAGTACCGTGTGACGCCTTAGTACCGTCTAAGGCCTTGGTACCACATGTCGTGTGAGCTAACTCTTGCCGCCTTAGTACAACGTGTTATGTGGGCAAACGCGTGCCGCCTTAGTATCACGTGTCGTGCGGGCAAACGTGTGCCGCCTTAATACCTTGTGCCGTGCGGGCTAACGCGTGCTGCCTTTGCACAGCATGTCATGCGGGCTAACGCATGCCACCCTAGTGCCACATGTCGTTTGGAATAAGGCGTGCTGCCTCAGTACCGTGTGACGCCTTAGTACCGTATAAGGCCTTGGTACCGCGTGTCATGTGAGCTAACTCTTACCGCCTTAGTACAACGTGTCGTGCGGGTGAACGCATGCCGCCTTAGTGCAGCGTGTTGTGTGGGCCAACGCATGCCGCCTTCGTACCACATGTTATGCAGGCTAATGCGTGCCGCCTTCGTACCACTTGACATGTGGGCTAACGTGTGCCACCTCAGTACCGCGTGTCATGCAGGCAAACGCGTGCTGCCGAAGTACCACGTGTTATGCGGGCTAACGTGTGACGCCTTAGTACCACGTGCCGTGCGGGCAAACGCGTGCCGCCTTAATACCGTGTGCCATGTGGGCTAACGCGTGCTGCCTTAGTACCACGTGTAGTGCGGGCTAACACGTACCGCCTTAGTATTGCGTGCCGTGCGGGCAAATGCATGCCGCCTTAGTACAGTGTGTCAAGTGGGCTAACGCGTGCTACCTTAGTACCGCATGTCGAGCGAGCTAATGCAGGCTAACGCATTCCACGTTAGTACCACGTGTCATGCAGGCGAACGCATGCCACCTTAGTACCACGTGCGATGTGGGCAAACGCGTGCCGCCTACGTACCACTTGACATGTGGGCTAACGCGTGCCGCCTTAGTACCGCGTGTCGTTTGGAATAAGGCGTTTTGCCTCAGTACCGTGTGATGCCTTAGTACCGTGTAAGGTCTTGGTACCGCGTGTCGTGTGAGCTAACTCTTGCCGCCTTAGTACAACGTGTTATGCGGGCAAACGCGTGCCGCCTTAGTATCATGTGTCGTGCGGGCAAACGCGTGCCGCCTTAATACCGTGTGCCATGCAGGCTAACGCATGCTGCCTTAGTACAGCATGTCATGCGGGCTAACGCGTGCCACCCTAGTGCCACGTGTCGTTTGGAATAAGGCGTGCTGCCTCAGTACCATGTGACACCTTAGTACCGTGTAAGGCCTTGGTACCGCGTGTCATGTGAGCTAACTCTTGCCACCTTAGTTCGTGTTGTGCGGGTGAACGCGTGCCGCCTTAGTACAGTGTGTTGTGTGGGCCAATGCGTGCCACCTTAGTACCGTGTGTCGCATGGGCTAACGCATGCCGCCCTCGTACCGCATGTCATGCGGGCTAACGCGTGCCGCCTATGTACCACTTGACATGTGGGCTAATGTGTGCCACCTCAGCACCGCGTGTCATGCAGGCTAACGCATGCCGCCGAAGTACCATGTGTTATGCAGGCTTTTGCATGACGCCTTCGTACCGCATGTTGTGCGGGCTAACGCGTGCCGCCTTAGTACCCCTTGTTGTTTGGGCTAACGTGTGCCACCTTTGTACCGCATGTTATGCGGGCTAACGCGTGATGCCTTAGTACCATGTGCTATGCGGGCTAATGCGTGACGCCTTAGTACCATGTGCCGTGCAGGCAAACACGTGCCGCCTTAATACCGTGTGCCATGCGGGAAAACGCATGCCGCCTTTGTATCGCGTGTCGTGCGGGCAAACGCGTGCCGCCTTAATACCGTGTGCCATGCGGGCTAATGCGTGCTGCCTTAGTACCACGTGTAGTGCGGGCTAACATGTGTCGCCTTAGTATTGCGTGCCGTGCGGGCAAACACATGCCGCCTTAGTACAGTGTGTCATGTGGGCTAACGCGTGCTACCTTAGTACCGCATGTCGAGCGGGCTAATGCGTGCCGTCTTAGTACCGTGTGCCGTGCGGGCAAACGCATGCCACCTTAATACCACATGCCGTGCGGGCAAACACGTGCCACCTTAGTACAGCGTGCCATGCGGGCAAACGTGTGCCACCTTAGTACCACGTGTCATGCAGGCTAACGCATGCCACGATAGTCCCACGTGTCATGCAGGCTAATGCATGCCACCTTAGTACCGCGTGCGATGTGGGTAAACGCATGCCGCCTTAGTACCACATGTCGTGCCGTCTAATGCGTGCCACCTTCGTACCGCGTGCCGTGCGGGCAAACGTGTGCCACCTTCGTACCGCGTGTCATGCAGGCTAACGCATGCCACCTTAGTACCACGTGTAATGCGGGCTAACGCGTGACGCCTTCGTACCACGTGCCGTGCGGGCAAACGCGCTGCCTGCCATGTGGGCAAATGCATGCCGCCTTAGTATCACGTGTCATGCGGGCAAACGCGTGCCGCCTTAATACCGTGTGCCGTGCGGGCTAACGCGTGCTGCCTTAGTACAGCATGTCATGCGGGCTAACGCGTGCCGCCTTAGTACTGCGTGCCGTTTGGAATAAGGCGTGCTGCCTCAGTACCGTGTGACGCCTTAGTACCGTGTAAGGCCTTGGTACCGCGTGTCGTGTGAGCTAACTCTTGCCGCCTTAGTACAACATGTTATGTGGGCAAACGCGTGCCGCCTTAGTATCATGTGTCGTGCAGGCAAACGTGTGCCGTGCGGGCTAACGCGTGCTGCCTTAGTACAGCATGTCATGCGGGCTACCGCGTGCCACCCTCGTGCCACGTGTCGTTTGGAATAAGGCGTGCTGCCTCAGTACCGTGTGACACCTTAGTACCGTGTAAGGCCTTGGTACCGCGTGTCATGTGAGCTAACTCTTGCCGCCTTAGTACAACGTGTCGTGCGGGTGAACGTGTGCCGCCTTATTACCACATGTCATGCGGGCTAACGCGTGCCGCCTTAGTACCGCTTGTCGTTTGGGCTAACGTGTGCCACCTTTATACCACATGTTATGCGGGCTAACGTGTGATGCCTTAGTACCACGTGCCATGCGGGCAAATGCATGCCACCTTAATACCGCATGCCAGGCGGGCAAACGCATGCCGCCTTAGTATCGCGTGTCATGCGGGCAAACGGGTGTCGCCTTAATACCGTGTGCCGTGCGGGCTAACGCATGCTGCCTTCGTACAGCGTGTCATGCGGTCTAACGCGTGCCGCCTTTGTACTACGTGCCACCCTAGTACCACGTGTCATGTGGAATAAGGCGTGCTGCCTCAGTACCACGTGCCGCCTTAGTACCACGTGCCGTGCAGGCAAACATGTGCCGCCTTAATACCACGTGCCTTGCACACAAACACGTCCCGCCTTAATACCGCGTGCCATGCGGGCAAACACGTTCCGCCTTCGTACCGCCTGTCATGCGGGCAAACGTATGCCACCTTAGTACCACGTGCCACTCTAGTACCACGTGTCGTGTGGACTAACGCGTGCTGCCGCAGTACCATGTGGCGCCTTAGTACCATGTACCGCCTTGGTACTGCGTGTTGTGTGAGCTAACTCTTGCCGCCTGAGTTCAACGTGTCGTGCAGGCGAATGTGTGCTGCCTTAGTACAGCGTGTTGTGTGGGCTAACGCATGCCGCCTCCGTACCGCATGTCATGTGAGCTAACTCTTGCCGCCTTCGTACAACGTGTCGTGCGGGCGAACGTGTGCCGCTTTAGCACCGTGTGCCGTGTGGGCTAACGCATGCCGCCTTCATACCGCATGTCGTGCAGGCAAACGTGTGCCGCCTTTGTACCGTGTGCCATGCGGGCAAACGCATGCCACCTTAGTACCGCGTGCCATGCGGAAAACGCGTGCCGCCTTAGTACTGTGTGCCTTGCGGGCTAACACGTGCCGCCTTATTACCGTGTGCCGTGCGGGCATACGCGTGCCGCCTTAGTACCACGTGCCGTGCAGGCAAACGTGTGCCATCTTTGTACCGCGTGCAGTGCGGGAAAACGCGTGCCGCCTTAGAACCGCGTGCCCCCTCAGTACCGCCTGTCATGCGGGCTAATGCATGACACCTTAGTACCGCGTGCCGTGCGGGCAAACACGTGCCGCCTTAGTACGGCGTGCCGTGCGGGCAAACGCGTGCCACCTTAGTACCGCATGCCGGGTGGGCAAACGCATGCTGCCTTAGTACAGTGTGTCGTGCGGGCTAATGCGTGCCGCCTTAGTACCGCGTGCCGTGCGGGCAAATGCATGCTGCCTTAGTAGCGCGTGTCATGGGGGCTAACACGTGCCACCTTTGTACCGTGTGCTGCCTTAGTACCGTGTGCTGCCTTCGTACCGCCTGTCATGCGGGCTAAGGTGTAATGCCTGAGTACCATGTGCCATGCGGGCAAAGGCGTGCTGCCTTAGTACCACGTGTAGTGCGGGCTAACACGTGCCGCCTTAGTATTGCGTGCCGTGTGGGCAAACGCATGCCGCCTTAGTACAGCCTGTCATGTGGGCTAACTCGTGCCGCCTTAGAACCGCATGTCGAGCGGGCTAATGCGTGCCGTCTTAGTACAGCGTGCCGTGTGGGCAAACACATGCTGCCTTAATACCACGTGCCGTGCGGGCAAACACGTGCCGCCTTAGTACAGCGTGCCATGCGTGCAAACGTGTGCCACCTTAGTACCACGTGTAATGCGGGCTAACACGTGACGCCTTAGTACCGCGTGTCATGCCGTCTAATGCGTGCCACCTTCGTACCGCGTGCCGTGTGGGCAAATGTGTGCCACCTTCGTACCGCGTGTCATGCAGGCTAACGCATGCCACCTTAGTACCACGTGTAATGCGGGCTAACGCGTGACGCCTTAGTACCACGTGCAGTGCGGGCAAACGCGCTGCCTGCCGTGTGGGCAAACGCATGCCGCCTTAGTATCACGTGTCGTGCGGGCAAACGCGTGCCGCCTTAATACCGTGTGCCGTGCGGGCTAACGCGTGCTGCCTTAGTACAGCATGTCATGCGGACTAACGCGTGCCGCCTTAGTACCGCGTGCCGTTTGGAATAAGGCGTGCTGCCTCAGTACCGTGTGACGCCTTAGTACCGTGTAAGGCCTTGGTACCGCGTGTCGTGTGAGCTAACTCTTGCCACCTTAGTAAACGTGTTATGCGGGCAAACGCGTGCCGCCTTAGTATCACGTGTCGTGCGGGCAAACGCGTGCCGCCTTAATACCGTGTGCCGTTTGGAATAAGGCGTGCTGCCTCAGTACCGTGTGACGCCTTAGTACCGTGTAAGGCCTTGGTACCGCGTGTCATGTGAGCTAACTCTTGCCGCCTTAGTACAACGTGTCGTGCGGGCTAACGCATGCCGCCTTTGTACCACTTGTCGTTTGGGCTAACGTGTGCCACCTTTGTACCGCATGTTATGCGGGCTAACGCATGATGCCTTAGTACCACGTGCCATGTGGGCAAACGCATGCCACCTTAATACCGCATGCCATGCGGGCAAACGCATGCCGCCTTAGTATCGCGTGTCGTGCGGGCAAACGGGTGCCGCCTTAATACCGTGTGCCGTGCGGGCTAACGCATGCTGCCTTAGTACAGCGTGTCATGCGGTCTAACGCGTGCCGCCTTTGTACTACGTGCCACGTGTCGTGTGGAATAAGGCGTGCTGCCTCAGTACCACGTGCTGCCTTAGTACCGCGTGCCGTGCAGGCAAACACGTGCCGCCTTCATACCACTTGCCTTGCACACAAACACGTCCCGCCTTAAAACCGCGTGCCATGCGGGCAAACACGTTCCGCCTTCGTACCGCCTGTCATGTGGGCAAACGTGTGCCACCTTAGTACCACGTGCCACTCTAGTACCACGTGTCGTGTGGACTAACGCGTGCTGCCGCAGTACTGTGTGACGCCTTAGTACCATGTACCGCCTTGGTACTGCGTGTTGTGTGAGCTAACTCTTGCCGCCTTAGTACAACGTGTCGTGCGGGCGAATGCGTGCAGCCTTAGTACAGCGTGTTGTGTGGGCTAACGCATGCCGCCTTCGTACCGCATGTCATGTGAGCTAACTCTTGCCGCCTTAGTACAACGTGTCGTGCGGGCGAACGTGTGCCTCCTTAGTACCGCGTGTCGTGTGGGCTAACGCATGCCGCCTTCATACCACATGTCATGCGGCTAACGCGTTCCGCCTTAGTACCACTTGTCGTGTGGGCTAACGTGTGCCGCCTTTGAACCGCGTGTCATGCGGGATAACGCGTGCCGCCTTGGTGACGCGTGTCGTGCGAGCTAACGGGCGCCGCCTTAATACCGCGTGTCACCTTTGTACCACGTGTCACCTTTGTACCACGTGTCACCTTAGTACTGCATGTTGTATGGACTAACGCGTGTCGCCTTAATACCGCGTGTCACCTTTGTACCACGTGTCACCTTTGTACTGCTTGTCGTGTAGACTAACACGTGCCGCCTTAATACCACGTGTCGTGCGAGCTGACGCCTTCCACATTAGTACCACGTGTCGTGCGAGATAACACGCCTTAGTACTGCGTGTCACGTTTGTACCGCGTGTCACCTTTGTACTGCGTGTCACCTTTTACTGCGTGTCACCTTTTACCGCGTGTCACCTTTGTACCACGTGTCACCTTTGTACCACGTGTCACCTTAGTACTGCATGTCGTGTGGACTAACGCGTGCCGCCTTAATACCACGTGTCGTGCGAGCTAACGCTTGCCACATTAGTACCGCGTGTCGTGCGAGCTAACGCGTGCTGCCTTAGTACCGCGTGTCACCTTAGCACCACGTGTCACCTTCGTACCACGTGCCGTGCGGGCTGACGTCGCATGTGTACAATTGAGAGAGAGAGAGAAGCTGAGATTTAGGTCCCGTGGCTCAGGGCTGATTGGCCGAGTTAAGCTTCTCTCAGCGCCGCGATAATGCGCCTGAATCATTACCACTACCAAGCCACTAAAAGGTCCCTTGTAGTGATTGGGCAAGGAGTAGCTACATGAACGCGTCATGCGAATGTTCTATGGAAGTAAAGCAAAGGATTGCAAAGATTAAGCAAAGATAACGGCATTGGATTGTGCGTCATGAGGTCTGCTCGTTATACAGTAGCGCGTCCTCCATGTCTCCCTCCTGCATAACCCCAGGTGTGCAGTGGCATGCGACGGTCCACGGGCAACCTTACCGGCCTTCACCGAGCAGTGAACGTGCGCCTTGGACTCGTAATAGACCCAATCAAATCCGGCCTCCACGGCTAGACGTGCCAGCATTCCATACTTTGCACGGTCTCGGTCCGAGGTCGTCACGTCCACCGCACGACCTTCGTAGTGCAGGGATTCGTCCGAGTGGTTTCCATCCTCGTCCCAACCTTCGGTCACACGTAGCTTGACCCCAGGCCACTGGTTCATGACTGAGATGGCGAGCGCGTTCAGACGGTCTTTGCATCGCTGTTTGCACAAATGCGCATGAACAGCCTGGTCATGTCTATACATACATACATACATACATACACATTGATACACATTGATACACACACACACACACACACACACACACACACACACACACACACACACACACACACACACACACACGGGTTCAAGAGGGTTCAGTTTATCACACTTAAAGTGCGCTCACGTTCTTACAAAAATTATGCAATGGACATTATATCAATATACCGTATATAAAATGTTACATTTATGGTGGGTAGATAAAAGAATACCGTAGGAGAGGTAGAACTGTATAGGAATTAGCATGGACCGTGTGACGTGTAGGAGCATGTTGATGTATTAAGTAGGGAGACTGTAACTTAAGGTTGTTTAATTGTGCATCATGTGAGGGTTGATGCAGTGCTAATTATCTGTAACGTTTAAGGATAATGTTCCCCAGTGGTACCTCGGTAATTTTTCCCTTATGGTTTTTGTGCACGATCCTTTAAATTACAATTACTGCCGACAAAAGCCAAGAACGAGCCGGTCAGACTAAGCCCCAATGGACCTAATAAGGCGGGGCCCCCGACCAGAAGGGGCAGATAATCGGTGGGCGGTTGGGAAGACTGGCAGGCCATGCCCCAAGGGACGCGATTGGCTCTCATGGACAGAGGAAGAAGAGCGCGCTTGCTTCTTACTCGAAGACGCTGGCTATTTTGTATGCTGAGGGAGGGGGCGGGTTTTCATGGCGGCGTGAGGAGGTTTTGGTGGTGGTGCTCTGCCAGGGAGCTGAAGGCCGTGCTGTTCATTCCGAGGACAAAGAGGTGGAGAAAACGAGAGGGCCGTCTTCATGACTTACCTCATCCCCGGGCGCCCATGGTGTCTTCGACGGGCAGCATTCGACGTGGGCATTTTGTCAGTTTCCCCGCGCGAGTGGCTCCGAGGCACCTTGCACTGCCTACCTCACCAAAAAGACCCTTTGGAGACAGCTAAGTGCTGGATAGGGAATATTTTATTTTTTATTACTTTTTCCCCTGTTGTGTTTTGTGAGTCAGTCTGTGGAGGCGTCTCAAAATAGGATTTAGTTTTACTTTAACATTTATTCCGTCCGCATTTATTTTTATTGGATAATTTGTGTACATTTTATTGTCGTGTTTATTTGTGGTGGTTTCGGGAATAAACCCTTGTGTTCGTTCAGTTAACATCTTGCATCCCTTCATTCCCGCGCGCATAAAAAATAATCGTCATCTTCGGAGGTCACCTCGGAGTTAAAGCTGGTTCGACCATCCGTCCCTGGTGGTCTTGATTACCGGGCGACGTCACAATATATATGTATGTATGTATATGTACGAGTATATACAGTGCATTCAGAAAGTATTCAGACCCCTTCACTTTTTTCACATTTTGTTATATTGCAGCCTTATGCTGAAATCATTTAAATTCATTTTTTCCTCATCAATCTACACTCAATACCCCAAAATGACAAAGAGAAAACAGGATTTTAGAAAGTTTTGCAAGTTTATTAAAAAGAAAAAACTGAAATATCACATTGACATAAGTATTCAGAACCTTTGCTATGACACTTGAAATTTAGCTCAGGTGCCTCCCACTTCTCTTGATCATCTTTGAGATGTTTCTACACCTTGATTGGAGTCCACCTGTGGTAAATTCAATTGATTGGACATGATTTGGAAAGGCACACACCTGTCTATATAAGGTCTCACAGCTGACAATGCATATCAGAGCAAAAACCAAGCCATCCCCGGGCGCCCATGGTGTCTTCGACGGGCAGCATTCGACGTGGGCATTTTGTCAGTTTCCCCGCGCGAGTGGCTCCGAGGCACCTTGCACTGCCTACCTCACCAAAATGCAGCCAAAAAACCAAGCCAAAAACCAAAAACCAAAAACCAAGCCATTCCCTTCCCTTTTCTGGTCTTCATCAATGATCTCTCTGACTCTCTCGAAAATCCTCTCTATCTCTTTGCTGATGACTCCACTCTCTGCCGCTCCATTCCTCTTCCCTCAGATCGGCAGTCTGCTGCCTCCTCACTCTCTGAAGACCTGGACAAAATCACAGACTGGTCAAACAAGTGGAACATGTCTTTCAATCCTGACAAATCTCACACTCTTACTATGTCTCTCCGAAAAGATCGACTGGACAACCCTCCCATCTACTTTCTCAACAATCCTCTCCAAGAAGTTCTGTCGCTCAAGATTTTGGGTCTCACTATCTGCCATGATCTTTCTTGGGAAAACCACATTTCCAAGCTGGCCTCCAAAGCCAGTCGCCGACTGGGCATCCTCCGTCGTGCGAAGTCCTTCCTCGGCACACCTGAGCTCCTCACCACATACAAGGCTTTCATCCGCAGCTCAATGGAATACTGTTCTCCCCTATGGGCCGGTGCTCCTGCCTCACACCTAGCTCGGCGTCACGCTGTTGAAACCAAAGCTTTCAGAATTATTGGAATCTCCCGCGATGAAGCTATCTCTGAGGGCCTTTCACTCACTCACCGCAGGCAGGTAGGTGGTCTTTCTGTCTTCTACCGACTCCTCTCCGGCCTTGCACCCCCAGCTCTCTCTGTGCTCTGTCCCCCAAATATTCCTACAGGTCGCACAAGATCTGCCAGCAACCCTCTGATGGTTAAACTGCCGAAATCTCGGCTCTCTGCTCACCTTCACTCTTTCATTCCTCTTTTCTCCCGCCTCTGGAACAAACTCCCTCACTCCCTTCAATCCCACTCCTCCCTCCAGGTCTTTAAAACAGCTGTTCACCACCATCTCTTATCTTCCCCCATCCAAAACCTTGATCTTTTCTACCCCCGCTAATTCACCCCAGATCCACCTTGTTTGAAATTCCAACTTCTTTCCTGGAAGTCCTGGCAGTGTCCATATGTTTTATACCTTTCCCACCGCCCCCTTCCCATGCCCCCCCCCCCCAAAGCCCTCGCCCTCTCTCAGATCTCTCGATGTCTCCATGTCTCTCGGTCCCTGCTCTCAAATGTTGTGTTTGTGTCCTTCCCCCTCTCTCCCCATCTTGTCTACCGCTCCCGATGTTATATGTTTTATGTGTCGGTTTGTCTTTCTGTGTGATTAATGTTCGCTCTTTCACGAGCCTCGATCTTGTATACAAAAAAAAAAAAAAAAAAAAAAAAAAAAAAACGTCGAAGGAACTGTCTGCAGAGCTCAAAGACAGGATTGTGTCGAGGCACAGATCTGGGGAAGCCTACAAAAAAATTCTACTGCATTGAAGGTTCTCAAGAGCACAGTGGCCTCCATAATTCTTAAATGGAAGAAGTTTGGAACAACCAGGACTCTTCCTAGAGCTGGCCGCCCGGCCAAACTGAGCAATCGAGGGAGAAGGGCCTTGGTAAGAGAGGTGACCAAGAACCCAATGGTCACTCTGGCTGAGCTCCAGAGATCCTGTGTGGATGCCTGCACCACATGAAAGCCCGCTTGGATTTTTCAAAAAAACACCTAAAGGACTCTCAGACTGTGAGAAACAAGATTATGTGGGCTTTCATGTGTCTTTCATTGAGGAGAGGCTTCCGTCTGGCCACTCTGCCATAAAGCCCAGATCGGTGGAGTGTTGCAGTGATGGTTGTCCTTCTGGAAGTTTCTCCCATCTCCACACAGGATCTCTGGAGCTCAGCCAGAGTGACCATCGGGTTCTTGGTCACCTCTCTTACCAAGGCCCTTCTCCCCCGATTGCTCAGTTTGACCGGGCGGCCAGCTCTAGGAAGAGTCCTGGTTGTTCCAAACTTCTTCCATTTAAGAATTATGGAGGCCACTGTGCTCTTGGGAACCTTCAATGCAGCAGAGATTATTTTGAAGGCTTCCCCAGATCTGTGCCTCGACACAATCCTGTCTCTGAGCTCTGCAGGCAGTTCCTTCGACCTCATGGCTTGGTTTTTGCTCTGATATGCATTGTCAGCTGTGAGACCTTATATAGACAGGTGTGTGCTTTTCCAAATCATGTCCAATCAATCGAATTTACCACAGGTGGACTCCAATCAAGGTGTAGAAACATCTCAAAGATGATCAAGAGAAATGGGAGGCACCTGAGCTCAATTTCAAGTGTCATAGCAAAGGGTCTGAATACTTATGTCGATGTGATATTTCAGTTTTTTCTTTTTAATAAATTTGCAAACTTTCTAAAATCCTGTTTTCTCTTTGTCATTATGGGGTATCGAGTGTAGATTGATGAGGGAAAAAATGATTTTAAACCATTTCACCATGAGGCTGCAACATAACAAAATGTGAAAAAAGTGAAGGGGTCTGAATACTTTCTGAATGCACTGTACATATGTGTATATATATATATATATATATATATATATATATATATATATATATATATATATATATATATATATATATATATATATATTATATTATATATTCTATATTTGCCAGTTGGCCTAAACAATGTTGTTTTACGGCTGCAGTTGTTCTCACCGTATTGGATTTTCTTTGGCCCAAGTCTTTCACGAACCAGCTGGCCAGGTCTGACGGTGGACTAAGTCGTTAAGGTAAGAATTTGGAATGTAGCCAAGCCTAGGTGATAGCTCGGTGCCTCGTAGTCCGATACAATGTACGTGAATGATGAATAATTTAAACTTTCTAAGAGGATGTGCACCTCTTGTGAACTTGCAGGTAATTTAAACACCTGTCCAAGTAAGACGCTTGTGTTTCGGTGCAATATGTCACGAACCGTCAAACGGACATTTGACATCGTTGATCGCGGTCCAGACTCGTTGGGTCCTTACCTGGATCATGAGACGGTCTGCGCCCGTATTCTCCTCGTCCTTGAACATGATGTCCGGGTTGTAGTTTGGCATCAACTCCTTGAAGCGTTCTGAGCTGCGGCTCATCTTACCCTCATAACGCCCGCTCGCGCCGAGGGTCTTCTCCGCGACGTTGGGCACGAACTGTTTATACACGAGGGGTGTGAGTTTATGAGGGAAGCGCCTCCGGGCACTGTATCCACGACCTGGTCCGCAAGCGAGCGCCCTCGGCCAAGGTATCGCCGCAGGTAGCACGAGGAATGCGCACAGGAACCACGCTGCCGCCATGGCTCGGTCGTGCTCCGAGGACCTCCTTCCACCCTCAGCTGTCCCTGATCGGTCCCACGAGCGGCATAGGTGCGAGGCTTTGGGTACACCTTGACAGGTTGATTTCGAACGGCTCCAGATATAAATGAATCCCAGGTGAGGACGCTCAGGTGGTGGATCACCGGGAGTTGCGGACGCCCGGTGCGCTTGTCGAGTGAGTGGGCGTCGCGAGCGCGCAGAGCGCGCTATTTATTGCCGCCCGGAGGTGAGCGCGCGACGCATTAGGCGACTGTGACGTCACGGACACCGCTCCGTCACAAAGGGCTCTCTCATGGCTCAACGTCCCTGATACTTGTGACTTATTCAGCTCAACGTCCCTGATACTTGTGACTTCTGCATCAATTTATGGGGATTCTCATTGCAAGCACATTTGTACTTTTCACCACTTTCTTTTCTCATCAAATTAAAAGTTTAAATGTCTATTAAAACTGTTAAACTACTATTTTATATAACGCTCTCGCGCACCAACTCAAATGATTACGCAACATAGGTACACGTTATCATTATAAAAAACATACATGTTATTATAAATCATTATTATAAACAACATACACATTATTATAAATCATTATTACAAACAACATACACATTATTATAAATCATTATTACAAACAACATACACATTATTATAAATCATTATTACAAACAACATACACATTATTATAAATCATTATTATAAACAACATACACATTATTATAAATCATTATGATAAACAACATAAACATTATTATAAGTCATTATTATAAACAACATATACATTATTATAAATCATTATTATAAACAACACAAACAACATACACAACATACACTTTATTATCATAAATCATTATTATAAAAAACGTACACATTATTACAAATCATTATTATAAACAACATACACATTATTATAAATCATTATTACAAACAACATACACTTTATTATAAATCATTATTATAAACAACATACACATTATTATAAATCATTATGATAAACAACATAAACATTATTATAAGTCATTATTATAAACAACATATACATTATTATAAATCATTATTATAAACAACACAAACAACATACACAACATACACTTTATTATCATAAATCATTATTATAAAAAACGTACACATTATTACAAATCATTATTATAAACAACATACACATTATTATAAATCGTTATTATAAACAACATACACATTATTATAAATCATTATTATGACAGACATACACATTATTATAAATCATTATTATAAACAACATACACATTACTATAAATCTTTATTATAAACAACATACACATTATTATAAATCATTATTATAAACAACATACACATTATTATAAATCATTATTATAAACAACATACACATTATTATAAATCATTATTATAAACAACATACACATTATTATAAATCTTTATTATAAACAACATACACATTATTATAAATCATTTATTATCAAAAACATACACATTATTATAAATCATTATTATAAACAACATACACATTATTATAAATCATTATTATAAACAACACACACAACATACACAACATACACTTTATTATCATAAATCATTATTATAAACAACATACACATTATTATAAATCTTTATTATAAACAACATACACATTATTATAAATCATTATTATCAAAAACATACACATTATTATAAATCATTATTATAAACAACATACAAATTATTATAAATCATTATTATCAAAAACATACACATTATTATAAATCATTATTTTAAAAAAACATACACATTGTTATAAATCATTATTATGAACAACATACACATTATTATTAATCATTATTATAAAAAACATGCACATTATTATAAATCATTATTATAAACAACATACACATTATTATAAATCATTATTATAAACAACATACACTTTATTATAAATCATTGTTATAAAAAACGTACACATTATTATACATCATTATTTTTACATTGTCTGAAGTTCGTGGAGAATTTCGTATCACAGTACACCTGTTCGTGTAGGACTGTCTTTTGGACAAATTGATGTCTGTGTGCGTTTGTCTCAAGAGGATAATATTAATTATTTTTTTAACGAAATCATCCATCTTCACAAGCGAGGTGCTTCTTTGATGAAGACCTCAGGTGCTTCTTCGATGAAGACCTCAGGTGCTTTTTTTATGAAGACCTCAGATGCTTCTTCGATGAAGACCTCAGGTGCTTTTTCCATGATGACCTCAGGTGCTTCTTGGATGAAGACCTCAGGTGATTTTTTGATGAAGACCTCAAGTGCGTATTCAATGAAGACCTCAGGTGCTTCTTCTTCGATGAAGACCTCATGTGCTTCTTCGATGAAGACCTCAGGTGCTTTTTTGATGAAGACCTCAGGTGCTTCTTTTTCGATGAAGACCTGAGGTACTTCTTCGATGAAGACCTCAGGTGCTTTTTTATGAAGACCACAGGTGCTTCTTCGATGAAGACCTCAGGTGCTTTTTTGATGAAGACCTCAGGTGCGTCTTCAATGAAGACCTCAGGTGCTTCTTCGATGAAGACCTCAGGTGCTTTTTTATGAGGACCTCAGGTGCTTCTTCGATGAAGACCTCAGGTGCTTCTTCGATGAAGACCTCAGGTGCTTCTTCTTCGATGAAGATCTCAGGTGCATATTCAATGAAGACCTCAGGTGCTTCTTCTTTGATGAAGACCTCAGGTGCTTCTTCTTCGTTGAAGACCTCAGGTGCTTCTTCGATGAAGACCTCAGGTGCTTTTTTATGAGGACCTCAGGTGCTTCTTCGATGAAGACCTCAGGTGCTTCTTCGATGAAGACCTCAGGTGCTTCTTCGATGAGGACCTCAGGTGCTTCTTCTTCGATGAAGATCTCAGGTGCTTATTCGATGAAGACCTCAGGTGCTTCTTCTTCGATGAAGACATCAGGTGCTTCTTTGATGAAGACCTCAGGTGCTTCTTTGATGAAGACCTCAGGTGCTTTTTTTTATGAAGACCGCAGGTGCTTCTTCGATGAAGACCTCAGGTGCTTTTTTATGAGGACCTCAGGTGCTTCTTCGATGAAGACCTCAGGTGCTTCTTCTTCCATGAAGATCTCAGGTGCTTATTCGATGAAGACCTCAGGTGCTTCTTCTTCGATGAAGACATCAGGTGCTTCTTCGATGAAGACCTCAGCTCTTTCACGAGCCTCGATTCAGTATACAAAAAAGAAGAAAAAAAAAAAAAGAAGGTGCTTCTTCGATGAAGATCTCAGGTGCTTTTTTGATGAAGACGTCAGGTGTTGAGTACCAATTGAGTCCCTCATGAGTACCAATTGTGCGTTGTGTACTTTTTAACGAGAGGCGTCCATGATCTCGGGAATCAGTAACCTCGGCGAGGTGCGAAGAGCCCATTGCAGCTGTGCTTGCGATGCTTGTCCATCGGGCTCTTGGGTCCCCCCGCAGAGTTGGCAGTTTGTCGAGAGTTTGACGCCTGCCCGACTGGACAGGTGGGGGAAACACAGTGAAGGACCGTCGAAAGGAGAGGGTGAGGGTTGTTGGGGTGCCAGGTGCTGTGGTGCAGTGATAAGGTAAACATGGCGGGTCGAGATTTTACGCATTTCCTATCATAACGAGAGAGTTCACAGAACACCTGACCCCACACAATCTTGAGAAAAAGGACATGGGACTTTGAGAAACAGTTTCCAATCCATTAGTGGTGGGGGGGGGGGGGGGCTATGTACTCAATTTCAAGTTCGTGTGCAGTTCATGTTAATTTTGGGGAACCACTATAAATGTATTCTACTGGGTCCTACAAATCGGAAAAATGATGTCGCCATTTTTTTCTGTTGACCTTTAGTGACCTTGACTCAAGGTCAAAGTTCAAACGTCATTACAGTGACCATACGTCATTCAAAGTATATCGACCTTGGTACCAAAATGTGGCAAATTTCACAAGGAACATTGATTATGACATTTGTTTTGTCATTTGCCCTCTCAGATGTTTGCAATATGCAAATTAATAAGCAAATGACCTAATTAGAGAAAAAATATGCACAATTAACATATAGTCTTCACCATGCAGGTAAATCCCATCACTTCGCATTATTATTGAATGCCAATCATCAGTTACCATGTCAAATGTGTTCTGCTGGATCCTAAACTGGAAAAAAGATGTTGCTTATTGTTTTCTGTTGACATGTTCTTGATATTAACTGACCTTTGACATGTACTTGACTTTACTTACCTTGACCCAAGGTGAAATGTCATTTTAACCATGTGATGCGATCAAGCAAAGTGATTTGGACATCTGCCGGAATCAATTTCGTGTTTTTAGGCAACAAATTAAATGTTAAAAATACCAACAATGGCTAAAAACCCAACCAACATGAGCAAATGAGCATGATGGATGAACAGTATAAAGAAAAGCATTGGGAACTTGAATCCAGAAATCGATATTCCAGACATCCGACTTATTTTGCTTGATCGCATCACATGGTTAAAATGACATTTGACATTTCACCTTGGGTCAAGGTAAGTAAAGTCAAGTACATGTCAAAGGTCAGTTAATAGCAAGAACATGTCAACAGAAAACAATAAGCAACATCTTTTTCCAGTTTAGGATCCAGCAGAACACATTTGACATGGTAACTGATGATTGGCATTCAATAATAATGCGAAGTGATGGGATTTACCTGCATGGTGAAGATTATATGTTAATTATGCATATTTTTTCTCTAATTAGGTCATTTGCTTATTAATTTGCATATTGCAAACATCTGAGAGGGCAAATGACAAAACAAATGTCATAATCAATGATCCTTGTGAAATTTGCCACATTTTGGTACCAAGGTCGATATACTTTGAATGACGTATGGTCACTGTAATGACGTTTGAACTTTGACCTTCAGTCAAGGTCACTAAAGGTCAACAGAAAAAAATGTCGACATCATTTTTCCGATTAGTAGGCCCCAGTAGAATACATTTATAGTGGTTGGCCAAAATTAACATGAACTGCACACGAACCTGAAATTGAGTACATGGGCCCCCCCCCCCCCCCCCCCCCACTACATGTTCCAATTTGCATTCCACAATGTTCAAAATATAACATGCAATTGAAATTAAGTAGTTCCTCGATGCTCGATCATACAAATAGAAAGACAAAGTAAACCAATACTGGACTTTGGAAACGCAGCAATCCTGCCCAGAATGATGGGCACACATGATGGGCACACGATGGGCACACATGCGCGGAAAGCCCTAGAAATAGCGATCTTCAGGGCATGCGACCTGCGATTGTGCATGCGACAGGGATTGTTACCTAAAATGGCTCACAGGTGACGAAGCTTCTAAAATAAGCCGACAATACTTGGAAACGTACCTGGGAGAAAGTTGTGGTGTGAGATGTTGCGTGAGGGTGTGCCTCTGCACAACAAAAGAGTTGAAGGGAGACACCGTATTTGGTGTGGGTGGACCAATGTACAGGTCATACCTGGAGTTGTGAATGCACAAGGTAAATTGAAAATCAACTTTTAAAATGATTATATTTACTATTAATCATGTTTGGAGAGAAGGGAGGACGGTGAGGGCAGGGGCAGAGTGGAGAGTGGGAGCTGTGAGGGGTGTTATAATGACAGTAATTCCCCGGTTTACGGTGCCCCATTTTATATCGTTTCTCAAATATGTCGTCACATTATTAATACCACTTTTCGATATTCGTAGTCTCAAGTCACACTACGTCATTTTAAAAGCCGTACTTTTTATTCTCGAAAGTTTTCAGAACTTACAAGACTAATAAAGACACAAGAATACATCACATGGGAGGTGGTAAATTGAGTGTGCGTACCTCGAAGGCATCCCAAATTGGAGGTGGTAAATTGAGTGTGCATACCTCTAGAGCAGCCCAAATTGGAGGTGGTAAATCGAGTATGCATACCTCTAGAGCAGCCCAAATTGGAGGTGGTAAATTGAGTGTGGGTACCACCAGGGCAATCCAAATGGGATAGGGTAAAGTGAGTGTGCATACCGCTAGGGCAGCCCAAATTGGAGATGGTAAATTGAGTGTGCATACCTCTAGGGCAATCCAAATGGGAGGGGGTAAATTAAGTGTGCATACCTCCAGAGCAGCCCAAATTGGAGGTGGTAAATTGAGTGTGCGTACCTCTGGAGCAGCGAAAATTGAAGGTAGTAAATTGAGTGTGCGTACATCTAGGGCATCCCAAATTGGAGGGGGTAAATTGTGTGTGCGTACCTCTAGGGCAATCCAAATGGGAGGGGGTAAATTAAGTGTGCATACCTCCAGAGCAGCCCAAATTGGAGGTGGTAAATTGATTGTGCATACCTCTAGAGCAGCCAAAATTGAAGATGGTAAATTGAGTGTGCATACCTCCAGGGCATCCCAAATTGAAGTTGGTAAATTGAGTGTGCGTACCTCTACGGCAATCCAAATGGGAGGAGGTAAATTGACTGTGCATACCTCGAGGGCAGCCCAAATTGGAGGGGGTAAATTGAGTGTGCATACCCTTAGGGCATCCCAAATTGGAGGGGGTAAATTGAGTGTGCATACCTCTAGGGCATCCCAAATTGGAGGTGGTAAATTGCGTGTGCACACCTCTGGGGTAGCTCAAATTGGAGGTGGTAAATTGAGTGTGCATACCTCTAGGGCATCCCAAATTGGAGGTGGTAAATTGAGTGTGCATACCTCGAGGGGAATCCAAATTGGAGGCGGTAAATCGAGTGTGCATACCTCTAAGGCAATCCAAATTGGAGGTGGTAAATTGAGTGTGCATACCCCCAGGGCATCCCAAATTGGAGGTTGTAAATTGTGTGCATACAACAACAACAACAACAACAGGCATTTTAAGGCCATTTTCCCTGCAAGAGCGGGGGTTAGCCTTGCGTTCCCCATGACAATCTCCTCAATTTTTCCCTATTTTCTGCATCTCTCCTTGTTAACCCCCTTGCCCGCATTTCTTCTTCGACCATCTTTAGCCTCGGTCTTCAGACCATTTTTAGCCTTCGTCTTTCTCGGTCTTCCCCGTCCTCTATTTCCTTCTACATTCATTTCCATCACTCTTCTCAACCAGTCACTTTCATCCTTTCTCAACACATGACCAAACCATCTCAAACTGTTTCTCTTCACAGCATCAATCACAGGCTCTATTCCCATCATCTTTCGCAATTCATCATTTGTCTTTCTCTCTCTCAACGATACTCCACACATCCACCGAACCATTCGCATTTCCACCCTTTCCAGCCTTCGTTGCTGCTCTACGTTCATTACCCATGTCTCGCTCCCATAAATCATAACACTTCTCACACATGCAGCATACACCTTTCCCTTCAGCTTCAACGACACTCCCCTCATCATCAGCACGCCACTCAGTTCCTGAAACTTCTTCCATGCACATCTCACTCTAGCAACCGTTGCCGAGTCTGATCCACCTTCTCCATTCAGCATGTCTCCGAGGTAGCAAAATGTTTTCACACCTTCCAGCTTCACGCCGTCTCCAAGATCCAACTCAACATTTCCCCCATCCGCAGCTCCCTCTGTGCACACCTTACACTTGAATGTAGCTGCCACACTGGTTAATGACCCTCTCAAACCTATATATTTTTGATGAACCCACTCAGCGCACATTGTACATTGAATGGAATTCACTCCGACACCCTTCCTGCACACAGCACACGGCCACTTCCCAGTTCTTTCCACCAAGTGTGCGTACCTCGAGGGCAATCCAAATGGCAGGGGGTAAATTGAGTGTGCGTACCTCTGGGGCAGCACAAAGGGGTGTTGTTCAGATGTGATTGAGTAAACAAGGGATGGAAGAGAAAGACCTTGTCTGAGGAATATGTGTATAGAGTGAGAAATGGTGCTCATGTGTCTGGGTGTCTCAACAATGGATGGAGTTCCTCAACGCCAAAGAGGGAATCAGAGCTGTCTCCATTGACATATCTCGTGCCTTCGATATGGTCTGGCATCCCACCCTGCTCACCAAACTCTCCTACTATGGTATCAATGGTAACCTCCATGCATGGCTTGTGGACTTCCTCTCCTGTTGTAATCATCTTGTGGCTCCAAATGTAAATCTTTCGTCTACTCTTCCTGTCCAGGCTGGAGTTCCTCAAGGCAGTGTTCTGGGCCGTGCACTTTTTCTGAGAGAGGGAGAGGGAGAGGGACAGGGACAGGGACAGAGACAGAGACAGAGACAAAGACAGAGACAGAGACAGAGACAGAGAAAGAGACCAGAGACAGAGACAGAGAATCACGTCTGGCATTCATGGCAGGTCGCCCAATGACCGGGAGTGCTGTTTGCTCTCTTGGATGTAGCTACTCCGGGAGACCCGTGTTGTTGGCACGGGCAGCGAGACAGAAGATGCGTGCTTGGAATGCGCTCCTGTGTGGCTCGTTCGCTCGCCTTGTGACATCAGCTATTCCTCGAGTTGAAACAACGCCTCAGTTGTGTTTAAAAAGCAAACAGCGACAGAAGCTCTGGTTGACCTGTCACTTCAAAAATTTGTAAAGTTTGCAGCCTTTGCTCTCGTTCACACCCAACCTTCCCCTCCACCCCCTCCATCACATGACACGTGCATTATGTACTCAACAAGCCCCCTCCTCCGCCCCTCGTTCCAAGCACCATCATACGATGCTCACATTATGTACTCCACAAGCGTTTGCCGTCTTGTTCTCTCTCTCCCTTCCTCTGTCCCTCTGTCCCTCTCCCTCTCTCTCTGTCCTCTCTCTCTTTCTCCCTCTCTCTCTCCCTCTCTCTCTCCCTCTCTCTCTCCCTCTGTCCCTCTCTGTCCCTCTCTCTGTCCCTATGTCCCTCTCTCTGTCCCTCTCTCTCTTTCTCCCTCTCTCTCTCTCTCCCTCTCTCCCTCTCCCTCTGTCTCTCTGTCACTCTGTCTCACTTTGTCTCTGTCTCTGTCTCTGTCTCTCTCTCTCTCTCTCTCTCTCTCTCTCTCTCTCTCTCTCTCTCTCTCTCTCTCTGTCTGTCTCTCTGTCTCTCTGTCTCTCTGTCTCTCTGTCTCCCTGTCTCTCTGTCTCCCTGTCTCTCTGTCTCCCTGTCTCCCTCTCCCTGCCTGACAGAGCACAATAACCCACTTGGAGCTCATGAGAGGATTATGCGGCAAGAATAGGCCAAATAAATCTGGTGGTCCTGCCTTTGCACCCACGATATTGTGCGTTCGTCATGTCTATTCACATTTGCACAATGAGTGAGTGAAGAATTCTCTGTCTTGAAAACCAGCAATGAAGATCACGCATCGGCATAGTTTGACTTCTCTACTTGGGGGGGGGGGGGGGGTTAATATTAATAATGGGTCTGACTTCCAAAATTACCGTTTGTTATTGAAGGTACAGTGAACGTGAAATCACAAATACCGTTTATGTTCATTATTTAATCATCCTCGTTTTTTGTTTCAGTCTAATTTTTAGCCCGTCCCCTGCACAGCGTGTGTGTGTGTGTGTGTGTGTGTGTGTGTGTGTGTGTGTGTGTGTGTGTGTGTGTGTGTGTGTGTGTGTGTGTGTGTGTGTGTGTGTGTGTGTGTGTGTCCGTGTCCGTGTCCGTGTCCGTGTCCCGTCCATAACTTTTTTTACCATTTGACTTTTGTCATCAATTTTTCAACAAAGCTTTATTATGAGACTAGAACGGCAATCAGTAGAGCGCATACTCCCGCCGTCGGTTTTGTTGGAATAATACATTTTGTTTAACATCCCCTCTCCCCAAAACAATAAATGAAAAAGAAAGTCAGCCCTAGTCAGAGAATTTATTTTGATATATCTCGGAATTAGAGGAGAAAAACATCATTTAAGAATAAGAATAAAAGCTTTAATGCAGTAAAACAGGAAAAAGTCTTTCCCAAAAAAATTTCCCAAAAAAAATTCCTGGATCCGGAATAATATTCTGAGCTTCACCAAAAACTAATCAATTCTTCCTTATCCCAAGGGCAATCATCCCACCAACTTTCATCCAAATCTGTTCAGAACTTTTCCGGATATCTTGGTCACAAACACACAAACACACGAACATATGAACACACACACACACACACGGACGGACACGATTGAATGCATTTCTCCCTGGCGGGAGTAATAAACCTGAAAACCGCAGAGCCAGAACCAGAATTATTTATTTGGTCTGGGAAGCCCATGCGAGGTTTCTTCTTCTTCAGCCTCTCACAACCCTGGGTGAATATGCGATCTTTTTTTTAAAAAGTTGGAATTTTGCCAAATCTGTTTTATTTGTTTGTTAATATACCTCAGCCATTGACAAATCTGGAACTAAGTCTTTATAAGTTTATCAAATACTGACACCGCGAATGACATTCGCTGAGCTAAATGTTGATATCTCTTCTGAGGTTACAAAAAAACAGTTTTAAAGCATTATACGTATCAAACGATACATTTTATGAAACGGGGAAACCTAATACACACTTTGGTAGTTTTAAAATGACAGAATATGTCTTTATTAGAAAAAAAAAATGAACATTGAAGACGACGCTGCTAAAAAAAAATACACCGCTCTAACGCATAACCACGAGTTTAAACTATATTTACAACAAATATGAAAACTATTTTCATATCACAATGTTAAATAAAGAATATATAGAAGATAATGTTTAAAAAAAATGAACCCTATCTTCCAATGGTAAAAAAATCCTTCAAAACATTCCTGGATCCGGAATAATATCCTGAGCTTCACCAAAAACTAATCAATTCTTCCTTGTCCCAAGGGCAATCATCCCACCAACTTTCATCCAAATCCGTTCAGAACCTTTCCAGATATCTTGTTCACGAACACACACACACACACACACACACACACACACACCTGGCGGGAGTAAATATGAAGAAGGGAAATTTATAATTTTGGTCAAAAGGTCAAAGGTCAGTATCACATAAAAGTGTCAATTTTCATCTTATCGACCTGAGATTTTAAGAATTTACATTTTGGGTCACAGATTTGGTTCACCAATCGAAAGCTAGAAACTGATTATTTGTTTAGATCTAAAGCTGAAAGGTCAAGGCTGCATAAAAGAATCAATTTTCATTTTGTATTTTTTTTTAACTTCATTATTTTGAGTTGGCGGAAGAAGAAGAGGACGACGTCTGAATATAAACGGATCCGGACGGGCTCTGTATTTTCAGATGCTTTCTAGTTTGACATGTTTACCAGCTCCCACCAGTTACTATTAGCATAACAACAAATTCTTGAATAAAAAATTTAATCGAGAACTTTATGAATCATGTCTCCCCGGTGATACACATACATAAACATAGTCTTAATATAAATACTGTTCTTACCTTAACGACAAAAGTAATGTAGGTACAATCGTTTTTCCCTTCGGTTAGAGTAAACGTCCACAATGTCCTCTGGAATCTTTCACAGTTAAATCGCCTTCAATGTGAAGAAGAGTCAGTGAGGACAATCTTTCTTCACCCATGGTTCAGCACAAACAGTTTCTAATCCGTGTCGGGGCAGAAAAGCTTCCTTCCGAAGTGGCTTCATTTGTGAAAATCATTAATTTGTGAAAAATCACAAAGGTCAAAGTTGTTAATCCGATTTGAAAAAGGATGCGGCCAATCACGTCACTCTATGCAAATACCGCGATATCTGCCGTGACTGTGGGAAGAAATCCATGCACTTGGGTTCTGTTTCACTTTGTTACTCACGTTTAAACACGGGATGTTTTTGGCTTCATTGTAAAGTACTGAAAAAATATTCAGGTGGGGGAATTGTCCAGCTGCCCCTCTCCCCAAAAACCGTCGGTGGATCGTGGAATAGGTTTTGGTGCAAGTGCAACTCGTCAGAAACGTGGCACAAATATTTCAGAAACGTGGGACAAATGTCAAACGTGGCACAAATATGTCAGAAACGTGGGATAAATATGTCAGAAACATGGGATTTTCAGAAACATGGGAAACGTGGCACAAATATGTCAGAAACGTGGCACAAATATTTCAGAAACGTGGCACAAATATTTCAGAAACGTGGGACAAATGTCAAACGTGGCACAAATATGTCAGAAACGTGGCACAAATATGTCAGAAACGTGGCACAAATATGTCAGAAACGTGCCACAAATATGTCAGAAACGTGGCACAAATATGTCAGAAACGTGGAACAAATATGTCAGAAACGTGCCACAAATATGTCAGAAACGTGGCACAAATATGTCAGAAACATGGCACAAATATGTCTGAAACCTGGCACAAATATTTCAGAAACATGGGATAAATTTGTCAGAAACGTGGCACAAATATGTCAGAAACGTGGCACAAATATGTCAGAAACGTGGCACAAATATGTCAGAAACGTGGAACAAATATGTCAGAAACGTGCCACAAATATGTCAGAAACGTGGCACAAATATGTCAGAAACATGGCACAAATATGTCAGAAACGTGGCACAAATATGTCAGAAACGTGGCACAAATATGTCAGAAATGTGGCACAAATATGTCAGAAACGTGGCACAAATATGTCAGAAACGTGGAACAAATATGTCAGAAACGTGCCACAAATATGTCAGAAACGTGGCACAAATATTTCAGAAACATGGCACAAATATGTCAGAAACGTGGCACAAATATGTCAGAAACGTGGCACAAATATGTCAGAAACGTGGCACAAATATGTCAGAAACATGGCACAAATATGTCAGAAACGTGGCACAAATATGTCAGAAACGTTGCACAAATATGTCAGAAACGTGGCACAAATATGTCAGAAATGTGGCACAAATATGTCAGAAACGTGGAACAAATATGTCAGAAACGTGCCACAAATATGTCAGAAACGTGGCACAAATATGTCAGAAACATGGCACAAATATGTCAGAAACGTGGCACAAATATGTCAGAAACGTGGCACAAATATGTCAGAAACGTGGCACAAATATGTCAGAAACGTGGCACAAATATGTCAGAAACGTGGCACAAATATGTCAGAAACGTGGCACAAATATGTCAGAAACGTGGCACAAATATGTCAGAAACGTGGCACAAATATGTCAGAAACGTGGAACAAATATGTCAGAAACGTGGCACAAATATGTCAGAAACGTGGCATTAAAATAATTTGTTGGATCGATAGACCCGCCATGTGCATTTTAAATATTTATGGTGGAGTTGAGGCTCGTGGAAGAGGTAATTGTTACTACTAGGGCATGCCCGTACTATATATATATCTAAAATTATATCCCCCCCCCTCTATTTACATGAAATGGTTTGGTCCATTCGCAAAGCCAAAGCGAACGGCTTGCGAGTACGGTGACAATCCCCCCCCCCCCCCTCTATTTACATGAAATGGTTTGGTCCATTCGCAAAGCCAAAGCGAACGGCAGTTAAGAATCGCAGTTACGATGAATCGCAAAGTAGTTTTAATTAGTTTTAAAACATAGTTTAACGGCAACATAGTTTGCCAACGTGAAATAAATGAATACGCTCTCAAATGTGCCGTCCGAGGCAGAGTCTGTTCGCCACGTTCGGCACACGTGATAGCTCGCTGCTCTCTGATTGGTTGAATCGTTTTTTGGACATAGCTCGGTAACTACTTCTCCGATTAATATGAAACCTTGAAAAGGCACATCCTCAGGTCCCCAGCAATATACCTGGCAAGTTTAAAGTATATCGGACCCGTGGTTGTCGAGAAACAGCGGTCACAGACATACAGACATACAGAGATTACTGGAATTATAGATAGACTAGGGCATGCCCGTACGTGGGTGCCCGTTCCTTGCCAAAAAAAAAAAAAAACGCTACCCGTACGCTCTACCCCGCCCGTACGCCCGTAAACAAAAAAAACAACGCTCTTCGCTTCCGCCCTTCGCTCTGACTGAATTGGGAGAAATAATGCGCATAAGAAATCGAGAAATTATTATTTTCTCCGGAAGAAATCGAATTACGAACCGTAATGGCGCAGGCTCTCGGGCTCGCAACAACGCGTTGTGTGATTGGCTGCCGGAAGTGCAGTCTTCACTGTCAGGAAGGTCGCAAATCGCAGTTACGATGAATCGCAAATTAGTTTTAATTAGTTTTAAAACATAGTTTAACGGCAACATAGTTTTCCAACGTGAAATAAATGAATACGCTCTCAAATGTGCCGTCCGAGGCAGAGTCTGTTCGCCACGTTCGGCACACGTGATAGCTCGCTGCTCTCTGATTGGTTGAATCGTTTTTTGGACATAGCTCGGTAACTACTTCTCCGATTAATATGAAACCTTGAAAAGGCACATCCTCGGGTCCCCAGCAATATACCTGGCAAGTTTCAAGTATATCGGACCGGTAGTTGTCGAGAAACAGCGGTCACAGACAAACATACATACATACATACATACATACATACATACATACAAACATACAAACATACAAACATACAAACATACACACAGAGATTACTGGAATTATAGATAGATGAACCCCCGTTGGACTTAGTCCGAAACATAGGCTTATGGATTGGGTCTCGTCCCTCTGTGTGTGTGTGCATGCGTCCGCAACTATATCTCAGACATGTATGGGCCGATTTTATTCATACTTAGCACAAAGACAATGCATGAGGGTGCACATAAGCACATCATTTTGTTTTGCGATGTGATCAAAGGTGGCCGCCATTTTAGTTGTAAAAAAAATCTGATGTTGAACACATCCTCAACGTTATTTTCGGGCATGTAATTACTGACCATGTTCGATCTTGGCACTCAGATAAGGAATGATAAGTTACATATGCATGGAAGTTTATTTTCGAGATCAGATCCAAGATGGCCGACCGGCGGCCATTTTAGTTGTAGAAAACAGATGTTGAACATATCCTCAGACATCTGTCATCCTGCCTCTGACATAAATTCTACCTGGGAATTCTTCCAAAGCAAACTGCTCTCTCTCATGCACATATTTATCCCATCTCGTCTTCAGTTGTCTTACCCTCCCTCCCGTCCATGGTACACGGAATCTTGTGGTGAGACAGTTGCCCTGAAACAACTTGCCTTTACCTCTTGGAAGGCAAATCCAACTGAAGGCAATCTCAGTTCCTTCCACCAAGCTCGGAACAAGTGTATGTCTACCCTCAGGAGTGCCAGGAAGCACGATCTCTCCACACTCAAGAATGAACTCTCAAACCTGTCTCCCTCCTAAAAATCCTGGTGGCGTCTGGTCAAATCCGTTTCTGGTGTTTGTTCCTCCTCCATCCCCTCCCTTACCTCAAATGGCTACACAGTTGACACCGCACGTGACAAAGCCGAATGCCTCAACTCTGTGTTTGCCTCAAAATCTTGTGCCCCAAACCGATCTCTCTCTGTTCCCACCTTACCCAGTCGAACCCAACTGCTCCTGGACTCTGTGTCCTCTCCTGACAAGGTGGAGAAGTTTTTGTCAAACCTCGACTCTGATTCTGCAACTGGACCAGACGGCGTCAGCCCACGGGTCCTAAAATCCTGCTCTGCCGCTCTATCTCACCCTCTCTCTGTACTTTTCACCCTCTCTTTTGCTCAAGGTCATCTGCCAGCATCTTGGAAATCAGCAAACATTTCTGCTTTACACAAAAAATGTGCAAAAACAGATCCTTGCAACTACAGACCAATCAGCCTGCTCCCAATTATCAGCAAAGTCATGGAATCCATGATTGCTTCGGATATCAAATCCTTCCTCTTCTCCAATGGCTTGATCTATGATCATCAATTTGGATTCAGACCAGGTCATTCTACTCTGGACATGTTGCTTCTGCTGTCTCAACAATGGATGGACATCCTCAATGCCAAACAGGATATCAGAGCTGTCTCCCTTGACATATCACGTGCCTTTGATACGGTCTGGCACCACGCTCTGCTCACAAAACTCTCCTCCTGTGGTATCCATGGAAATCTTCACGCATGGCTTGCGGACGTCCTCTCTGGTCGAAGTCAACGTGTGGTCCTGAATGGATTTCTCTCATCTCCCCTTCCTGTTCTGGCTTGAGTTCCCCAAGGTAGTGTTCTGTGTCCTGTTCTCTTTCTGGTCTTCATCAATGATCTTTCCGACTCTGGAAAATCCTTTCTATCTCTTTGCTGATGACTCCACACTCTGCCGCTCCATTCCTCGACCCTCAGATCGGCAGTTTGCAGCCTCCACACTCTATGCAGACCTGGACAAAAATCACAGACTGGTCAAACAAGTGGAACATGTCTTTCAATCCTGACAAATCTCACACTCTTACTATGTCTCTCCGAAAAGACCGACTAGAAAACCCTGCCATCTACTTTCTCAACAATCCTCTCCAAGAAGTTTTGTCACTCAATCTTTTGGGTCTCACTATCTGCCATGATCTTTCTTGGGAAAACCACATTTCCAAGCTGGCTTCCAAAGCCAGTCGCCGACTGGGCATCCTCCGTCGTGCGAAGTCCTTCCTTGGCACACCTGAGCTCCTCACCACATACAAGGCTTTCATCCGCAGCTCAATGGAATACTACTCCCCCCTCTGGGCCGGTGCTCCTGCTTCACACCTAGCTAGGCTTCACGCTGTTGAAACCAAAGCTTTCAGAATCATTGGAATCTCTCGTGATGAAGCTAACTCCAAGGGCCTTTCACTCACTCACCGGATGCAGTTTGGTGGTCTTTCTGTCTTCTACCGACTCCTCTCCGGCCTTGCTCCCCCAGCTCTCTCTGTGCTCTGTCCCCCAAATATTCCTACAGGTCGCACAAGATCTGCCAGCAACCCTCTTATGGTTAAACTGCCAAAATCTAGGCTCTCTGCTCACCTTCACTCTTTCATTCCCCTTTTCTTCCGCCTCTGGAACAAACTCCCCCACTCCCTTCAATCCCACTCCTCCCTCCAGGTCTTTAAAACAGCTGTTCACCACCATCTCTTATCTTCCCCCATTCAAAACCTTGATCTTTTCTACCCCCGCTAATTCACCCCAGATCCACTTTTTTGAAATTCCAACTTCTTTCCTGGAAGTCCTTGCAGTGTCCATGTGTTTTATACCTCTTCCACCTCCCCCCACGCCCTCTCCCTCCCACAGTTCTCGCGATGTGCCTGCTCTCAAATGTGTTTGTGTCCTTCCCCCTCTCTCCCCATCTTGTCTACCGCTCCCCTTATTTTGTGTTTTCTGTGTCTGTTTGACTTTTTGTGTGATTAATGTTAGCTCTTTCACGAGCCTCGATCTTGTATACAAAAAAACATATGGTGTCAAAAAACCCATCTCAGTGGAGCATTGGCCATCAGCGCTGGGCTGTTCCATTTGACCCAATGGCTTCGTAAGTGTAGCGCCTCTTGTTTGAGTGTGGGTACATTTACCACCGCTTGTTTGATTGTGTGTACATTTACCATGGCCTGTTTGATTGTATGTACGTTTAGGCTACCATCACTTGTTTGAGTGTGTGTACGTTTACCATCGCTTGTTTGAGTGTGTGAACATTTACCATAGCTTGTTTGAGTGTATGTTCGTTTACCATAGTTTGTTTGAGTGCATGTAGATTTACCATGGCTTGTTTGAGTGCATGTAGATTTACCATAGCTTGTTTGAGTGTATGTTCGTTTACCATAGCTTGTTTGAGTGCATGTAGATTTACCATGGCCTGTTTGAGTGCGTGTAGATTTACCATGGGTTGTTTGAGTGTGTGTACGTTTACCATAGGTTGTTTGAGTGCGTGTAGATTTACCATGGCCTGTTTGAGTGCATGTAGATTTACCATCACTTGTTTGAGTGTGTGCATGTTTACCATCGCTTGTTTGAGTGTGTGTACATTTACCATAGCTTGTTTGAGTGCGCTTAGATTTACCATGGGTTGTTTGAGTGTGTGTACGTTTACCATAGGTTGTTTGAGTGTGTGTAGATTTACCATGGGTTGTTTGAGTGTGTGTACATTTACCATCACTTGTTTGAGTGTGTGTAGATTTACCATAGCTTGTTTGAGTGTGTGTATGTTTACCATAGCTTGTTTGAGTGTGTGTAGATTTACCATGGCTTGTTTGAGTGCGTGCAGATTTACCATGGCTTGTTTGAGTGCGTGTAGATTTACCATGGGTTGTTTGAGTGTGTGTACGTTTACCATAGCTTGTTTGAGTGCGTGTAGATTTACCATGGCTTGTTTGAGTGCGTGTAGATTTACCATGGGTTGTTTGAGTGTGTGTACATTTACCATAGCTTGCTTGAGTGCGTGTAGATTTACCATGGCTTGTTTGAGTGCGTGTAGATTTACCATAGCTTGTTTGAGTGCATGTAGATTTACCATGGCTTTTTGAGTGCGTGTAGATTTACCATAGCTTGTTTGAGTGCATGTAGATTTACCATGGCTGTTTGAGTGCATGTAGATTTACCATACCTTGTTTGAGTGCATGTAGATTTACCATAGCTTGTTTGAGTGCATGTAGATTTACCATGGCTTTTTGAGTGTGTGTTCATTTACCATCACAGGACTTAAACCAGCAAATAAAGGACTTATAAATGGGAGAAATCCTCCCTCTTGTATTGATATTTCTTTAACATAGGTTTTGTTATTTTAATTTTAAGTGATCCAGCCTCATTTAGTGTTTTTACCTGCTCTCTTGTGCGTAAAACATCAATTCTTACTGCTCCTTTTCTTTGAATTGTATTAACATTAATAATACAAGGCTTTTGATTTTGAATACAAGATGTTAATTTATTAAGATTGATTTGATTAACATATACCACAGTTGGTTCTTTCCTACTCATTTATTTATGAGAAAAAACCTATGTGATATTAATCATAACACCATTATCTGTATTAATCTGTAATTCTGTTTCTTCCAAAAGCAATCAATAAGCATCAACTTCTTCACTCTCCCCTCTTTCAATGTATAGAGAAGTATCCACTCTATTAGACTTTATAGTTTCCTTTTGAGAACTCAGGTCAATTGCGTAGATCGTATAAAGTTTTTGAAACGCAGTCATATCCAAAATGGGTTCTTGATTACCGTTGCTTTCACACACCTTTTGGTAAGACTTGTAGGCTTCCGCATAATCATCTTTTTCCAAATCAATTTCCAATCTATCCCGCGGATAAAATGTGCCATTAAGAGAAACCCGAAGTTGTTTCACCTTGGCATTATCACTCAGCGCATTATTCTTATCAGTACCTTCAGCTCCATCCGGAAAAAAAAAAAAGAAGAGCCATAGGTATCGTGGCTTTCCTTCCAGAATACCCAAATTCCACGTGAAGGTAGTGTGTTCCAGTTTAACGTGTTGACATCTTCTTTTAAAGTATGATACATTTAGCGGTTCTCATGCCTTCGTCGATGATGGTGCCGGAGGCATTATGTTTTCGGGTTGTCCGTCCATCTGTCCGTCCATCCATCTGTCCGTCCATCCATCTGTGAGAGGTTTTTGTTAGTAAAACTTGGTGCAGGTATGTATAATGAGTTAGAGATGAACTGATTACATTTTGGGGGCAAGAGGTCAAAGGTCAGAGGTCATGTCAGGTAAAAATGTGATAAGTTGAGAATGGCTGAAGATATCCAAGTCAAACTTGGTACAAGTATGTATAACGATGCAGAAATGAACTGATTAGATTATGCGGTCACGAGGTCAAAGGTCAGAGGTTACCTTAAGTAAAAATTCTGTTATTGTTTTAACTTGTGAATAGTTGAATGGATTTAAATCAAACTTGGTAAAAGTATGTATAATTTGTATCCTTAAATATACCCTTAAGGGTTTGGGTATGCGGGTGTCTCTGATACCTCAGGGAGATGGATGCCCCTGTCTTTCATAACCCCAGGCCACCTGAGGGCAAGGTGTAGTACCTGTCAGCCCCCCTTACCAGGGTAACGGTCCGCAGCCATCTGGTTTAAATGGCAAATGGCCCTGCACGTGTGGTGGATGAGAGTCCAGTTTACTCAAACAGCACAGGCGGAAGAGGGTGAATGCCTCCTACCACAGAAGGACGGAGAGGAGTGGCGACCTCCCTTACCCATTCTATCACTAAACGAATATAGTGTAAATTTCATCATTTCAGATGTAACAGAGATATAATCAACCGCTTCAACCTCTTGTGTTCCAATATACAAACGGACACTATCAAACATTTTCCAGAAGAAATCATTTACGAGTGTAGCATTAGTATTATTCGCAGCCTTAGTGGATTTAAATTTACACAACAAGAAACTATCAGCTAGATTCAAGTAAGTTTGTTGATTATTTATTTCAAAACTTTTCCAGTCTGTTCCTGTTAAAGCATTTACCTGAAAATAGTCTTCCTTTTTAGTAGTAGACCATGGGCCAAGCCCCTGTTTTGTTTGCTTTCGTGACCCACCTCACATATCTACCTGCATTTATAATATGTTCTGTAAAAAATATTACAGAATTCATATCTGAAACTCGTCAAGCACCAAAATTGCACATATTTTCAAAATGTGAAAAAAACACCCAAAATGTTGACGATCTTTTCAATAAATATTGTCCAATCACAGCAGGTGTAACATAGGCCATGAGCGGCCGTGAGCGCTAATCAGCCAATCGCGTGCTTCCTTTCAGACTGTACATACAGTATTGGAGCAGCTGTCATGGTGACTTACATGTCATCAAATGCAACTATGTTTTGCATCAAATGCAAAAGAAATCACTCAGTTTGATATTAAAATTAGAATGGCCATCTTCTGTTAAAAAAAAAAAAGATTGTATCATTTCCTTACTTTATATGAGTGTGTGTGTGTGTGTGTGTGTGTGTGTGTGTGTGTATGTGTAGAACCTCGATCACCAACACTCCTGTACAGTTTTCCCATCTCTACATAGACTACATACTGTCGCGTAACCGTGATTAACACCACCGTTACGGATGACCGATTGCGAGACTTTACACTCCCGAGGCGAAAACTCAATGGCGGACTCACGTTCAACACCCACGCGCGAAATGGCGGGACGCAGCGAAGGCTCCGCAGCCTTATCTATTAAAATGAAACACCCAGGAAACTGCGTTCAAATATGTACAGAAAATAATATAAGGATTTATTATTAAAAGTAAAGCCAGTGAAAAAGCACGCGCCGGTAATACTAATAACTAAATCGGGACGTCCCCACACGACTGATATCAGACACAAACGAGGGAGATTAATACGAAAATAACAAGTCACGTCGTGTACAGTGTACGCGGATTCGGGCTTATCTGTCTTTGTCGTCCTTTGTGGCTGCCGTCCAACACCGCTCCTTTCGGCCCGATCGCACACCTCGCTCCAAGTTCCACGGCCCTCTGCCTCCGCCTCCAAGCGCCACCAGGCCTCGTCGGTCCAACGCAGGGCTGCACGAAGCAACCAAAAACCAAGTGCCAACTGCCAACTGCTGAGTGCCGAGTGCCGAGTGCCAACTGCTGAGTGCCGAGTGCCAACTGCCAACTGCAACGAGCTGTGGTCACGAACTGTAGAAAATGGCACGAACCGTCAACTGCCACGAGCTCTCACTTCTCTCAACTGGCACTCCGGTACCGAACTGGGACGACTCGAGATCAGATCGCAACTCAACTCAACTCAACTGGCGAAAATGGCGTCCGACCGTCGCATATATCTCTCCCCGATGACGTCACATTCGCGCACTCCTCAGCCAATCATATCGTCCCAACTCGCCGGTCACGCCCTCTACGGCATGCGACTCCTAACATCTCCCCCGTTACGCGACCCTGCGGTCCTGGCATAACACGTGCCGGCCCGGTTTGTAGGCCTTTGGAGGTGTACACGGTGGCGGCCAGCCGTGGCGGTGTTTTTGGCCTGGTTTCCTGTCAATTTAATACGAAGTCCTTGTCAGGGAAAGGGGATTATTTAATGTTGCGCTAAGGACCTAACTAATGTTTATGTGGTTTGCAGTGCCATAAAGGACAAAGGTTTGATTACTAGGTGATACTCACAGGGGCGTTACCTTTAACCCCTCACTATTTAACACTCGAATCTCCAGGTAGATCCACACTCATACATCTTACCCCGACAACCGCCTAAACATCAAGAACTTATTACATGTAGAGTCCCTGTCACGACAGCCGAGTACCTACCTATTCAGATCTACCTAGCTCTAGATGTTGCATTACCAAATTCATAACACAGCCCCCCCCCTGGAACCGTAGCTCCTGCAAGGTTCACCGCAGGGCTACCATTCCAGCCTTAACACTTACTGTCACACACTTAATTAACCTACGAAATAAATCAGGAAGGGCTGTGGGAAGTGAGTCGGACTACCTACCTACACTTCCTTAACATGCTGAACCCCTTAACCATCATGCAAGTATGTACATCTTCTTCCTTGTTCCTGTGGAGGGGGGAACAAACAACACACCAAAACTCCTACCTTATCCACAAACTTAACCATCTTACCAAAAACTCAAAACTCTAACCGTTGTACATACCCCGGTCTACAGACCGCGTCCCCCGGTGGATGCCACAAGACTCAACCTTACCTGCGGGGCCATCCCCAATGCATCCCCCCTAAATTTCCACGGGCCCTGTCCAGATGTTACAGGTGAGTGACACGGCTCGGTGGATTTCGCCCACATTCATGCAACACAGACCCCTTAACCACTCATTCTCATTCCATAGGTCATCAAGGCATTTCAAAAATCAACAAAGCACTTATTCCCAATACACCCCCTGCAGGACCATGGCATTGATGTCATTCACGTGTGTGTGCATTCCTCAACTAGGCAGCGGGGAGGTACCGCACAAAAGATGGTGGGGGCGCATCAGGCTGTGGTGCCCGCAGTCCCAAAAACAAGTCAACCGACTTACAAGTTCATTGCCCCCCCCCCCCCTTTACCTCTTGGCCCCATGACAGCCCAACAGCCCCTTTCCGCCGTTACCTCGCCGGTGAGGGTCTCCACACACACCAGGCTCCTTTGCCTCCTGCTTTCGCGCAGCAACACGGGTCACCGGGGGACTTCCTCACCCCGCGGCGCCCAACCAGACCCTCCACCGACGAGCTCCAATTTCCAGTTACCACCGGCTGCCAGGGGTAATTGCCGCAGAGGGGGGCCCGCAGGCATCGCTCCTCAGAGCTTGCTCTGTACCTGCGGACACACACACCTTCCCCACCCACAAGACCCCAAAACACACTTCCTCCCCCACTGCCATTCAATTCTCCACACAACTCAGCACAATTCAATAGATGGTGTAAAAGGTGTTACAAGGCTTGCCATGGCCTGCTACATGTGAAATTCCCCCAGTTCACATTTAAACCATCACACATTTCCAAAAGCACATTTCCAAAAGCACAAGTATCACCCCTCATTATTTCCAATAATCATCACTCACTCTCCAGGTTCCACTCTCACGACCACATCAAAACACCTAACCACAATACAAAAACATACGCCACCCACAAGACACTGTGGCTCCCATTCCATCCCCTCACCGGCCATGTCATCATTCTCACTCGCCTCCCAACTCCAATTTACATGTCCCCAATTTCCAAAGCAAATCCTGAAGCCTGGGACAGTACTCCTCAAAGCACTCACCTTAAGTGCAGGTAGTTGCAGGTTGGTCAGGTTCAAGGGTGTCATCCACCACACCTAATTTCCCCCTCACCCTTCCAATCCACTCCGGAGCCTCCCGACCCATGTAGGAGCTCAATCTATCCCCGTGAACTATCTGTGGAAGGGTATGTGGGCCCATCTGAATTTTGAACACCACATCAGTTACTTGCCGAAGCACCACCCCAGGGCCCTTCCAAGGTGAAGTGAGTTTTGGGCACACCCCCTTCCTTCTCCGGGGCCAGTAGAGCCAAACAAGGTCTCCGGGAAGGAAACGAGGTGTGTGAGCCCGAGCGTCATACCGCGTTTTCATCTGCGAAGAAGCCACCCCAATTTGCTTCCTCGCAAACTCATGAGCCTTTTCCATGCTCGCTTTCAAATTGGTTGCGTAGCTCTCCACAGTTGGCTCACCCGGTTCCCCTGGTGACGGTCCCATCAACAAATCTGTGGGGACTCGCATCTCCCTACCGAACATCAACAAGGCGGGGGTGCACCGAGTGGTCGCATGCTGGGCGGTCCGGTATGCCATCAATATAAAGGGAAGGTGCTCGTCCCAATCCTGTTGGTTTTCAGATGTAAAGAGGGCCAATTGTGTCAACAGCGTCCGGTTGAACCTCTCTACCATCCCATCCGATTGAGGCCTCAGGGGAGTCGTCCGGGTCTTATGAATTTGGAGGAGCTCGCACACCGACCGCAGGAGGGCAGATTCAAAGTTCCGGCCCTGGTCAGTGTGTAGCTCCCTTGGGACGCCAAATCGGGAGAAGAATCCCTCAACTAGAACTTGAGCTACCAGCCGGGCTTCCTGGTTGGGCAATGGGTAGGCCTCTGGCCACTTGGTGAAGTAATCCATTGCCACCATAATGTACCGATTCCCTCGGCGGGTGGCTGGCAGGGGCCCCACCACATCTACTGCCACCCGCTCGAGCGGTGCCCCGACATTGTACACCTGGAGCGGGGCCTTGCGCGCACGTGGGGGTCCCTTCTTACCGCGGCAGAGGTCGCAGGATCTCACCCAATTTTGAATGTCTCTGCCCGAATTCACCCAGTAGAACCTCTGTCGTAATTTGGACAAAGTCTTGGCCACGCCCAAATGTCCCATTGTCCTAGTCCCATGCACGTGCCCCATAACCACTTCCTTCAATTTGTTAGGTACAATTATCAACCAGGAAGCTACATCACCCATTGGTGTCACCCACTTTCTGAACAAATAGCCCTCTTTCAACCCCAACATCTGCCACTGTGCCCAATAGGCCTTTACCTGGGCTCCGTGTGGAGCAATCTCCTCCCAAGAGGGTCTTTTGTCCTCCTCTAGCCACTGAAAAAGGGGCCCCAAAACGGGATCCTCCCTTTGACTCTCTTGCCAATTCACATCGCCCAATTCCTGTGGGGGTTGTGGCAAAGTTCGCCTGGTCACTCTCGCTGCATATAGGCATGCATCAATTTGGCCCTGCCCAATTGGATCCTTGGCTTCTTGTCTATCACAAAATTTACACTGTGCATCCCAACAGGGGCGCCGAGAGAGAGCGTCTGCATTGGCATGTGCTTTGCCAGGCCGATGTTGCACAGTGAAATTATACTGCTGCAGCCTCTCAAGCCACCTTGCAATTTGCCCCTCCGGCTCTTTGAACCGAAGGAGCCATTGCAAGGAGGCATGATCCACTCGGATCACAAACTCCCTCCCATAAAGGTAAGGGTGAAAGTGTCCAACTGCAGACAGCAAGGCCAATAGTTCTTTGCGGGTAACGCAATAATTTCGTTCGGGCCTCGAAAGTGCCCGACTGTAATACGCAATAGCCCTCTCGACTCCCTGTTGCATTTGTGACAACACAGCTCCCAATCCCTCCTGGCTCGCATCTGTGTCCAGGATGTAATTGCCATCATCTGTCGGGTATGCCAAAACTGGGGCCTCCACCAGACGTTGTTTTAAGTGACTGAATGCCTCGATGCAGCTCTCTGACCATACAAATTTGGCTCCTTTCTCTGTCAATTTGTGCAAAGGTCTTGCAATTTCCGCGAAATTTGCCACAAATCTTCTGTAGTACGAGCAGAGGCCCAAAAATCCTCGGACCTCCCTTACATTTTTAGGGGCGGGCCACTCTTTTACAGATTTTACCTTTCCTGGGTCAGTGGCCACGCCGCTCTCACTGATCACGTGACCCAGGTAAGTCACTTCCCTCCTGAAAATTTCACACTTGCTCGGATTTAATTTCAACCCGGCACCCCTTAATCTCCCAAATACGTCTGACAAATTTTCGACAGCCTGTTCAAATGTGGGAGCGTGGACCAATACATCATCCAAATAGACGAGGCAAGTCTGCCACGGTAAGCCAATTAAAACACGTTCCATCAGACGCTCAAACGTGGCAGGGGCATTGCACAATCCAAAGGGCATGACGACAAACTGCCAGAGACCCTTTCCTGTGGTGAACGCCGTTTTCTCCCTCGCCTCTTTATCCATTTCCACCTGCCAATAACCGCTCTTTAAATCCAACGTGGAGAACCACGTTGAGCCTGAAACGGCATCGAGGGTGTCATCGATCCTTGGCAGGGGATACGAGTCCTTGAGTGTCACATGATTGAGCTGGCGGTAATCCACACAGAACCGAGTGGTCCCATCTTTCTTCTTTACCAGCACAATGGGTGACACCCAAGGACTCACCGAGGGCTCGATAAATCCGGCTCTTTCCATTTTGCTCACCTGTTCCTCTGCCTCCTCTTTCTTAGCGAAAGGGAGCCGCCTCGGCGGTTGGCGAACAGGCCGAGCCTCGCCAGTACTAATTTTGTGCCTGACGAGACTCGTGCGTCCAACATCCTCGGGGGAGAGAGAAAAAACACCCAAGTTCTTACCAACCAAATTGTGCAACGTCTCTACCTGCTCCGATGTTAGGCCCTCTTCAGAGCGTGTCATCATGTCCCGCACTCCCTCTGACCAATCACATTTCCCCAAATTTTGCCCTCCTTCCGGCTGTACTGGCAAGCATGTGGATCCACCTCCTCCGGTGACCTCTACTACACTACTGCATTTGGCTACGATGGCTCCGCCCCTTATAGTGCGGGGGCTGTCGGACAAGTTGAGCAGCCTGACTGCCAGCATAGGCCCACGGGTGTCTATGAGGGTGCGACCCACCATTAATTCCTCCGTCCCCTGCGAGGACCACGACTCCACTAGCCCCAGCTGGCCAATGGGTTGAGCACCTGCTGCTAACTCCGCCATCACGACTCTCTCGGACCTGGGAGGCACGGTCACAGTGCGCGGCACCTCCAGCCACGTCCCCTGCACCTCCTCGTCATCCCCCAGTCCCATTAACTGCAGCCTCTCGGTGCCCAACCACATATGACCACGCCCAAGGTCTAATTGGCAGTCATGTTCCACCAGGAAACTCAGTCCCAACAGACACTGATCGCACACCCCCGCCACCCACACAACCACGCTGACCTCCAGGCCACCCAACTCCATCCTCACCACTCCGCGTCCCAATATTGGTGCCGTTGCCCCCGTAGCCAGTTGAAGGCTGTGTCCTTCTACCCTATCAATTTTGTCCCAGCCTCCAACACTCTGGTCTAGCACACCCGGATTGATAATGGTGTCACTGGCTCCAGTGTCCACCACAGCCTCACAAAATTCTCCCTCAATTTTGCATCTAACCCTTAGATTACCCGTGCCAATTTGTCCGCAATTCACTACTTCCACCAAAGGAGGGCGCTTCTCCACACACTTGCCAGCCGAGCATGGCCCCGTATGCTCGGCTCGTTCTAGTTTCCCGCACACTCTACCGCTATTGGCCCAGGCGGAGGTGGTGGTCCTCTGTCTGGCACCTGTGGACCTCCTCTGTCTGGCACCTGCTGACCTACTGGGGGCCCCCTCCTTTCTGGACTGCGAAGCCTGTCAGGAGGTGGGGGCCCATATGGTTGCCGACAATTCCTCTGACTGTGCCCTCTTCTCCCACATCTAAAACAAGTCCCCAAGAACGGACCCCTCTGGTAGCCAGGCGGAGCCCCCCTTTCTCCCGGCCCAGCCCGATAAAAATCAGGCCGTCCCGATGACCAACCTGGACCACCCTGTCGTGACTCGCTCCCTGCAAATTGTCCCCCCATCAAATTTGTCAGCTGGCGGCTGATCCCCCTTAACATTCGCCCGATGTCATCCTCTGGCTTTTCCCGATCCCGCACCTCGGTCTGCCGTACCGTCACAGGTGCCCTCTCCGATGCGCGGTTCGACCTTCTCAAAAAGGTCAGTCTCGCCGCGCATTCCGCTGCCCGGTGCACCGTGGGTGGGTCCTGTAACTCCACCAACGTCCGGACCTCAGGATCAGGGAGAGCCGCCATAAATTTTTCTATCGCCAGCTTGTCCCACGCCTGTGCTGGTAGGTCCCTGTATGCTATCCTCACAGACTGGTATATATCCTGGGCCAGCTCCTGCAACGTCTCATTAGGCTTTTGCCTGCGATGCAGCAGCTGTGCCCTGACCAGGTCGCACCTTGCGCCTGTCCCGTACCTGTTATTCAAGGCCTCACAAATGGCCTTGCTGGTCAATATTCCCTCTGGGACTACGTTCAACACGTCGGCGGCTGACCCACGCAGTGTCGCCACCAGATTCCCCATGCGCTCCCGCTCTCCCCAACCATTGAGCTGAGACACGCACTCAAATTGTGTCAGGAAAGCCTCGAGGCTCCCTGATCCGTCAAAATGTACGAGGGGGATTGTTTTTCCAGAGACTCTATTCCCCGATTCCTCTCTGTCCAAATCCAGTCCGGGGCCAAAACACCCCCCCAACTGGGTATTCCGTTTCGGAGCCTCTGGTGTCCAAATGTGGCTCGTGGTGAGGGTCTCCTGGGTCCCCTTAATCTGGTCCTGAAAATGTTTAACCGACCTACTCACCTCTTCCTTCAGGCTCTCTTGAACCCGACCAACCTCCTTCTTGATGGTATTGTCCCAGATCTCCAGTCGCTCCTGCATAAAATCACTCACCCTTTCATTATCCATTAGTGGCCCCCACAGGCCTTTCTCAATTAACCCTTGCTCCTGCTCTTTTATGCGGGTTTCCAACCCCCTCACCTCCTCGGCCAATTTGCCCCCCTGTCGGTTGAGCAGTCCCCATTCCTCACTCTGCTGTAGCATTCTGGCATCCACCCGGCCCCGATAGCCTTCCAGGTCCCCATTTGCTTTATCAATTCGAGCATTTGTGGCACCAATCTGACCCTCCAACTTTTCCCCCATTTGGACAGCCTGCGTCACGCCCTCCTCTATTTTTGACATTAATTCTTCCCGTTTCAATTCAATTTCCACCCCTATGGCTTTTTCCATCTCCCCCATTTGAGTTTCTACTTTACCCTCAAATTTCCCCAGTCTGTCCGTAATTTGGTTTTGCACTCTCCCTTCTATGCCATCAATTCGTTCCCCCAGCTGCTGTGCCATTTCCCCAATTTTTCCTTCCAATTGTTCATTCCTTTGTTTTATTTCATTCCTCCATTCCTTCCCCTGTGACTCCATTTTATTTTCCATCCCTTCAATTTTATTTTCCAACCCACTTTTCATTTCTCCCATTTGTTCCTCCAATCGATCACTCATTCCCTTCATTCCTTCCCTACATTCCTTCCCCTGAGACTCCATTTTATTTTCCATCCCACTTTTCATTTCTTCCATTTTTCGAAGCAATTGACCCAACATCTGGTCGGTTGTCGGGGCCGTTCCTACTACTCCCGACTCCCCGGTGGGGGAGGGGGATAAGTTGGTGCTCGGGACGAGGGAGGTTCCAAGGCTCACCTCTGCATCTAATTCCCCTATTTCCGGCTCACTCCCGACGCTGACGGAGGCCTCGCTGCGTAATTCCATCTCGTCGACCTCCGACATCCGCTTTTCGGAAGGTCGTTCCCCGCGCGCGTATTTATTTTAATAATTCCTGAAACACAATTTAAATTTGACGAAGACGCGATATCGCGCTCCGTATGCCCAATTGATTATTAAATTTCTCCGCCTCGCCTATCCAAATTTTGCGTTCGAACGTCGGACGCAATGTACGCCCGACCGTGTCGATGTCTCGCCGCGGACAAAAAATTTGTCCGACGGATTCGAATCCTACACTCCTGACACCACTTGTCGCGTAACCGTGATTAACACCACCGTTACGGATGACCGATTGCGAGACTTTACACTCCCGAGGCGAAAACTCAATGGCGGACTCACGTTCAACACCCACGCGCGAAATGGCGGGACGCAGCGAAGGCTCCGCAGCCTTATCTATTAAAATGAAACACCCAGGAAACTGCGTTCAAATATGTACAGAAAATAATATAAGGATTTATTATTAAAAGTAAAGCCAGTGAAAAAGCACGCGCCGGTAATACTAATAACTAAATCGGGACGTCCCCACACGACTGATATCAGACACAAACGAGGGAGATTAATACGAAAATAACAAGTCACGTCGTGTACAGTGTACGCGGATTCGGGCTTATCTGTCTTTGTCGTCCTTTGTGGCTGCCGTCCAACACCGCTCCTTTCGGCCCGATCGCACACCTCGCTCCAAGTTCCACGGCCCTCTGCCTCCGCCTCCAAGCGCCACCAGGCCTCGTCGGTCCAACGCAGGGCTGCACGAAGCAACCAAAAACCAAGTGCCAACTGCCAACTGCTGAGTGCCGAGTGCCGAGTGCCAACTGCTGAGTGCCGAGTGCCAACTGCCAACTGCAACGAGCTGTGGTCACGAACTGTAGAAAATGGCACGAACCGTCAACTGCCACGAGCTCTCACTTCTCTCAACTGGCACTCCGGTACCGAACTGGGACGACTCGAGATCAGATCGCAACTCAACTCAACTCAACTGGCGAAAATGGCGTCCGACCGTCGCATATATCTCTCCCCGATGACGTCACATTCGCGCACTCCTCAGCCAATCATATCGTCCCAACTCGCCGGTCACGCCCTCTACGGCATGCGACTCCTAACATCTCCCCCGTTACGCGACCCTGCGGTCCTGGCATAACACGTGCCGGCCCGGTTTGTAGGCCTTTGGAGGTGTACACGGTGGCGGCCAGCCGTGGCGGTGTTTTTGGCCTGGTTTCCTGTCAATTTAATACGAAGTCCTTGTCAGGGAAAGGGGATTATTTAATGTTGCGCTAAGGACCTAACTAATGTTTATGTGGTTTGCAGTGCCATAAAGGACAAAGGTTTGATTACTAGGTGATACTCACAGGGGCGTTACCTTTAACCCCTCACTATTTAACACTCGAATCTCCAGGTAGATCCACACTCATACATCTTACCCCGACAACCGCCTAAACATCAAGAACTTATTACATGTAGAGTCCCTGTCACGACAGCCGAGTACCTACCTATTCAGATCTACCTAGCTCTAGATGTTGCATTACCAAATTCATAACAATACTTTATCTATCTATAATTCCAGTAATCTCTGTGTGTCTGTGTGTATGCGACCGCTGTTTCTCGACAACTACCGGTCCGATATACTTGAAACTTGCCAGGTATATTGCTGGGGACCTGAGGATGTGCCTTTTCAAGGTTTCATATTAATCGGACAAGTAGTTACCGAGCTATGTCCAAAAAACGATTCAACCAATCAGAGAGCAGCGAGCTATCACGTGTGCCGAACATGGCGAACAGACTCTGCCTCGGATGGCACATTTGAGAGCGTATTCATTTATTTCACGTTGGCAAACTATGTTGCCGCTATGTTGGCGTTAAACTATGTTTTAAAACTAATTAAAACTAATTTGCGATTCTTTCGCTTTCCTGCGCGTTTGTGCACGCTATGGCGATTTCTTTACCAAACTCCGCAAGCCGTTCGCTTTGGACCAAACCATTTCATGTAAATAGAGGGGGGGGATTGTCACCGTACTCGCAAGCCGTTCGCTTTGGACCAAACCATTTCATGTAAATAGAGGGGGGGGGATTGTCACCGTACTCGCAAGCCGTTCGCTTTGGACCAAACCATTTCATGTAAATAGAGGGGGGGGATATAATTTTAGATATATATATAGTACGGGCATGCCCTAGTATTTAGAATTCGCATTCAGTTATATACAACTATATAATAATGGACACAAGATGGCGTTATAGTTTTTGCTAATCAGCATAACTAATTAATGTGCAACTTTTTGCACTGACGAGTTATGAATTCTTTAAGTGATTTTTAAACTAAATATATGCAAAATTTCAGCTATATACCAGAGGTTGGTCACGAAAGTGAAAAAACTAGACACATTTTGCTTGTTTGGCCCACAGTCTATAGACTTTGAGATGATAGTGGTATCATCCAAATCATAGATAGGCCTTCTGTCAAAAAAATCATAGATAGGCCTTCTTGTTGTTTCATTTACTCCTTAAATTCCTTTTTACGACATAATGTAAATCAATTATCTTTCCAAAATTATTTACATAGTGGTATCATACAAATCATAGATAGGCCTTCTATCAATTAATTCCATACTTGTATTTATTTAGTATAAAAAAAAGATGTTAAAACTTTTGAAACCCTGACCCAAGTATTTGAATTATTTTTTGCCGTTCTTGTGGAGATAGCTGAGTTTTGTCTTTCTTAATTTCTTTGATTGTACTTTATGAGACTCCTTTTGAGCATCTTTTACACTCTTTATAGCACCCGCTACATTTCTCATGGCAGAAGCGGTTGAACCAATTACGTCTTTATGTTTAAGAACAGTTGAACCAATACCCATTAGAGTATCAATTATCCGATCTCCTTTATTTCTAAATTGATGTCCAACTTAGGAAACACGTGTCTCTTCGGTTTATAGTATCCTCTACCAAGAAACATACCTTCACCCTTATAGTATGGCGAAAGGAACATCCCATCCCCTGTAATTATTTTATGTTTTCCCAACTCGTGTTTTCTCACAATCATCGTATTTATTTGTTGTAAAACGTCACGGACGTGAATTCTGATGGATATAATTTCTTCATTAAAGGAGATCATACGATTATCTTGATCGGTTATCCTAAAATTTACTCTGTATATGCTTTTTCCTGACACAGGTAAATAGACAAGATTTTTTGGTTCCATATTGAATTTATAACCAATCGGTGTTGAGTATGCGTTGAATGAAAATATTGTATTTGTTTTTGTTCCATCATTATAAGCACCATCAATCAAATCACAATGAATTAATACCGAATTTATACCGGAGGATATTTGAGTAACATTATCACTGTAAAACATCCCGTTAGTCTCGATCTTTTTTGAGGAGAAACATAATAGCTCTCTGAATGAATTTTCAATCGTGAAATCAACTTTATAATTATTTTTAAGCCTAATAGTTGATTTTGAAGTGTGTTTTTGAACATCTATAACAATATTATTCGATTCATCACTTTGATTTTTCATAAGACGGGCAATTTCAGAAGATATTTAGGAAATCTCATATGCTCCGGGTGGAACTGTTATAGTTTTATATCCGCTTCCTGGATTATAACTAAACTTGTTGTTTTTCTCTGTGATATTAAACAGGGTATTATAAGTTTCCATTGACGATAACGACGCCTCGTATTCTTTTGTGGGGTCAAGTTGTAGTGGGTAAGGGAATGAAGCCCTGTGATCATTCATCGTGAAATTAAAACGAAGGATTGTGTTTCTCATTTATTGGTAACAAAACTTATTTAATATGGAATATCTTTATATTGACATTTATTCATTATTTTCAGATTCATCAATTGGTCTAAAATGGCTGATGCTTCATTAAAACAATTGTTGTTTCCAGCCTTCTTACTACCTAACAGTAATAATAGTCTATTAACTAATTGTGATGGGTCATTTGGAAGAAAAATAACACCTGAACCAAGCCTATTTAAAGCCTTAATAATATGTTTCTCCTTTTCATTTTCCTTTTCTCCCAGAAACAGAAACTCCATAATCAAGTGAGTTAAAAAATGAATATACACTCTACAATATTCATTTTGTGTATTCAACAGTTCATTGAAATAAATTGAACTATAATATCCATCTTTTGTTAGAAGAAACATTAAGCTAGACGTTAGGTGTCAGGCAGAACTTAAGAACATCAATTTATCATTAAATATCAATACCTTTTCTTTAACAATATAGAACTGTGCTGGTTCTTCTCTTGGAATGAGACCTGCTATGGTTTTTGAATCCGCTGAATATTCATTGTTTTGAAGAGCTTCGACAACATAATCAGGAGGTTGATTTACCTTTTCCAGTTGGAATAATTCTTCATCATCATATTCTAATTCTCCTATATCCTCTAATTCTTGCTCCGTCATTTAAATAAAATCTTTTAACATTTGAAGTTTTTTAGGAGTATATTATATCGTGGGAATTCCAGAAATATCCATCATTTTTTGTTGAGGAGTTTTTAAAAGCGGTGTAAAAAGTTTCTCTTGTTTTCGTTCAAACGCTTCTTCACCTATTCGTTTCTGTCTGCATTTCTTCTTCATGTCTTTCTGTTGTTTTTACAATTGTTGAAACAATTTACAAAAACTTACAACTTACTATTTTACTAATATTTAAATAACTAAAAATGTAATAATTAATAACCAAAAATTTACTAAAAATTAACAATTTAAAAAACATCTATTTACTTACAAAACAAAAAACTTACAAAAAATATCAATAAATAAATAATTTTACAATTTACAATCCTGATACTCCTTAAACCTTCATGCTCTTTCTTGCACATTAATTTTCTGTATTTATTTATTGAAAAATATCATTTAATATTTCATCTTGTTTCACAACAATATATTTATATCTTCCAGTCATATGTTTCATTTACTCCTTAAATTCCTTTTTACTACATAATGTAGAACAGTTATCTTTCCAAAAATTATTTACAGCTATTGAATTTAACTTGAATAAAATAAAAGTATTGGCATTGTTTCTTATTGATTGACGAGGGAGTTGAAAGTATGATTGACTAAGATAAATACAATTACAAGAAGAATGTCTCCCTCTTGTATCCATAACCGTTTGGTTTCTCTCATTTACACAATCATCAAAGATGACGAGGTTCTTTTTTGATTTATCTAAATCTTGTGGTGAAGGCATATCATCCGTATTATCACTGAGAATACAAGTTATGGGTTTTGGTTTTGGTTTTGATTTCTGTGTATCACAAAATAGTTGTATTATATCTTCAATGTTGCAATCGTTTAGTTTATTTTGAAGTTTAAATAAACCGATAATATCTTCTTTTTGAAGACCCGCATTAAAACCTTGTGATAGTAGTTGATAATCGGGTTGAAAACTTGATTTATTCCACACTTGACAAAATTATTAAATTAACTCGTGAAAATAAACTTCTGAAAATTATTAAATTATCATAATCTAAAAACTTGGGCGTAAGGAGCATCTTTAAAAGCAAACAGGTTTTCCCACATCCTCTTGAACCAACTATTAGACATCTTAATGAATTTGGAAGATTTTTATCGTTGTTAAATTTATCTTATTTTACCAAATGGGTAAAAAATTATTCATTTATATATTTGGAAAACAAGTCATCTAACTTTTTGCAGGCTTTTTTTTAGAAACTCTATGTTTTATCTTGAGTTCAGGTTTAATTTCAAGGTAATTCATTATTTTATTTATATATTATCTTGTGTTGATATTTCCCTGAAAATGACAATCATGAATAGCAAATAACATCAATCTTTGAAACATTACCCTAATTTTTTATCAATCTCTTCCATTTTAAGGAAAGGAGCATTCTCAACATCATACTTGACATTCATTTCTCCTATTAACCTGTAAAGTAATTAATTTTTGGTGTAATTTTGACATAGTTATGGAGCTTTATATATATTCTATATAAAGTGAATGAATGATGATTGAATGAATGATGTAGTGAATTTAGAATTTTGATCACTTTATATAATAAAGGTTATACAGGGGATCACTACATCAAAATTCCAAGCGTTTGCTTGGACTATCCAAGCATTTGCTCAAAACTCTGCACTATCAAAGTGTTCACCATAATCACTCATGAGGCAACCAGGAACCCAAGCTCGGATAAAACATCCTTAGGACACTGAATAACAACACAGCTTCAGCAAGAATCAGGAAGTCGTCGAAGGGGCTCTGCTGTGTCCTTCATGTGATCAGGCCAACCATTGACGACGTCACAAAAAATCGGATGAGGTCCATACGTACATCAAGCTCGATTGCACAGGTGTTGTTCGGGCTCGGTAAGCGAGAGAGTCCATCCGCAACTTGATTTCTGATGCCCCTGCGATGCTCAATGGTGAAGTTGTATCTCTGCAGACGAACAAAAATCTGTTGAAGACATGGAGGTGCCACAGCTAGTGGCTTTTCCACGATCATTTGGAGCGGTTTGTGATCCGTTATCACATGGAAATTGCACCCATACAGGTAGGTGTGCATTCGTTCCACACTAAAAACTACCGCAACCAGTTCTCTCTCAATACAAGCATAGCGTTCCTCAGTGTCAGAGAGTGTCTTGCTAGGAAAAGCAACGGGTTGTAACTGGTTGTGACTGGTTGTAACTGGTTGCAACGGGTTGTAACTGGTTGTAACGGGTTGTAACTGGTTGTAACTGGTTGCAACGGGTTGTAACTGGTTGTAACGGGTTGTAACCGGTTGTAACTGGTTGTAACTGGTTGCCACGAGCCTGGATCAGAGCGGCGCCCAGGCCATGAATACTCGCGTCACACTGGAGGTACACCGGCTCATCTGGTCAGTAGTAATGAAGAGGTGAGTGTTCAGAACCCTCAGTTGTAAGGTCGTCGAATGTCTTCTGATGATGTGGTTCCCACCTGAAATCAGCATGTTGTTTGAGTAGCTCTCGAAGTGGTGCTGACTTTGCGCTGAATGTTATCCACGTGACATGCAAGATATGTCATCAAACCAAGGAAGTGCTGGAGGTCAGACTAGGATGTAGATGGGAGAATAGCCCAATGGTCCTTGACCTTCTGAGGATCTGGCCCTGAGTACCGTACACATTCCTGAAGAATGCGATACTGCTCCTCAATGAAACATTTGGCGAATTGAACACGAGACCTTCACGTTGCGCAGTAAGCAACAGCTCATGCATGTTCCGATCGTGGTCTTGTTCCGTGGCCCCATGCACAACAATGTCATCTGCAATATTCACAGAACCTTTACTATTCCTCAGTTCACGATCCATCTCGAGCTGAAAAATGTCCTGGCTAATGGACAAACCGAACGGCAGACGCTGGAAACAGTGTTGGCTGGAGCGGATCTGAAATGTAAGCAGACGCTGACTATCACCATCAAGTTTCACATCCCAGTATCCAGACTTGGCGTCAAGCTTAGAGAAGTACTTAGCCCCAGCAAAACGATGATTTAGCTCCTCAGTTGTTGGCGTTCTGTTGTGTGGGCGAATCAGAGAATGCTTTAGGTGACGAGGATCTAGGCAAACACGAATGGCACCGTCCTTATTTGTGACATATGTGAACAAGCTAACCCATTCTGTTGCTTCCTCGATACGCCTAAATACGCCAAGACGCTCCGCTCCATGTTGTCCAACTCGGACAGAATTTTGCCTTTCAACACAATGGGTGTTCGACCAGGAGCATCAACATGAGGGGGTACTTTGGGATCAACAACAAGTTTATGTATGGCCTGAAACTCACAAATACAACAACAAGTATGTGAATGTGCAACAAGTATGTCCTCTACACTGTTGTATACAGGTTGTTGTTCTACAGCACAATTCATTGTAAAAAGAATGAAACATGCAGCGAAGTATGTTGTTGCCATCTCTTTGGGCCACGGATCGCACCACCCAGAACTGCCAATTTGCGTACAGCGGAGAAAATGGTATTGATTTGGGTGCGTTGTCTTCTTCTTCACCCATGTGTACCATTCATGTTTCTGCGCATGGGCACTCTTATCTCCACTATGTAGCTTTTTACTAGTCTCTTATGTTTCAATCAACCATGTCCTACATGTTTACATATTCTTAACCATTGTCTTCCGATAACGTTTTGATTGGCCTTCCGAAGACTCTGAAACTCTTTTCCCAAAAGTGAATGCCAACATAATTCTGTGTGCACAAGACAGCCAGATAGACTATGAGACATATCCCCATGTACAGCTTCTCCCTGAGCCTCCATATCCACAATCCAAGACAGCCCCGTGTATTTGTGTGTGTCTAAGACTTCAACTTACTGTTGGGGTGTCAAATTACCCCAATTTCTGATCTACCGTATTAGTCAGCCTCGGACAGACATTATCCCTAATGTAGTCAAGTTTTAATGGTCATTTCACAATCACATCTCACTGTGTTTTTATGCATTCACCAAACCTTTTCGTGAATATGTTTCAGATCTACTGCCTGTTGTGGCAGAGCAGAGCAGAAAATACAAGTAGGCCTTTAGGTAGGCTTTAATCAACACAATGGTGGCCAGGTGCACAAGAAGAGGCCTAAGCAGGGCTTGAAGTCCTTAAGAGGGAACGTAGCATGGAGTGGATCGTAGGTAGTCTGCATGTCATCGGCTGACACGCATTTATACAGTAATGATCCCAGAACACAGAAAGTGAGGACACAGGAAGTGAGGTACACAGGAAGTGAGGTACATGGGAAATAATGAACACAGGAAGTGAGGACACAGGAAGTGAGGTACACAGGAAGTGAGGCATCAAGAAAACTGGATTTATGTCATTCTCCCCTTGCTTAGAAAAACACTACTCAGAGGCCCAATCGGTCGGGGGCCCGCTGGGCAGGTTGTGCGTACCTATTTATTGGATTGGTAATTATATTGACAATAGTTTTGGTGGCGGCTTGCTTGAAAGCCTTGGTGACTGTGTGTCTGAACAAAAGAACTAACCATGAAATGGTGCTGCGAGAGTAACCAAAGGTGAACTCAAATGAGGAAGACCTTTATGGTGACTTGGACAAGGAGATAAAAGGACTGAATCAAGTAATGATCTAGATGAGTCAGGTAAAGTCAAGATAACGACATAAAAGGATTGTTATGAATTGTCGGTCTTATAAAGCCTGTGAACTAATGTCACCAAAAATTAGAAACTATGAAAATTGATGTGATGTAATGCACCATTTTTGAAGATCAAATACTAGTAGTAGAAACTATTGAATGAATTCCTCAAGTTAAAAAAAAGGAAAAAAAGAGGAGGGATGATATGATGATGAATAGATCATGCATAGGTGATTGGGATTAGGTATTCCTGTTTGTGATTTTACCCATACTTACCTATTAATTAATGAACTTATTCCTCTTTGATTTGCATTACAAAGACTGCATTATTTAATTTTTTTTCAAACTATGTTAACCTGAAAGCAAGTTTAAATGCTATTCCTAGTCTTGTCTTGAAATACATGTCTGATTTTGGATCTTATATCCATGTGAAATATATGAATAAATACTAGTACCCTCCTGCAAAGCCGCAATGAGCCGGCGAAGCCAAAGCCTCTTGCCACTATTTTACCAATCACTATGGCATCAGTAGGGTAGGTAGTTGGTGGTAGGTAGGTGTAGTAGGTACCGTACCTAGTTCAAAATGACACCATTTGCATTCTGGATGAGATTAAAATTTATAAAATTTCCTTCTTGATTAATTCGGTGAATTCCGTCTCAATTTCGGATATTTCCGGCCGTGAAAAACTACTCCCTACGGCCGCGAGATTTCTAAAAAATAATTCTTCGTCAATTTTAGAATATTTGACGCCGTTTTCAGCGTCCGAAATGTGGTAATAAGCTTTTTTGAAATATTTTTTCAAATGCTCGAATCTCATTGGTTCCGGTGTTTGGTGACGATTTTCGTTGAAGATAACCAAGGCCCGTGTAGGCCCGGGGAACGAGGTTGGTCTTAAAGTATTTTAATTACAAATTAGAGGTGCATAAGATTGTGAATCAAACAAATACGGGTGAAACAAACTCCTATTGAACTTTTTAGCAATTTTTTTATGCATACTTCCACATCCGGAAGATGGCGGCCTCCATGGAGCGATTTGGTTTTTGAAATATTTTTTCAAATGTTCGAATCTCATTGGTTCCGGTGTTTGGTGACGATTTTCGTTGAAGATAACCATGGCCCGTGTGGGCCCGGGGAACGAGGTTGATCTTAAAGTATTTTAATTACAAATTAGAGGTGCATAAGATTGTGAATCAAACAAAGACGGGTGAAACAAACTCCTATTGAACTTTTTAGCAATTCTTTTATGCATACTTCCGCATCCGCAAGATGGCGGCCTCCATTGAGTGATTTGGTGCGTCAAAGCTTCGAAATTCTCAAAGGATCCAGCATAATCTGGTTTTTCAACATAATACGTACACGTTCATTCACAACACCGGCTTTGCCGGCTATAATCTTGTGAATGTTCTAAGGATAACAACAAACGCTTGAAGATGAAGCTGTTATAAGAGAAACAGGATCAGGTAGAGCATGGTAATTATATGTCAAGGTGTACCCTACCTGATCCAGAGTGTGTTGAGAGCAGATTCAGATATGGCTGAATGAAGAAAAGCCAACTAACAGCTAATATATGGAGTGATAACTGCTTTGGGAAAAACTACAAACAGCAAATTTGACCACTAAAGATGAGGTTACCTGTGGCATACACCCCCCTTCGAGGAATGGAAAGGCACCCTTCTCTGTAAGATTGGAAAAGGATGTTCACCATCACCAAGGAAATTAATGTGACCATTTGCCTGGATCACATTGTGATGCGTGGATGAAAGACAATCACTTGTTTCTGTTCAGTGCTTGGAACATCCATCACGTCACCAATTGTTGGATGGAAACATGTTATCTGCAACTTCTACTGGATGCTGTGACTTGATTTCATTGCTCCATAAACTGCCAGGGAACCAGCGTGGAGTTGTAAGTGGATGGCCTTGCCTCTTTCTCTCCACTGGACCTCCATGACTCCGCTGGTTGTTCCTGGCATGGGCCACAGACAACATGAACACCATGGTCCTAATATCGCTATGGATGCACCTGTCATCTCTGGTCCACATCTTGCCGGTCGACCAACATCACATCAACACTTGCTGCCCACTCACGATGGGTGAGGAGGCAGGTCAACTACAACTGGATGAAGGCCTTGTTCAAGATATACTATGGCTTACGGCAATTGGTGGCAAGGATGCTACATGCGGAGCAGGACCAGTTCATGATCTTGCCCATTTATCATGACAGCAGAAACCCTACGCGAAATAGTGTAGGTGCTATGAAGACACCAGGAGAAGATGTTTCATACTTGATTTTCAAACATGCAAGTGAATAGCCTCCTTTTCAAACAGAAGTTCAGCATTCACTCTGCAGCAAACACATTCTGGAATCATAATTGCCAAAATGTTGCAGATGTTTAATATTGAATTATGCTGACAGTATTACTTAGGTAATGGTGAAATGAATAAAGGAAATAACAGTGATAATGTTTATGGTGAACTGAAAATTGTTGTGCATTTGCAAGAATTGAAGTTTGTTTGCAGAAATACTTATGATGCAAATGCAATGAACTGAACTATCAACAATGGAGAGATTCGACGAACGAGGGAACTATTTTTTACAACCAGATTCTTTCAGGAGGACGGCGTATGCCTTAGGTAGGTAATGGGAGAGTGGACATCCAAATTAGTAAATTGAAGACCCTTTTAATTGTCCTATGAGAAGGACAAAAAAACGGAGGATTATGGAAGTCCTTGTTCATGGACTTCCTTATTATTGAGAGATTAATAATGTCCCTGTGAGTGAGTTTTTATCCAGAGCTAAAATTGTAATTGTGCTTGGAGCTTTTTTAATGCAGAGTACTAACAGCGACATGGGCATTGTTTGTATAATTATTAAGGTGCTATAATCTTTAGAAATATGAAATGCCAATTAAACTGCATTTGAATTATAAGAATATGTGCATTGGGAAGGGAGATAAAGAATGGAGCCCATGCAGTGACCTATGACCTAGGTGTGGATGTCAGCGTTTGGAGATTGCAGACTCAGCTCTTGCCTCCAACCAAGAACCTTTTATCTGAGACAAGGTCCAGATGACTCCATGCCCCCAACTCTTCCCCTCGCTGAGACCTGAAGATAAGAATGACTCAGCCTGGATATACAAACATGTGTCTTTTGGCACCAGGCTGGTGGCTATTTCAATGACCTTTTAATTACTTTACTGCCCTTGCACAGACTTCAAAGAACTACAGAAAGTATAAAGAGAGCTGTACCCTTGAATAGGGCAAGAAACTCATTTGATGTCTTGCGTGCTGTATATTCAATGAAGTATTTTGTTCTAAAGGAATTGAGTTTGTTCCAGCAAGTTTGATTAAATCGTTCACAAGAAAGTGATAGTCTCTGTCTCTCAGTTATCTTAATAGAGTAGAGATTTGACCTACAACAGTTGTTATACATCTCCTGAGACTGAGACTGTTGTTACGGATTCTTCACTTCCGCCTTTGTTGTTATGGTTCGCCGTCTTTCCCGCCTGAGACTGTTCATGTTGTTATACATCTACTGAGACTGTTCATGTTGTTATGCATCTGGGAATGTTCATGTTGTTATACATCTCCTGAGACTGAGACTGTTGTTACGGATTAGTCACTTCCGACTTTGTTATTATTATGTACTTGTAGGATTTTTAGTTTCAGGTCATATTGTTGTTAAGATTTTTGTGTGAAATGGAGATGACCTTAGTAAAATAATAATAATGCATTTATTTTATATAGCGCTTTTCAGGAAGCCCAAAGACGCTTTGACAGAGTGCAAAACATAATGCATAGCAAAACATAAAAACAATTGCAAAAAAGAAGAATCAATAGGGAAATATTCAAAGCACAAAGGAGGGAGAAGGAGAGGAGATAGTCAGGGGTTAGATGCTGTGGGTTAAATGTTGAATGCAGTGTTGAACAGGTGGGTCTTGAGTGATGTTTTGAATGTGGTGAGTGAGGAGGAGTCTCTGATGGTGTGAGGTAGTGAGTTCCAGAGGGTGGGAGCAGCGATGGAGAAGGCCCTGTCCCCCCAGGATCAGAATTTGGTCCGGATGGGGGGGGGGGGGTCAGGAGGTTGGTACCAGCAGAGTGGAGGTTGTGGGTGGGAGTGTGTCTGGAGAGGAGGTCAGCCAGGTAGGATGGGGCCAGGTTATGGAGGGCTTTGTATGTCAAGAGGATGATTTTGTACTGGATTCTCTGGGAGATGGGGAGCCAGTGAAGCTTGTAAAGGACGGGGGTGATGTGTCACGGGTCCGGGAATGGGTGAGTAGACGGGCAGCGGAGTTCTGAATGTATTGGAGTTTATTGGCGATTGTTGAGGGTGAACCATAAAGGAGGCTATTGCAGTAGTCCAGACGGGAAGTGATGAAGGCGTGGATGAGGGTTTCTGCAGCCACGGAGGAGAGGGATGGACGGAGACGGGCGATGTTTTTCAGGTGAAAGAAGGCTGTCTTTGTGATCTGTTTAGTGTATTTGTCGAAGGAGAGGGTTTGGTCAAAGATGATGCCAAGATTCCGGACGTGAGGGGAGGTGGATACTGGGATACCGTCGATGTTGAGGGCAAAGTTATGGGTGGATTTTATGAGCGTTTTTGGGCCAATGATGATTATTTCAGATTTATCATAGTTAAGTTTGAGGAAGTTGATTTGAAGCCAGGATTTTATTTCAGTGATGCAGTTTGTCAGGATAGAGTGGGTGGCGGTGGAGATGGACTTGGTGGAGATGAAAAGCTGGATGTCATCGGCGAAGCAGTGGAATAGGAGACCATGACGGCGGATTAAGTGACCGAGGGGGGACAGGTAAAGGATGAAGAGGTGGGGGCCAAGAACTGAACCTTGGGGGACACCATGGGGGAGGGGAGCAGTGGGGGATTTGCAGTTATTGATGGAGATGAACTGGCGTCTGTCAGAGAGGTATGATTTAATCCAAGAGAGGGCAGTGCCGGTAATGTTAAAGGTGGTTTCAAGTCGGGTGAGGAGGATGGTGTGATCGATGGTGTCAAAGGCGGCGCTGAGGTCGAGGAGGATGAGAATGTTGAGGTTGCCGGCGTCACAGGAGAGGAGAAGGTCGTTGGTGATTTTGAGGAGAGCAGTTTCAGTACTGTGGTTGGAGCGGAATCCGGATTGGAATGTTTCATACAGGTTATTGGCAGAGAGGTGATGTTTGAGCTGAGTGGCTACAGCGCGTTCCAAAACTTTTGACAGAAAGGGTAGGTTGGAGATGGGTCTGAAGTTGTTTAGGGTGTCAGGGTTTAGACCAGGTTTTTTAGAATGGGGGTAACAGCAGCAATTTTGAGGGAAGGTGGGACGATGCCTGTAGACAGGGAGGAGTTTATTGTTGCAATGATAAGTGGAGAGAGAGCAGGAAGGGAGGCCTTGACAAAGCTGGAGGGGATGGGGTCAAGAGTGCAGGTGGCAGTTTTCATTCCTATGAGGAGTTCAGAGAGGTCAGTAGGGGAGACTGGGGAGAATTGAGACAGGGGATGGCAGGATAAGGGGGGGGGGCAGGTGGTTTGAGGGGGAGCGGGTGCGGCGGTGGTCAAGCTGTTGTAGATGTTTTCAATTTTGCGTTGGAAGAATGAAAGGAAGGAGATGCAGTTGTCTACTGTGAATGACTGGGTGGTGGTGTTCAGGGGGCTGAGGAGTTTGTTTATTGTAGAGAAGAGTGCTTTTGGGTTTCCGGAGCCAAAAGGTAAAAATAAATGTTTGTGGAGGAAAAAGAAAAAACGTGGCAAAGAAACCGGAAGAGGAGCAGATCGGCAGAGAGAGGAGGAGACGGCCATGATAGAGATACAGCCGAAAGTCGCATCAGGGCTGTGAGAGGACTTTTTTTGATATTGGTCGCGAATGAGTTGAGGACTTTTGATGAGTTGAATGAGTTGAATCCGTGAAAGGCATTGCCCGAGACATCGTCCTATATTGCGATTGAAATTAAACCTGCGCCTCGGTTTTATTACCAAGCGTGAGATATTGTTGGTGGGAAAGCAAGGCTGATTTGCCATTTTGTCCTCGAAGAGGCTGTCCGCTTGGTGCATCGTGTTTGGTCGTTGGGATTCCCATATCGACATCATCGTGTTGATCGCCTTTGGTTTTCATATCGGCTCAATTCCCATATCGACCTCTCGCCTTCTAACTCCTCATCCACCCCCGTGCCGATACCTGCCTGTTCTCGTCATTCTGCACGACTTCGACCTTCACCCCACATGGGGATTTGTGCACGGACTTTGTGAGTGTTACATTCCACTCACGTTTGCCGTATCGTGAGTTTATTGCTGTGAGAGCATTGGGGAATGATGGTACCATTATAATATGTATTGTTCATTTGATGCAAATGATATTTTCATGGTATTTTCTTTAATAGTGTTATTATTACTGTAGGGGAATTTGTAGCGGGGGACTCAAGACTCCAATGACCGGACACAGGTTTTACAAAAGGTCTGGTTTATTAACTGGTTATTCACTTCATTCCATTTACCAAATAATACCGCTTAATTCAATGGACCAAGTTAACTCTTTTCGCATGGTCCTTCTCGTTCGGCCGATGTTCCTCCGCCACTCCCGTCGGTCAGAGCTCCTGGTAACAAATCCTGTCGACTCAACGTTTGCTCTCGTTTATATGGACAAACTGGACTTAATCCCCTGTCCGCTGACCGTTAATCCTTTCTCCGCTAATGCCCCGAGGTCATGCATGTACCAAGTCCTGGCATCAGCTCGCTCCCCTCCTGCTGTGAGTTCCGTTTACAAAACGATAGGGGGGTGTTCCAGCCAGGGGCTGTGACCAGGTGGACAAGAGATTATCATGTTCGGGCACATTCCTGACACTCATTTACGAACTCGGCTTTCACAGAGTTTGCAGGTAAAATGTATCTGCTTCGTTACCAGTGTTAATTAATAAGTTACCAGTGCCAATTAATAAGTTACACTGAGTTACACTTCCACAATTCCCTCATCTTTTTGTTTTTTGTTTATATTAACCATTAATCTAAACATCAATATAAGTAAACAATCAATCACTACAAGTAAACATCATTACAAGTAAACATCATTCACCCCTCCCCTCCAAATCTCCCCCATATCCCATCCCTTTCAAATCCCTCCCCTTGTCCCTTCCCTCCCAAACTCCCCCCTCACCCCTCCCCTTCAAATCTCCCCACCCTCATTGCTTCTCAATTTCCCCCCGCTCACTCCCCCTCCTCAAAGTGTCCTCCCCGCTTCTTCCCCCTTCAAACTCTCACCTCCATCTCCCCCAACCTTCTGCCTCGCTCTTCCCCCTCCTCAAATAACACCTCATTGTGGCTCACCCAATCACCATCAAACCTTTTGTCCGCCCCATCCTTCCCTTTCTCCGAGCTATTCTGAAATCTCTGACACACCTTCAACAGCTCTCCCTACCTCTTCCACCTCTTCCACATCTTACCCTACCGCTCCTCCCCCCTGTTCTGTATCTGATGCTCCCCCTTCCTCTTCATTAACGGTATGGACCTCAAACATCCGGGGCCTTCGTTCAAACTTAACTGATCTCTCCATACAGGTTGCTTCTGTCAAACCAGACGTGATCTGCTTAACAGAAACTTTCCTCCTTTATGATGTCTCTGATTCCATAGTATCTCTCCCGGGCTACTCCCTCCTCCGGTATGATAGACCTGAGCCTCGTCCTGGAGGCGGGGTTGCTATCTTTATCAAAAACTCTCTTCCTCACTCGCCCTGCACTGCACTCTCTCCACCTCACCCCCAGGAATACCTCTGGCTACGGCTTCCCCTTCGCTCCCACCTCTTGTTCATATGTGTGTTGTACCGTCCACCAAACAGTGATGACTCCATCTACATCTCGCTGTCTGATGATATGGACCAACTTCTATCTACTCATCCCAACTCTCTCTTCCTCATATGTGGTGATTTCAACTGTCATCATGCCAGTTGGCTGGGTGTGGGTACCTCTCTCACCAGCCATGGCTCCTCAGCAAAGGACTTCTGCGACTCACTGGGACTGACACAATCTGTCAATTTCCCGACCCGGATCTCAGTCAACGGAACATCTTCTCTTCTGGACTTGGTTATGACTAACTTCCCTAAAAATGTCTGCTGCTCTTCTTCTGCTCCGATCGGATCATCTGATCATGTCCTTGTTAAAGTGGACATCTCTCTGACCATCCTCAGGGAGCCTGCTCAGCGTAGACGAGTCTGGCATTTCACTCAGGCCAACTGGCACGGTCTTCAAGCAGCCATCAATCATCTGGACTGGTCTCCCATCTCTACCACCTCTGACATCAACTCATCCTGGGAATTCTTCCAAAGTAAATTGCTCTCTCTCATGCACAGATTTATCCCATCTCGTCTTCAGTTGTCATACCCTTCCTCCCGTCCATGGTACACGGAATCTTGTGGTGAGGCTGTTGCCCAGAAACAACTTGCCTTCGTCTCCTGGAAAGCAAATCCAACGGAAGGAAATCTCATTTCCTTTCACAAAGCCCGAAACAAGTGTGTGTCCACCCTCAGGAGAGCCAGGAAACAATATCTCTCCGTTCTCAAGACCGAACTCTCTTATCTGTCTCCCTCTTCCAAATCCTGGTGGCGTCTGGTCAAATCCGTTTCTGGTGTTTGTTCCCCCTCCATCCCCTCCCTTACCTCAAACGGCTACACAGCTGACTCCGCACGTGAAAAAGCTGAATGCCTCAACTCTGTGTTTGCCTCTAAATCTTGTGTCCCAAACCCATCCCTCTCTGTACCCACCATACCCAGTCGTACCGAGCTGCTCCTGGACTCCGTGTCCTTTCCTCCTGACAAGGTGGAAAAGTTTCTGTCAACCCCCGACTCTGATTCTGCAACTGGACCCGACGGCATCAGCCCACGGGTCCTAAAATCCTGCTCTGCTGCTCTATCTCACCCTCTCTCTGTTCTCTTCACCCTCTCTTTTGCTCAAGGTCAACTGCCATCTGCTTGGAAATCAGCCAACATCACCGCTTTGCACAAAAAAGGTGCAAAAACAGATCCTAGCAACTACAGACCAATCAGCCTTCTCCCAATTATCAGCAAAGTCATGGAATCCATCATTGCTTCTGATATGAAATCTTTCCTCCTCTCCAATGGCTTGATCTCTGATCATCAATTTGGTTTCAGACCAGGTCACTCTACTCTGGACATGCTGCTTCTGCTGTCTCAACAATGGATGGAGGTCCTCAATGCCAAACAGGAAATTAGAGCTGTCTCCCTCGACATATCACGTGCCTTCGACAAGGTCTGGCACCCCGCTCTGCTCACCAAACTCTCCTCCTTTGGTATCCATGGAAATCTCCACGCATGGCTGGCGGACTTCCTCTCTAGTCGTCGTCAACGTGTGGCCCTGAATGGGTTTCTCTCATCTCCTCTTCCTGTTCAGGCTGGAGTTCCCCAAGGCAGTGTTCTGGGCCCCGTGCTTTTTCTGGTCTTCATCAATGATCTCTCTGACTCTCTCGAAAATCCTCTCTATCTCTTTGCTGATGACTCCACTCTCTGCCGCTCCATTCCTCTTCCCTCAGATCGGCAGTCTGCTGCCTCCTCACTCTCTGAAGACCTGGACAAAATCACAGACTGGTCAAACAAGTGGAACATGTCTTTCAATCCTGACAAATCTCACACTCTTACTATGTCTCTCCGAAAAGATCGACTGGACAACCCTCCCATCTACTTTCTCAACAATCCTCTCCAAGAAGTTCTGTCGCTCAAGATTTTGGGTCTCACTATCTGCCATGATCTTTCTTGGGAAAACCACATTTCCAAGCTGGCCTCCAAAGCCAGTCGCCGACTGGGCATCCTCCGTCGTGCGAAGTCCTTCCTCGGCACACCTGAGCTCCTCACCACATACAAGGCTTTCATCCGCAGCTCAATGGAATACTGTTCTCCCCTATGGGCCGGTGCTCCTGCCTCACACCTAGCTCGGCTTCACGCTGTTGAAACCAAAGCTTTCAGAATTATTGGAATCTCCCGCGATGAAGCTATCTCTGAGGGCCTTTCACTCACTCACCGCAGGCAGGTAGGTGGTCTTTCTGTCTTCTACCGACTCCTCTCCGGCCTTGCACCCCCAGCTCTCTCTGTGCTCTGTCCCCCAAATATTCCTACAGGTCGCACAAGATCTGCCAGCAACCCTCTGATGGTTAAACTGCCGAAATCTCGGCTCTCCGCTCACCTTCACTCTTTCATTCCTCTTTTCTCCCGCCTCTGGAACAAACTCCCTCACTCCCTTCAATCCCACTCCTCCCTCCAGGTCTTTAAAACAGCTGTTCACCACCATCTCCTTTCTTCCCCCATCCAAAACCTTGATCTTTTCTACCCCCGCTAATTCACCCCAGATCCACCTTGTTTGAAATTCCAACTTCTTTCCTGGAAGTCCTGGCAGTGTCCATATGTTTTATACCTCTCCCACTGCCCCCTTCCCACGCCCCCCCCCCCCCAAATCCCTCGCCCTCTCTCAGATCTCTCGATGTCTCCATGTCTCTCGGTCCCTGCTCTCAAATGTTGTGTTTGTGTCCTTCCCCCTCTCTCCCCATCTTGTCTACCGCTCCCTATGTTATATGTTTTATGTGTCGGTTTGTCTTTCTGTGTGATTAATGTTCGCTCTTTCACGAGCCTCGATCTTGTATACAAAAAAAAAAAAAAAAAAAAAAAAGTAAATAATCAATCACTTTGGTAATCAAATTCCCTTGGGCATACACCGTCATCCTGCAAGAATCACAAAACATTTCGTTGGTCATTGACTCCTTCCATATCGTTCAATCTATTGCATTTGCATCACAAATATATTTTCAAAACAACACTTCACCATCACCAAGATACAACAATTTCACTTCATTTTCAAGTTTTGTAAAGCATCTGCACCATCTGGTAAAAAACGTTTGCCTCCACACAAATGTTGACTTTGTTTGAAAGGAAGGGCTGATCACTTGTGTTTGAATCCTGGTATGAAACATTTTCTCCTAATGTCTTCATAGCTCCTGCACTACTTCGTGTAGGATTTCGCTGTTGTGGTAACATTGCGGAGTCATAGACTGACCCTGCTCTCCTTGTAGCATTCTTGCCACTTTTTTTTGCTGTAAACCATAGTAATTCCTGAACATGGCCTTCACCCAGTTGTAGTCGACTTGCCTCCTCCCTCATTGTGAGTGGGCAGCAAGTATTGGTGTGACGTTGATTGGCCAGCAAGATGTGGAACAGGGATGCCGGATGCATCCACAATGATGTTGGGACCATGGTGTTCAGGTCATTCATGGTCCTTACCAGGAGCAACCAGCAGAATCGTGCACAGCTGTTGTGACAAGGGCACAGCCGTTTTTTGCAGCTCCATGCTGGTTCCCCGGACGTTGGTGAAGTAATAACATATGTCCCCGCATTTCACAGAGGTTGCAGGTAAAATGTCGTTATCCTGCAACTTCTGATGTGGTGAATGTTCGAAGCCTTCGAACAAGAGTAAGTGATCGCCTTTCTTTCATATGTTGCAGTGTGATCCAGGCAAATGGTCACATTAATTTCCTTGGTGAAGGTAAGCATTCATCTCCAAGTTACACGGGAGAATGTCTTCATCATTCTTTGAGAAAGAGGGTGTATGCCATGATTAACTTCATTTTTTTAGCCACAAATTTTCTTTCTCGAACTTCTTCCCAATTCCGTTAGCACTCCCTTCAAAATGTGATCTCGTCTTATCCTTATGCTCAGTCACATCTGAATCTGCTTTCCGCACACACTGAATCAGATAGGGTACATCTTACCATGAAATCAGCATAATCATGTATATCTTCCGACATGTATATCATGTATATCTTTTTCCTTAACACAAAAGTTATATTCATTTATATGCGTCACACAAATAATATTCAATCAGGTATGTATTTTATTACTAAACTAAGAATAGCATCCACAATTGCTTTCAGGTTAATATAGTTCAAAAATTAACTCATGCAGGTATTTTAGCACTACTCTAAGAAAATAAATTGTATATGATTACAATCACAAACGGGAATACCTAATTCCCAACAACAATTTTCCCAAATCAACAAATTAAACATAATGTATTATTACCATAATTCCTCTCCACTTTTTCTTTTCCCTCTTTTTTTTTTTTTCTAACAGTGTGTCACTCGTGGTGATATGAGTTCACTGATATTGTAATTGACACAACTCATAACATTGTCGTTATGCCATTATCTTAATTCTACTGTTTCATTTGCAACATCACTTGATTTAATCTTTTAATCTCAGTATTTATGTCACCATAAAAGTCTTCATTTTCTGGTTCCACATTTCTTTCCTCATTTGTCACTTCATGCGTTATCATCGTGTTGTTGGTTACCTTATTCAAACACACCGTCACTAAGGCTTTCAAGCAAGCCACCACTAAAACAATTGCCAATATAACTACTAAACCAACAAACAAATATTGGAGTATCTTAGCTACCACCCCTCCAAATGTGTTTCCCAACCATGCAAAGGCACCCCCTTTTATATAATCGTGGTATCTTGCTCCCTCTTGTCTGATTGTATCGGCTATGTTATAAATTTCTTCTGACTCATCAGGTATGTACGTACAGCAATCTGTACCAATGACTGCACATGTACCTCCTTTTTCTGCTAACAGCATATCTAATGCCATACCATTTTGTAATGCCATCGTTCTTGTTGCTGCCAGCTCTCTTGTAAGTTTTTCCAATCCACTTGCTGTTTTATTTGCCAACTTCTCCATAGCCAATGCCATGTGCCTGAGTTCTCGCCCTGCCTTCCAGGTTCCATAAAATGGAAATATTACCATTCCAATCCATTCCCCCATGCTAATAGTTCTTTTCTGCCTAGAATGCAGGATATGCGTTGGTGACTTTGTTAACAGGCGCATGTGTGGAAGCACAAACCCAAGAAAACATGATCCTGACCATGTCAGTGGGAGATACGCATACGCCTTGTGTCCACATATAAAATATGTATTATTATAGGTCCATGTCGTATCTGACATCCAAGTTCCTTCCCAATACAAAGATATCATCTTTAAGCTAGTGTTCTTTACTGGGACAAGCAATCTCATATAGCCCAACTCGTAACTATAATGGTGGCAGGTAGAGTTTCCCATCAACTTATTATTCTCTGTGGTTCGATGTCGGATGAAACATAGGAGCCCTTTTATTTGTTGTTGAATAGTTACGTAAGGGGGCATAACTTCATTGTCATATTTAGGCCTATAACTGTCTTCAAATTCCTCACATTGATATCCCCCTTTTTCCCAACTAGCATCCCCTAGCATCATCGACATTGGTAAATCAGGTCGTATTGTTGCTACCAACCTCTGTGGGAAGCGACTACATAATTCATCCCAACCAAAAGGAACTGCCTCCAATGGTACTCCGTTCTCACTAGAATGCGGCATTTGTGTGCATATCCAACAATTACTTTCATTTGCTATATCAGCCCTTGTGTGGGCTAAATGTAAAAAATTATTAATCCCGTGTAATCCATCGGGTTCTAAAGGTGTGTCCCTTTCTTCCATTAAACTTCTTTTTTGCTTATGTCGTCCCGCATAATCATATATCTGTATGTCGGCCACCAATGTTGCGTTTTGTTCTCTTATTACCCCGAAACAATGTATGCAACACATAGTCCCCACTACAAGAGAACTCATTCCTAGGATGAATATCACCATTTTCAAGGAGTATCCGAAGTAGAAGTCTCTGTTTTCCCCTGATTTGTCGGCTTGTCTTGATAAGGTCTTTCCCTTTGTCCCACCTGTAGCCATCTGTAAAACATGTGAGCTACCCCTTGTATATGTTCACACCTCTAACATAATTATATGTCCATGACATTCAACATTATATACCAAACTTCCTAACCTTTGTAAGCTTCCTAACAGGTAAATAAAAAAATCCCTTAATATGTAGCATAAATCAGATTATTTGTCTTACCCTGATCCCCCTATCTCCCGGGGTTGAACTCAATCCCCTTGGTCATGAGTGTAGTTGTGATACAATTTTTTTTACTCATGTTGTATTAATATCAGCCGGTAATTGTATGTCATGTAGGCAAATAAATGTCACTATCCCAAGTAGGAATATCACATGTTGAAAATGTAATGTTTATCAATGCAAGGGGTGTTAAAATGTAATTCAAATGACTGTAAATCACAACTATCATTTATCTGCCGCTGAATGTTCTGCTGGGCTGCTAGGTGCAGCCTCATTTTCTGTGGGATCGTCCACCTTAGCCCCATGTGCTTGTTTGCAATGAGGGGCATGAATCCAACTTTCTATTTTGGGTCCATATTTTTCCTATTCTTATCAATATCCTATGGTTTGTCATTTCGTTCCAAGATACCGCAACCAAAGGTTTTAACCAAAGCTCTACCAAACTATTTCCAATTTGAACAAAAATGCCAGTGAACCGATGATTCGAAGAATTAACTTCAAGGGGTCAATAAATTTATTCTATAGCCAGATCTAATTTTCCCATCCAATAGTTTGCCTTGCCACAGTTTGCCTTGCCCTATGATGTCACATTGAAATTACCCTTTCAGTTCCCACCATAATTTATCCAAATTTGACTACACACCCATTTACATGTCAGTCGACCACTGACCTATCAATCATGCGAAACAATAGTCCGAAATTCCCACCTGATCATCATGTGACCCTTGTCCCTTGGTTTAAAATTTGCAAAGCAATTGTTCCAACTTTGTAAATTTAAAATTGTGTGCCCAACATAAAAGATCCAATTTCGGCATGTGATCAATTAATTACTAATTTGCTTACAAGCAAAAGAAAAAATGAATAATTATTGCTCCGAAAACTTTTCAGACCCAAGAATCATCGACAGTTATTCATGTTTGTCCAGTAATCGAATCTGTTGAGGCCAATCATCATTTGGGATTTGCAGCAATGAAGGCCTAATCATTGTCTGAGGTACCGGTACGCACTGGTACCCTTGATCTTGGTTTGCCCCATGACCTTGTCCTCCTGTTGACATACGGACATCTTCTTCTCCAATGTCCCATCTTTCCACACTCGAAACACCGGTTTCTGTCGTTTCCTGGTCTGTGCACCTGTGCATTTGTATTGCTGGGCTGCATCTCTACATCCCTGAGTTGCCACTGCAATCTCTCGTTGTCTCCTGAAACACGAAAAAATTCTCTGTACCGTCCTTTTTGGGGAGACAACTGGAAATCAGATGGGACAACCGTCACTTTCATTCCTAATTTCGAGGGCAGTTGTGCATTTGTCTCCTCCACTGTATCCTGTATCCTTTTTATTTTAAGTTCTAGATCCGTTATCCGTTCTTGCTGTTCCCGTTGTCTGGATTCACCATCCCAAAGATGGAATGCAAGCCAGTCTACCGTTAGATTCTGTCTCTTCCTGGCTTTCAATCTTTGTTCCAATCTTTCCAATCGACTTCGCTCAAATGTACCATGTCTTGGAAACTCCTCATCATGTCCCTTTGTCCACAAATACCAATTCTCGACCTGCCTTATAGCTTCTGCACCATAACGGTCGTACATATGATGTGTACAAGTACCTTTTTGTGGAATCTCTGGTTGTCCTTGTGTATTCTTGCAGGCTCCATTTCCCATTCTGCCTTTTATCAAAGTAGCGTTGGATGTGTTGTAGTTTGTTCCTCTAAAGCTTCACTCGTACCTCCAGGAAGGGTCTCTCCACCTGTTCACACGGTGATTTCCAGAGAATCTCCCTCAGCTGTGGCTTTTGCACAATCCAATCTCACAGATCAGTATTTGCAGATGAGCCGGAGGGTCAGTATGAAATGGGTGAATCCTCAGGTGTCCGCTCTGTTGACGGGGAAATCACACAATGGTAACCGCACATATATATCTGTATATAAACTCACCACCTTGCTCAATTTTCCCAGGTTGTCTCCACATTGTTAATATCTCGCAAAGATATCAAAGCTTCTTTCTTGAGACCGCATTTTCATCAATCAAACAATCAATATATTCAATTCAATTTATTCAGTTCAATTTATTCAGTTAAATTTATTCAATTAAATTCAATCAATTAGATTCAATCAATTAACAATTCAATCAATTATTCAATTTCAATTAATTCATCAATATTCATCAATAAATCAAATTAATCATTTTGGATGACTCCTTGCATAAGCCCTTTCCCCAATGATGTCAGGACAAGTCCATCCATTGACTGAGATCGAATCTCATCGGTCGTCACCTCTGGTTCGTACCTCATGTTAATTGATGAATCACCGTCCTGTCCTAGGGTCATATCTGACATATTTCCCCATTTTGCCTGGTCTCCACAAATTTTCTTTGCAACCACTAAAGGCAACTCATCCTTCATTCGTGAGACAGCCAAAATGGATGGCAGATATTAAAGTTCTTTGGGAAAAATATCTCATCATTTTTCTTTTAATAGTACCCAAATCTCTTGGCAATATAAATTTCGTAAAACTCCTGAAATAAGACTGTAAAATTCCTTCAATCATGCTAAATTTTAAAACTCCATCGCTTGTAACACCCAATTTATCCCATAGGGCTTGAAAGTTCTTTCCCAAGTTCATGCAGCATTCTGCATTTGAACCCTATGATATCATTCATAATAATCATCATGATTTTATAGTCATGGTCCTATCATAATCATCTATTTAAAACGAACATTTCCTTTATCACCACAGCTATGTGGTATAATCAACAATAGAATAAAACTGTACATAGCAACAGGCTACCTCATGGCCACTTAGTATACCTATTGACAATACGTCATAACAATATCGAATAATCATTGAACAATTCAAAAATCGCTTCCACTGCTCCAGCTGCAGCATTCGTTATTTTGTTTGCTCATTCACTATTCCTGATTCGTCATCAAGGATCTCCATCATCACACAGCGTACTTAATTCCGCATTTTAATGAGAATTCAACAGGAATTTACGACTCAAAGGAAAAAGAACGAGCAGACCTTTTGCAGGATGATCGTTACAAAAATCGTTACATATATTAAAGTATTTATAATGTCGACAAATCATATCTTAATTCTTACAAAATTTGGTTCTTTGAATAAATCACAGCACCGGGAGAACCAGCTCCAAAAAATGGATCTTTGTGTTTATTCAGCACCCTAGTAATTGGTTCTTTGTGTACTAATTACACAGCACCCAGGCCCCGCTCATATGGATCTTTGTGCAGCGCTGCACAGCACCTGAGCAAAAGGGGTTTCATCTACATTTTCCTTATCCGGTGTACCATCCGTGATATTTGTTTGCTCATTCACTATTCCTGATTCGTCATCAAGGATCTCCATCATCACACAGCGTACTTAATTCCGCATTTTAATGAGAATTCAACAGGAATTTACGACTCAAAGGAAAAAGAACGAGCAGACATTTTGCAGGACGATAACTGGAATTAGTCGTGAAAATATATCCAAAATACACAAAAATACACACCCACACAAATAAACAACATTTATTCCGTTTAACAGAACAAACATTTCCTCTATCATGACATGCATGTCTTCAAAATTATATGACCAAGAGAAAAAGTAAAACTAATTAAAACTGCGGGCAGTGATAATCCGGGGACCATACCGCTCCATCCTGATTGGACGAGTGCGTGCTAGAGTCGTTAACAACGACAGTCCAGATCCGATTGTTCAAAATTTCAACTCAATCGATCGAAAAATGAACGCAGGGATGCATTTTAAAGGTGCAGTGGCACCAACTGAGTTGCCACGAATATGGCCACGAAATTGCCAATATGGCCATCACAAAATATTTTCCTTAATCAATTGGCTCATAGCATAACCAATCTGCAAGTATTTCATCCGAAGATGTATCTCTGAGGACTTTTAATTAAATAAGTCATTTATAAATCAACGAGTTAATTTATTAAATGATTAATCAATAATCAATATTTTCCTTGACAGCCACATCACTTGGTCAGTGTCATGTCCAAACATCAGCTTCCTTACTCAAAAGGTGCCTGAGTTAATGTAATGTAATTACTGTAATAAGATTACTGCAATTACTGTAATGATTACTGTAATTACTGTAATTACCGGAACTGTAATTACTGTAATTACCTCAGGTAATTACTGTAATGTAATTACTGTAATTTAATAAGAAATGTAATTAATTAAATAAGTACTTCATTAATCGCTCATAATTAAATAACTCGTGAATTCTTATCCGATTTATTTAACATTTGAGTGTCCCCAAAACGTTGGAGCAAAACGTTGCAACAACGAAAGTGAAACGTTGTAGCGACGTTGTGGAAACGTTAGCACAACCCAACATTTGAATGTTCCCAAAACGTTGGAGCAAAACGTTGCAACAACGAAAGTGAAACGTTGTAGCGACGTTGTGGAAACGTTAGCAAAACTCAACATTTGAATGTTCCCAAAACGTTGGAGCAAAACGTTGCAACAACGAAAGTAAAACGTTGTAGCGACGTTGTGGAAACGTTAGCAAAACTCAACATTTGAATGTTCCCAAAACGTTGGAGCAAAACGTTGCAACAACGAAAGTAAAACGTTGTAGCGACGTTGTGGAAACGTTAGCAAAACTCAACATTTGAATGTTCCCAAAACGTTGGAGCAAAACGTTGCAACAACGAAAGTGAAACGTTGTAGCGACGTTGTGGAAACGTTAGCACAACCCAACATTTGAATGTTCCCAAAACGTTGGAGCAAAACGTTGCAACAACGAAAGTGAAACGTTGTAGCGACGTTGTGGAAACATTAGCACAACCCAACATTTGAATGTTCCCAAAACGTTGGAGCAAAACGTTGCAACAACGAAAGTGAAACGTTGTAGCGACGTTGTGGAAACGTCAGCAAAACCCAACATTTAAATGTTCACAAAACGTTGCAACAACAAATGATCATAAGTAATTATCACATTGCAATGACCTCTAAACATTCCTAAACCAATATCCCATTAAAATCCCATTAAAATCCCATTAAAATCCCATATCTTGTCACCCTTTGCATTGTTGAAAGCAATTATTCCATAACTCAATATTACCTCAATTTATATATACTAGGGCGTGCCCGCACGTACGTGCTTGCCCGTACGTGCTTGCAAAAAACATGCGTGCGAACAACAACAACAAAAAAACTTTGAAACCACGTGGCAGTAACGACCACAGAACCCCCCCCCCCCTCTATTTACATGAAATGGTTTGGTCCATTCGCAAAGCCAAAGCGAACGACCACAGAACCCCCCCCCCCCTCTATTTACATGAAATGGTTTGGTCCATTCGCAAAGCCAAAGCGAACGACCACAGAACCCCCCCCTTCTCTATTTACATGAAATGGTTTGGTCCATTCGCAAAGCCAAAGCGAACGACCACAGAACCCCCCCCCCCCCCCCTCTATTTACATGAAATGGTTTGGTCCATTCGCAAAGCCAAAGCGAACGACTTGCGAGTACGGTGACCATACCTTGGGACCCACTTGTCCGATTAATTTCAAACCTTGAAAAGGCACATCCTCGGGTCCCCAGCAATATACCTGGCAAGTTTCAAGTATATCGGACCAGTAGTTTGTCGAGAAACAGCGGTCGCATACAGACAGACCGACACACACACAACTAGAACGACGCTCAGTAGAGAGCATATCTCCGCCTTGGTGAACAGTTTATGTTTTGTATCCCACTGATAGGCCGGATCTGGATTCGGACCTGAACCAAAATGGAATCGGCGTGTTTTTGTCACCTCCCCAACTCATCCACCAGGTTCATTCACTCATCCATAACTTTTTTTTTTTTTTTTTAATATATGAATAATATTAAAATAATAACATTAATAAGTATATTATGTTAAATATAATGTATATCGCTTTTCACCCGATCTCTTGATGGTGAAGAATCACTTTAAACAATTCTCGTAGCCGGATTCGCACCTGGGTCTTCACCAAAATCCAATCATTTCGTCCGTGTCACCCATGCTATCTGTCTGGCAAATTTCGTCAAAAAAAAACAACAGCACTGGTTTTGTTTCCTGGAAGCTTCCTGCAAAACGCTTTGCTTCTCGCAAAACGTCCGCCAATGGGAAGTAAAGGGAGGGAGAAGGAGCGGGAGCAAGAGACAGGGTGCCGGAATGGACATGAGGGACAATGAGGGACAGTGAGGAGGTGTTGGTATGCAATTTTTATCCAATCGCCATCTTTCACAATAATTCTGGACCGGCATGAGGTGGGATTGTCTGTCATGAATTTATTTGTTGATCGAACGAGTTTTAATTTGTCTAAATCCGACCAGTCGTTCCAAAGATATAAGCCGTTTTGTCGCAATACCATAAATTGGAATGAGGTAAAAATATATATATATAAATATAATTCCCTTTCCCGGTTCCCTGTCGCACGCCGAGCAAGTCGAGTGCTTTGAACAAGTGCAAAAAAAAAAAAAAAAAATACTTTACCGGCCTTACACGTCTTGGAAGCAAATGGTCGCATGGTGCACGCATGCTCCGTTTGCTCCCAGGTCACAGTAAGGCCTTTAATGACCAGCGCCGACCTTGTGCATTTTATTTAGACAGCGCAAAAATACGTATTTACAGAAATCATTTAGGAAAACACGAATAAATAGAATCATTTAACACGTTTCATCCTTGTATTACCTATGGACAATCGCAAGTCCCATACACCAAATCCTCCATCTTCAGAATTCATATTTCATAATGGACAGATCCCCAAGATGTCATGCTTACCTTGACGACGTCCACTCGAAATTCCAGCGGTGCCTCCAGATTGTAGGGGAATTTGTAGCGGGGGACTCAAGACTCCAATGACCGGACACAGGTTTTACAAAAGGTCTGGTTTATTAACTGGTTATTCACTTCATTCCATTTACCAAATAATACCGCTTAATTCAATGGACCAAGTTAACTCTTTTCGCATGGTCCTTCTCGTTCGGCCGATGTTCCTCCGCCACTCCCGTCGGTCAGAGCTCCTGGTAACAAGTCCTGTCGACTCAACGTTTGCTCTCGTTTATATGGACAAACTGGACTTAATCCCCTGTCCGCTGACCGTTAATCCTTTCTCCGCTAATGCCCCGAGGTCATGCATGTACCAAGTCCTGGCATCAGCTCGCTCCCCTCCTGCTGTGAGTTCCGTTTACCAAACGATAGGGGGGTGTTCCAGCCAGGGGCTGTGACCAGGTGGACAAGAGATTATCATGTTCGGGCACATTCCTGACACTCATTTACGAACTCGGCTTTCACAGAGTTTGCAGGTAAAATGTATCTGCTTCGTTACCAGTGTTAATTAATAAGTTACCAGTGCCAATTAATAAGTTACACTGAGTTACACTTCCACAATTACCCAGGAGAGGGTATTGCATTTGAGTCCGTTGGTCTGTCTGTCTGTTTGTCTGTTTGTTTGTCCGCACAGAATAAATATGATTTTCTCTGCAACCGTTGGTCCGATTGACAGGAAATTTTTTCACCATAGGTGCAACTCCACCTGTAGAATTTTTTAATGGTAATTATGACGTCATATATCACGTGGTTCGTCCGCCATCTTGGAAAAACAGAAAAATTTGCACCTCTATATTTCGGAAAGCGCTGAAAAGAAAAAATTGAGGCATGGCTAATTGTAAAGAACTCTCCATGTGGAATAAAATATGTTAATGATGATGTCATAGATGCTTCCATTATGATGTCATAATTCGACAAGTACAAAACTTCATCCGATCAAGATGAAATTTCTTATGCATCATGTAGGCATAAATTGGTGGAGAAAAAAAAAATGACGTCAAGTGGTTTGGCCGCCATATTTGTTTTAACACAAAAGCCTTAAAAAACACTGAAAACATCCTGGCGAGGGTCTGCAATCTCTGATTGCTCTTTCTTGTTGTGTATGTGAGAGTTCTTAATACAATTAATTGTTTTGTTCTACAATTGCATTGATGTGGTTTTACCATGGTTTATTAGAACACTCAAAATAACAAATCTTTCTGCCATGTTCCCGCTCGAGACTCCGAGGGGTACCGTAACCGGAGTTTTTTTTGGGGGGGGGGGGGGGGCGTAACATGTAACAGAAATTGGGGGCTCGTTGTCCGGGATTGAATTCCCTAACATTTTCGGCTGGGATTGAATTCACTTACATTCTCGACCGAGATTGAATTCCCTAAAATTCCCAAATTTGACATTGCCTAACATTCCCAAATTTGATATTCCCCAACATTCCCAAATTTGACAATTTTTGTGTGAAGGTTAACAGGCTTGCTAGCTAATAGTCACAATGGTGTTTGACATGGAAAATTTTGTGACATCCCCTAACGAGGCACAGTTCCAGGCGTTAAAAATATTTGAACTTAAGACGTTGGCCAAATTCTGTAACTTGGAGGTCCGAGTTAATATGAAGAAGGCAGAGATTCAGACGTTGGTGGTAGAATATTTAGTGGGAGAGAGAAAATGGGAATATGTAGCATTGAATTGGTTACCAAAGGAAAAAGGAAATATGGAGTTCCGGAAAATAAAGATGCAACTGCAGAGCCAGGAAAGATTAAAAGAGTTGGAATTTGAAAGAAGAAAAGGAACTTGAGGAGAAAAGAGCAGAGGAAAGAGCAGAGGAAAGGAAAACAGAAAAGGAACGAGAACTGGAGGAGAGAAGAGCAGAGGAAAGAGCAGAGGAAAGGAGAGCTGAAAGGAACTTAAAGGAACGGGACATGGAGTATCAGAGGGAAATTAAACTCAAGGAGCTTGAATTACTGGGAGGACAGAGAGAAATCTTATCCGTGCCGGCTAGTTTGACAAGTCAGTACTCTTGGGATATTGGTAGGCATGTAAGACTGGTTCCACCCTTTAATGAAAAGGAGGTAGGCAAGTTCTTTTTACACTTTGAGAAGGTGGCTCAGATGTTAAAATGGCCTGTGGAGTCATGGAATATGTTAGTGCAAAGTGTTCTTATGAATACTTATGTTATGCTCAATACTTATGTCAATGTGACATCTCAGTTTTTTCTTTTTAATAAATTTGCAAAACTTTCTAAAATCCTGTTTTCTCTTTGTCATTATGGGGTATTGAGTGTAGATTGATGAGGGAAAAAATGAATTTAAACGATTTCAGCATAAGGCTGCAACATAACAAAATGTGAAAAAAGTGAAGGGGTCTGAATACTTTCTGAATGCACTGTATTCCCCATATGGAATTCTTTACAATGAGCCACGTTTCGATTTTTTCCATGCAGCTGTTTTGGAGATGTAGAGGTGCAACATTTTTCGGTTTTTCCAAGATGGCACCTGTAACACATGACATATGACGTCATGATTATCATTAAAATATTCTAAAGGAGGAGGCTCCTATGGTGAAAATTTCGTGTCCATCAGACCAACAGTTGCTGAAAAAAAAAAAGCAATGATCGGATGGATAAGTGTTATATTTGTCGAATAATGACGTCATAACGAAGGCACCTGTTAAATCATCATTAACATTTCTTTTTCCCCATGGGGAGTAGTTGACAATGAGCCAGGTCTCAATTTTTTCCATGGAGTGGTTTCAGAGATATAGAGGTGCGAAGTTTTTCCAAGATGGCGCCTGCACAACGTGACCTATGACGTCATAATAATCATTAAAATATTATACAGGAGGAGGCCCTCCTATCGTGAAAATTTCATCTCAATCGGATCAACGGTTGCCGAGAAAATGAATTTTTAAAATGCAGACATGTACGGCACGCAGCACGCGGCACACGGCACACGGCACACGTACGCAAATGAATGCTTAACCGCGCTTGTCGCTTCCCGAGCGCAGGGTAAAAAGTACCTGAGCTGTATGAGGCAGCAACAGTGGCAGATGACCCTGCCTTGATACACAGGATGGGGTTTCACATATCTAATTTCTCGCCTAGAGGTAGCCAGGGGAGTTACATTAAATCAGGTTTGGAGAGAAAATTCTCATGGAGACGACTGTCATGGAGAGACCATCATGGATCGACCATCATGGATCGAAATCCATATAAATCTCCTGAAAACCTTGCTTAAATAAACTAGATGGTATTCATAGAAAACTTACCCTGCACAATCAACTTGTTGCGAGCCAACTCTTCTGTTTTTGAACATTTTTTTTCTTTGATCCAATATGGCTGCCAGACCACGTGAGCGATGACATCATAAATTTATATTCTCTAATATAATTGTTGCATAGATCACACTCAATGCATTTCAAACTGATCAGACTAAGCGTTGTCCCTGTCGAATTATGACGTCATAATTATAGCAGCAATGCCGTCATTGTTAACACCTATTCCCCATATGGCTATCTTTACAATGAGCCATGTTTCAATTTTTTCCATGCAGCGGTTTTGGAGATATCTCTATATCTTATTCATCATTTTTCAGTTTTCCAAGATGGCGACTTACCACATGACCTATGACGTCATGATTATCATTTAAATATTCTACATGAGGGGGCGTTCCTGTGGTGAAAATGTTGTGCCCATCAGACCAACAGTTGCTGAGAAATATAAATTCACAATGATCGGATAAGTGTTGTACTTGTCGAATTATGACGTCATAACAATGGCACCGATGACATCATCATTAACATATCTTATTCCCCAAGGGGAGTACTTGACAATGAGCCATGTTTCAATTTTTTCCATGGAGTGGTTTCGGAGATATAGAGGTGCAACTTTTTTTGATTTATTCCAAGATGGCGTCTGTAGCACGTGACCTATGACGTTATAATTATGATTAAAAAATTCTCCAGGAGGAGACGCACATCTTCTGAAAATTTAATGTCCATCAGACTAACAGTTGCAGAGGAATTTTTGTTTTATTCGTACTGATCAGATAAAGCGTTGTACTTGTCGAATTATGACATCATAATTAAGGCACCGATGACATCAGCATCAACATATCTTATTACACATGGTGAGTACTTGATAATGAGCCATGTTTCATTTTGTTCCATTGAGCAGTTTGGGAGATATAGAGTTTTTTTTTTTTTTTTTTTTTTTTTTTTTTGTGTATACAAGATCGAGGCTCGTGAAAGAGCGAACATTAATCACACAGAAAGACAAACCGACACATAAAACATATAACATCGGGAGCGGTAGACAAGATGGGGAGAGAGGGGGAAGGACACAAACACAACATTTGAGAGCAGGGACCGAGAGACATGGAGACATCGAGAGATCTGAGAGAGGGCGAGGGCTTTGGGGGGGGGGGCATGGGAAGGGGGCGGTGGGAGAGGTATAAAACATATGGACACTGCCAGGACTTCCAGGAAAGAAGTTGGAATTTCAAACAAGGTGGATCTGGGGTGAATTAGCGGGGGTAGAAAAGATCAAGGTTTTGGATGGGGGAAGATAAGAGATGGTGGTGAACAGCTGTTTTAAAGACCTGGAGGGAGGAGTGGGATTGAAGGGAGTGAGGGAGTTTGTTCCAGAGGCGGGAGAAAAGAGGAATGAAAGAGTGAAGGTGAGCAGAGAGCCGAGATTTCGGCAGTTTAACCATCAGAGGGTTGCTGGCAGATCTTGTGCGACCTGTAGGAATATTTGGGGGACAGAGCACAGAGAGAGCTGGGGGTGCAAGGCCGGAGAGGAGTCGGTAGAAGACAGAAAGACCACCTACCTGCCTGCGGTGAGTGAGTGAAAGGCCCTCAGAGATAGCTTCATCGCGGGAGATTCCAATAATTCTGAAAGCTTTGGTTTCAACAGCGTGAAGCCGAGCTAGGTGTGAGGCAGGAGCACCGGCCCATAGGGGAGAACAGTATTCCATTGAGCTGCGGATGAAAGCCTTGTATGTGGTGAGGAGCTCAGGTGTGCCGAGGAAGGACTTCGCACGACGGAGGATGCCCAGTCGGCGACTGGCTTTGGAGGCCAGCTTGGAAATGTGGTTTTCCCAAGAAAGATCATGGCAGATAGTGAGACCCAAAATCTTGAGCGACAGAACTTCTTGGAGAGGATTGTTGAGAAAGTAGATGGGAGGGTTGTCCAGTCGATCTTTTCGGAGAGACATAGTAAGAGTGTGAGATTTGTCAGGATTGAAAGACATGTTCCACTTGTTTGACCAGTCTGTGATTTTGTCCAGGTCTTCAGAGAGTGAGGAGGCAGCAGACTGCCGATCTGAGGGAAGAGGAATGGAGCGGCAGAGAGTGGAGTCATCAGCAAAGAGATAGAGAGGATTTTCGAGAGAGTCAGAGAGATCATTGATGAAGACCAGAAAAAGCACGGGGCCCAGAACACTGCCTTGGGGAACTCCAGCCTGAACAGGAAGAGGAGATGAGAGAAACCCATTCAGGGCCACACGTTGACGACGACTAGAGAGGAAGTCCGCCAGCCATGCGTGGAGATTTCCATGGATACCAAAGGAGGAGAGTTTGGTGAGCAGAGCGGGGTGCCAGACCGTGTCGAAGGCACGTGATATGTCGAGGGAGACAGCTCTAATTTCCTGTTTGGCATTGAGGACCTCCATCCATTGTTGAGACAGCAGAAGCAGCATGTCCAGAGTAGAGTGACCTGGTCTGAAACCAAATTGATGATCAGAGATCAAGCCATTGGAGAAGAGGAAAGATTTCATATCCGAAGCAATGATGGATTCCATGACTTTGCTGATAATTGGGAGAAGGCTGATTGGTCTGTAGTTGCTAGGATCTGTTTTTGCACCTTTTTTGTGCAAAGCGGTGATGTTGGCTGATTTCCAAGCAGATGGCAGTTGACCTTGAGCAAAAGAGAGGGTGAAGAGAACAGAGAGAGGGTGAGATAGAGCGGCAGAGCAGGATTTTAGGACCCGTGGGCTGATGCCGTCGGGTCCAGTTGCAGAATCAGAGTCGAGGGTTGACAGAAACTTTTCCACCTTGTCAGGAGGAAAGGACACGGAGTCCAGGAGCAGCAGGGTACGACTGGGTATGGTGGGTACAGAGAGGGATGGGTTTGGGACACAAGATTTAGAGGCAAACACAGAGTTGAGGCATTCAGCTTTTTCACGTGCGGAGTCAGCTGTGTAGCCGTTTGAGGTAAGGGAGGGGATGGAGGGGGAACAAACACCAGAAACGGATTTGACCAGACGCCACCAGGATTTGGAAGAGGGAGACAGATAAGAGAGTTCAGTCTTGAGAACGGAGAGATATTGTTTCCTGGCTCTCCTGAGGGTGGACACACACTTGTTTCTGGCTTTGTGAAAGGAAATGAGATTTCCTTCCGTTGGATTTGCTTTCCAGGAGACGAAGGCAAGTTGTTTCTGGGCAACAGCCTCACCACAAGATTCCGTGTACCATGGACGGGAGGAAGGATATGACAACTGAAGACGAGATGGGATAAATCTGTGCATGAGAGAGAGCAATTTACTTTGGAAGAATTCCCAGGATGAGTTGATGTCAGAGGTGGTAGAGATGGGAGACCAGTCCAGATGATTGATGGCTGCTTGAAGACCGTGCCAGTTGGCCTGAGTGAAATGCCAGACTCGTCGACGCTGAGCAGGCTCCCTGAGGATGGTCAGAGAGATGTCCACTTTAACAAGGACATGATCAGATGATCCGATCGGAGCAGAAGAAGAGCAGCAGACATTTTCAGGGAAGTTAGTCATAACCAAGTCCAGAAGAGAAGATGTTCCGTTGACTGAGATCCGGGTCGGGAAATTGACAGATTGTGTCAGTCCCAGTGAGTCGCAAAAGTCCTTTGCTGAAGAGCCATGGCTGGTGAGAGAGGTACCCACACCCAGCCAACTGGCATGGTGACAATTGAAATCACCACATATGAGGAAGAGAGAGTTGGGATGAGTAGATAGAAGTTGGTCCATATCATCAGACAGCGAGATGTAGATGGAGTCATCACTGTTTGGTGGACGGTACAACACACATATGAACAAGAGGTGGGAGCGAAGGGGAAGCCGTAGCCAGAGGTATTCCTGGGGATGAGGTGGAGAGAGTGCAGTGCAGGGCGAGTGAGGAAGAGAGTTTTTGATAAAGATAGCAACCCCGCCTCCAGGACGAGGCTCAGGTCTATCATACCGGAGGAGGGAGTAGCCCGGGAGAGATACTATGGAATCAGAGACATCATAAAGGAGGAAAGTTTCTGTTAAGCAGATCACGTCTGGTTTGACAGAAGCAACCTGTATGGAGAGATCAGTTAAGTTTGAACGAAGGCCCCGGATGTTTGAGGTCCATACCGTTAATGAAGAGGAAGGGGGAGCATCAGATACAGAACAGGGGGGAGGAGGGGTAGGGTAAGATGTGGAAGAGGCGGAAGAGATAGGGAGAGCTGTTGAAGGTGTGTCAGAGATTTCAGAATAGCTCGGAGAAAGGGAAGGATGGGGCGGACAAAAGGTTTGATGGTGATTGGGTGAGCCACAATGAGGTGTTATTTGAGGAGGGGGAACAGCGAGGCAGAAGGTTGGGGGAGATGGAGGTGAGAGTTTGAAGGGGGAAGAAGCGGGGAGGACGCTTTGAGGAGGGGGAGTGAGAGGGGGGAAATTGAGAAGCAATGAGGGTGGGGAGATTTGAAGGGGAGGGGTGAGGGGGGAGTTTGGGAGGGAAGGGACAAGGGGAGGGATTTGAAAGGGATGGGATATGGGGGAGATTTGGAGGGGAGGGGTGAGGCAGGAGTCTAGGAGGGGAGGGGCGAGGGGGCGTCTTGGCGGGGAGGGGTGAGGGGGTAGTTTAGGAGGGAGGGGGCGAGGGGGGAGATTTGAAAGGGATGGGTGATGGGGAAGATTTGGAGGGGAGGGGTTATGGGGAAGATTTGGAGGGGAGGGGTGAGATTGGATTTTTGAAAGTGTACGATTTATGGGAAACGAACATTTATTGCAAAATGAGTTTCTTGTGACCTTCGAGTTAAAAATACGTTTAAGGACGCTGGATGGAGGATGGAGTGCAGGAGAGTTTAGGGAATGTAGAAAAAAGGCACTATAGGAGATGGATATTTTTTTTGGGATGAATTGATTTGGTGAGCAAGTCGAAAGCAGCCTTTTAAAGAAGAAGAAGAAAAAGGTGTTATAAAATATGACGGAATACATAACTTGAGGGGAAAGTGTAAACATTGAAGGTTAATGAGTGAAAACTATCTGGGGAAATGGGGGAGAAACACGTGGTCGAAGAACGAACGAACGAATAAGAATGAATAAACGAATGAGAACAGAGAAGGAAATGTTTTTTTTTTTTTTTTGTTTTTTTTTGAGTTGAGATTTACACAAGGAAGTAGGCTATGGGTGAAAAGCCTGGGAATACAGAGAACGAAAGTTATTGGATCACAAACGACGGACCGCTGAGAGAAAAACAAAGCCTCAAGGTTGTACAGTGCACACTGTACAAGGCCTCAAGACACGACACGGCAAACAGACGATCAATTTATGAAAGATAAACACCGAGAAACAACCAAAGTTGCACACAATAACTTCACACACCGAAAGATAAATACAGTTTCGACAAAATACAATTGTGAACAGACTTAACTTCGAAAAACGTGGAGACCATGTGGAGCTTCGAAAATCCCTCCCACCTCCCACCGAGGTGTAACGTTTTCCAAGATGGCGTCCGCACCACGTGACCTATAACGTCATAATTATGAATAAAATAATTCTACTGGCGGAGGCGCCTCTATGGTAAAATTTCGTGTCAATTGTAACACCGGTTGCCGAGAAAATGAATTTTTAAAATGCAGACACGTACGGCACACGGCACACGTACACAACTAAATGCTTAACCCCGCTTTTCGCTTCCTGATCGCAGGGTAATAAATACACTAAGTTATAAGAATCACCAATGTTTTAAATTTTTCAGATTTCACTCCAGATTTCGATACTAAGTGTATGTGATTCAATCCTCAAATCTGAATTTCAGATTTTGATTACATGCTTTCAGTAGTCCGTGAGAGGTCATTGTGGATGCAAGGCAAGCCACATTTGAATAGGTGGAACAAAATGGCAGTATAAGAACCCAGCGATGTGACCTTGAGCTGACCAAGTTGGCGCACCACCATTTTAGTAAGGCTTTTTTATGTTATGAGCACCCCGGTAATCATCTTCCAAAGGGGTGTCAAAGCACACCCAAATATCCGGTTTCCATTCGTGCGCTCTCTTGGAGTTTGATCAGCACGCGTACAAAGCTTGAGGCTGCTAGGTTTAATTGTTTTAGAGGTATGGAGGACACACACACACACACACACACACACACACACACACACACACACACACACACACACACACACACACTGCCTTTGAATATTACATATAAATACCGTATCTCTATACATGAGCATGAGTGGATGTTCGACCCATCCCGGTATGTGGGAATGTACAAGGTCCGCTGACACTTCAATTTGAGACCCTTTCTTATGTGCTCTGCACAGTGTCCGGAACGTGGCCGTTTCCCAAGGTGAGGCTGCATGGAACGCCACTAGCTGTGAGTAAAGTCAACATCACACGGACTACCCAGCTGTGAGATCTCGCGGGTAAATAGCACGAGAGGATTTAATATAGGAACGCAAATGTTTGGGTTCCGTGCACCTGAATGCTTCGGGTTACTTTGTGATTAAACGAGGCAGCATTATGTGGATGCTGTTTAAACTGGGCTGGGTTCATGTCTCCATAGCAGATGGAACGTGTGTGTGTGTGTGTGTGTGTACGGGAGTGTGTGTGTGTGTGTGTGTGTGTGTGTGTGTGTGTGTGTGTGTGTGTGTGTATGTATGTGTGTGTATGTGTATGTGGGTATGTGAGTGTGTTTGTGTATGTATGTGTGTATATATGTATGTGTGTGTGTGTGTGTGTGTGTGTGTGTGTGTGTGTGTGTATGTGTGTATGTGTATGTGTGTGTGTGTGTGTATGTATGTGTGTGTATGTGTATGTGGGTATGTGAGTGTGTTTGTGTATGTATGTGTGTATGTATGTGTGTGTGTGTGTGTGTGTGTGTGTGTATATGCATGTGTGTGTATGTGTGTGTATGTGTATGTGTGTACATGAGTGTGTTTGTGTATGTGTGTATGTACGTGTATGTGCATACGTGTATGTGTGTATGTATGTGTGTGTATGTGTATGTGGGTATGTGAGTGTGTTTGTGTATGTATGTGTGTATGTATGTATGTGTGTGTGTGTGTGTGTGTGTGTGTGTGTGTGTGTGTGTGTGTGTGTGTGTGTGTGTGTGTGTGTGTGTGTATGTATGTATGTATGTGTGTGTATGTGTATGTGGGTATGTGAGTGTGTTTGTGTTTGTATGTGTGTATGTATGTGTGTGTGTGTGTGTGTATATGCATGTGTATGTATGTGTGTGTATGTGTATGTGTGTACATGAGTGTGTTTGTGTATGTGTGTATGTACGTGTATGTGCATGTGTGTGTGTTTATGTGTGTGTTTTTGTGTATGTATGTGTGTGTGTGTGTATGTGGGTGTGTATGTGTGTGTATATGTGTATGCGTGTGTGTGTGTGTGTGTGTGTGTGTGTGTGTGTGTGTGTGTGTGTGTGTGTGTGTGTGTGTGTGTGTGTGTGTGTGTGCGCTTGTGTGTGTGCGCATGCAATGGATGCACAAATTTCTGTGGTTGTTCAATCTGAGCTGTTGTGGACAAACTTGGCTCAGAAAGCCGCTGGAGACACTATGCATGAGCTCCATGGTATACATTAATTAATCTGTAAAGTCGACATTCACCCAACGCTACCACTGTATCATAAACAAACAACATCAACAACAACAACCACGTCCTTGAAAGAAATCTCTTGCTCTCATCACTTCTCAAGAGAATCTCTTGTGAGGACATTAACAGGTCGAGGAGACTTTTACACCACTTTGTTACTTACGATTCTGATGTATTGTACTCTGTTACATGGCGTCGGTGCTGCCGAAGCTACACTTTCTTGCCAAGGGTTGCATTAGGTGGTTTGCCGTTGCCTTCCCTGTTGTAGTCAGTGCAGAATTTGGGATTTGTTCAGGATGCCGGCGATAGCTCGCCTACTTTTCACGAAGGACACCGTGGGGTCTTTATCGTCCACCACCTAATGCAAGCAGAAAGTACAGCCAGGTTAAGATCCATGCAAGGCGAAGCACACCTTATCGTGATGGAAAGCTTTGAGTAATCAAGGAAGGTGCAAAGCACCCCTCCCTTTATATCTGGGATCATTTCTCTGTATGCAGCTTTTACATGAGGACTGAAAATTTGTTTCTCGGCTTCTACTGGACGAAATCGGCTGCAAATTTCAGAAGTAAATGATTTGTACATCGAGGTATTATGTTCCAAATTTCAGCAACGTTCGTTTCCGCATTCTTTGATTTTATGAAGGAAAACACTCGAATCAATGTTGGTGTCCGTCCGTCTGTCTGTCCGTCCATTCACCCGCCCGAAATGTGTTGGCGCTCATATCCCTAAGGCCATCCATTGAAACTTGGAATATACATCGGCCAATACATATGGGATGTGCCATGTGGCAAAGTATATAAAATATGGGACATTCAAAAAAATCTCGTGTGCGTGCTGAACTACCCTTGTGTTCTTAGGAGGAACCAAGTAATGCTCTCGAAAAGTTCATATAAAGTAGCGCCATTTTGATTCATACACCTGCATGAAGAAGTAAATGTATTTTATTTGCCAGATGTAGGGTGCCCCTTTATATTAACTTTTCTATAACATTCCTTGGTTCCTCCTAAGAACACAAGGGTAGTACAGCATGCACACGATATTTTTTTGAATGTCCCTTATTTTCTATAGTTTGCCACATGGCACATACCCTTATATAAAGGGGCGTTTTCTGTGTCTCTGGCATTTTTCCTAAGAATTCCTTTTGTTCCCAAAGATGAAGATTTAATTTTGACGGTGCTGGCTTTCCTTGCTTCATTGTCCTCTTTGTGTGTCTGCTCTGCTCCCGGCCTACGAGCCTCTCTTCACCACTGTAAATGGAATGGTGTCTGCCACCTTGGTTTTATGTTATTTGATTATCTAAAAAAAGAAAAGAAGAGAAAACAGTACAAACAGAGAATATGAACAAATCATGTGTAAACATTTAAAACCGTGTCCTGGGACTCATGATTTACCCTGTCGTGAGAAACAAGAACCACACAAGGTAGAAAGCATACCTCCACCTGGCTGAACAGTTTACATTTTGTATCCACTGATCTGCTGAACAGAACCAACATCTAATTGGCTTTTTCTTGTCCACCTACCAAACTCATCCACCTAGTTTATCATAACTCGTCTACAACTTTTGAGATATTCTGTTCACCAACAGGTAGACAGACAAATAGACAGGGATATACAACAACCTCCATGTACCTTTGATGGCGGAGGCAACTAACAAGGGAAAACAAAACTGCAACAAACATCCCGACAGTTTTGTAGTATGCTGTGATTGTTGCATCACTTATGAGCATGCAGTATGACGTAATGATAGTATGACGTAAGAATCAGTGGAAGCCCTTTGTGAGAGATCGAGCACTTTAGACGTCGTCGTGTGAAGCATTACTCTCATCGGGTAAGGCAATGCCGCCCATTGTCCGAGGCGTTCAAGAGGCTCAGTCTTTCAGTATTTTCTGTGCCAAGAGTACTTTGTGGACAAATTAACATTTTTGGGGGTTTTGACAGCTTCAGGTTTGCGGTAAATTGTCATAAGAGGAGACACACCCTCGTTCATTCCTTCACGGCTGCCTCGAAGTGTCCCAAGATGCGGGGAGTGTTCAAAGCCCCTCTAATGGTCAGGTTCAAGTGCGGTTTAGCCGCGTCGTGCCGGGGATAGATTCTTTTTTTGTGAAGCTCCCCAAGTTCAGCCTTTAATCAGCTCCGTCTTGTCATCGCCCGTACTGCTCCCATGGCCTTGAAGTCTGAGTTATCCTGGTGAATGCACCTTCTTTCCCACCTGGGCGCTTGCCCCTCTAACTGCGTGTAATGAAGGCGTGGGATTAGGGGAGCTTGCCAGAAATCCGTGGGCCATCCCATCCACCGCCACTACCACTCCCCGACAACACGCGTCTCATACCTCCAAAACCTGCCACTACCACTCCCCGACAACACGCGTCCCACACCTCCAAAACCTGCCACGACCTCCCTTCGCACGCATCTCACACCTCCAAAACCTGTCACTACCACTCCCCGACAACACGCATCTCACACCTCCAAAACCTGCCACTACCACTCCGCGACAACACACATGTCACACCTCCAAAACCTGCCACTACCACTCCCCGACAACACTCGTCTCACACCTCCAAAACCTGCCAATACATCCCTTCGCACGCAACCTCACACCTCCAAAACCTGTCACTACCACTCCCCGACAACACGCATCTCACACCTCCAAAACCTGCCACAACCTCCCTTCGCATGCACCTCACACCTCCAAAACCTGCCACTACCACTCCCTGACAACACGCATCTCACACCTCCAAAACCTGCCACTACCACTCCCCCAAAACACAGATTTCACACCTCCAAAACCTGCCACTACCACTCCCCGACAACACGCATCTCACACCTCCAAAACCTGCCACTACCACTCGCCGACAACACGCATCTCACACCTCCAAACCTGCCACTACCACTCCCTGACAACACGCATCTCACACCTCCAAAACCCGCCACTACCATTCCCCCAAAACACACATGTCACACCTCCAAAACCCGCAACGACCACTCCCCGACAACACGCATCTCACATCTCCAAAACCTGCCACTATCACTCCCCGAAAACTCGCATCTCACACCTCCAAAACCCGCCACTACCACTCCCCCAAAACACACATGTCATACCTCCAAAACCCGCCACTACCACTCCCCGACAACACGCGTCTCACACCTCCAAAACCTGCCACGACGTCCCTTCCCACGCACCTCACTCCTCCAAAACCTGTCACTACCACTCCCCGACAACACGCATCTCACACCTCCAAAACCTGCCACTACCACTCCCCGACAACACGCGTCTCACACCTCCAAAACCTGCCACGACGTCCCTTCCCACGCACCTCACACCTCCAAAACCTGTCACTACCACTCCCCGACAACACGCATCTCACACCTCCAAAACCTGCCACTACCACTCGTCGACAACACGCATCTCACACCTCCAAACCTGCCACTACCACTCCCTGACAACACGCATCTCACACCTCCAAAACCCGCCACTACCATTCCCCCAAAACACACATGTCACACCTCCAAAACCCGCCACGACCACTCCCCGACAACACGCATCTCACATCTCCAAAACCTGCCACTACCACTCCCCGAAAACTCGCATCTCACACCTCCAAAACCCGCCACTACCACTCCCCAAAAACACACATGTCACACCTCCAAAACCTGTCACTACCACTCCCCGACAACATGCATCTCACACCTCCAAAACCTGCCACTACCACTCCCCGACAACACGCGTCTCACACCTCCAAAACCTGCCACGACGTCCCTTCCCACGCACCTCACACCTCCAAAACCTGTCACTACCACTCCCAGACAACACGCGTCTCACACCTCCAAAACCTGCCACTACCACTCCCTGACAACACACATGTCACACCTCCAAAACCTGCCAATACCACTCCCCGACAACATGCATCTCACACCTCCAAAACCTGCCAATACCTCCCTTCGCACGCAACCTCACACCTCCAAAACCTGTCACTACCACTCCCCGACAACACGCATCTAACACCTCCAAAACCAGCCACAACCTCCCTTCGCACGCACCTCACACATGCAAAACCTGCCACTACCACTCCCTGACAACACGCATCTCACACCTCCAAACCTGCCACTACCACTCCCTGACAACACGCATCTCACACCTCCAAAACCCGCCACTACCACTCCCCAAAAACACACATGTCACACCTCCAAAACCTGTCACTACCACTCCCCGACAACATGCATCTCACACCTCCAAAACCTGCCACTACCACTCCCCGACAACACGCGTCTCACACCTCCAAAACCTGCCACGACGTCCCTTCCCACGCACCTCACACCTCCAAAACCTGTCACTACCACTCCCAGACAACACGCGTCTCACACCTCCAAAACCTGCCACTACCACTCCCTGACAACACACATGTCACACCTCCAAAACCTGCCAATACCACTCCCCGACAACATGCATCTCACACCTCCAAAACCTGCCAATACCTCCCTTCGCACGCAACCTCACACCTCCAAAACCTGTCACTACCACTCCCCGACAACACGCATCTAACACCTCCAAAACCAGCCACAACCTCCCTTCGCACGCACCTCACACATCCAAAACCTGCCACTACCACTCCCCGACAACACGCATCTCACACCTCCAAACCTGCCACTACCACTCCCTGACAACACGCATCTCACACCTCCAAAACCCGCCACTACCACTCCCCCAAAACACACATGTCACACCTCCAAAACCTGCCACTACCACTCCCCCAAAACACACATTTCACACCTCCAAAACCTGCCACTACCACTCCCCGACAACACGCATCTCACACCTCCAAACCTGCCACTACCACTCCCTGACAACACGCATCTCACACCGCCAAAACCCGCCAGTACCACTCCCCCAAAACACACATGTCACACCTCCAAATCCCGCCACTTACCACTCCCTGACAACACGCATCTCACACCTCCAAAACCTGCCACAACCTCCCTTCGCACGCACCTCACACCTCCAAAACCTGTCACTACCACTCCCCGACAACACGCATCTCACACCTCCAAAACCTGCCAATACCACTCCGTGACAACACACATGTCACACCTCCAAAACCTGCCACTACCACTCCCCGACAACACGCGTCTCACACCTCCAAAACCTGCCAATACATCCCTTCGCACGCAACCTCACACCTCCAATACCTGTCACTACCACTCCCCGACAACACGCATCTCACACCTCCAAAACCTGCCACAACCTCCCTTCGCACGCAACCTCACACCTCCAAAACCTGTCACTACCACTCCCCGACAACACGCATCTCACACCTCCAAAACCTGCCACAACCTCCCTTCGCACGCACCTCACACCTCCAAAACCTGTCACTACCACTCCCCGACAACACGCATCTCACACCTCCAAAACCTGCCAATACCACTCCGTGACAACACACATGTCACACCTCCAAAACCTGCCACTACCACTCCCCGACAACACGCGTCTCACACCTCCAAAACCTGCCAATACATCCCTTCGCACGCAACCTCACACCTCCAATACCTGTCACTACCACTCCCCGACAACATGCATCTCACACCTCCAAAACCTGCCAATACCTCCCTTCGCACGCAACCTCACACCTCCAAAACCTGTCACTACCACTCCCCGACAACACGCATCTAACACCTCCAAAACCAGCCACAACCTCCCTTCGCACGCACCTCACACATCCAAAACCTGCCACTACCACTCCCCGACAACACGCATCTCACACCTCCAAACCTGCCACTACCACTCCCTGACAACACGCATCTCACACCTCCAAAACCCGCCACTACCACTCCCCCAAAACACACATGTCACACCTCCAAAACCTGCCACTACCACTCCCCCAAAACACACATTTCACACCTCCAAAACCTGCCACTACCACTCCCCGACAACACGCATCTCACACCTCCAAACCTGCCACTACCACTCCCTGACAACACGCATCTCACACCGCCAAAACCCGCCAGTACCACTCCCCCAAAACACACATGTCACACCTCCAAATCCCGCCACTTACCACTCCCCGACAACACGCGTCTCATACCTCCAAAACCTGCCACTACCACTCCCCGACAACACGCGTCCCACACCTCCAAAACCTGCCACGACCTCCCTTCGCACGCATCTCACACCTCCAAAACCTGTCACTACCACTCCCCGACAACACGCATCTCACACCTCCAAAACCTGCCACTACCACTCCGCGACAACACACATGTCACACCTCCAAAACCTGCCACTACCACTCCCCGACAACACTCGTCTCACACCTCCAAAACCTGCCAATACATCCCTTCGCACGCAACCTCACACCTCCAAAACCTGTCACTACCACTCCCCGACAACACGCATCTCACACCTCCAAAACCTGCCACTACCACTCCCCCAAAACACAGATTTCACACCTCCAAAACCTGCCACTACCACTCCCCGACAACACGCATCTCACACCTCCAAAACCTGCCACTACCACTCGCCGACAACACGCATCTCACACCTCCAAACCTGCCACTACCACTCCCTGACAACACGCATCTCACACCTCCAAAACCCGCCACTACCATTCCCCCAAAACACACATGTCACACCTCCAAAACCCGCAACGACCACTCCCCGACAACACGCATCTCACATCTCCAAAACCTGCCACTATCACTCCCCGAAAACTCGCATCTCACACCTCCAAAACCCGCCACTACCACTCCCCCAAAACACACATGTCATACCTCCAAAACCCGCCACTACCACTCCCCGACAACACGCGTCTCACACCTCCAAAACCTGCCACGACGTCCCTTCCCACGCACCTCACTCCTCCAAAACCTGTCACTACCACTCCCCGACAACACGCATCTCACACCTCCAAAACCTGCCACTACCACTCCCCGACAACACGCGTCTCACACCTCCAAAACCTGCCACGACGTCCCTTCCCACGCACCTCACACCTCCAAAACCTGTCACTACCACTCCCCGACAACACGCATCTCACACCTCCAAAACCTGCCACTACCACTCGTCGACAACACGCATCTCACACCTCCAAACCTGCCACTACCACTCCCTGACAACACGCATCTCACACCTCCAAAACCCGCCACTACCATTCCCCCAAAACACACATGTCACACCTCCAAAACCCGCCACGACCACTCCCCGACAACACGCATCTCACATCTCCAAAACCTGCCACTACCACTCCCCGAAAACTCGCATCTCACACCTCCAAAACCCGCCACTACCACTCCCCAAAAACACACATGTCACACCTCCAAAACCTGTCACTACCACTCCCCGACAACATGCATCTCACACCTCCAAAACCTGCCACTACCACTCCCCGACAACACGCGTCTCACACCTCCAAAACCTGCCACGACGTCCCTTCCCACGCACCTCACACCTCCAAAACCTGTCACTACCACTCCCAGACAACACGCGTCTCACACCTCCAAAACCTGCCACTACCACTCCCTGACAACACACATGTCACACCTCCAAAACCTGCCAATACCACTCCCCGACAACATGCATCTCACACCTCCAAAACCTGCCAATACCTCCCTTCGCACGCAACCTCACACCTCCAAAACCTGTCACTACCACTCCCCGACAACACGCATCTAACACCTCCAAAACCAGCCACAACCTCCCTTCGCACGCACCTCACACATGCAAAACCTGCCACTACCACTCCCTGACAACACGCATCTCACACCTCCAAACCTGCCACTACCACTCCCTGACAACACGCATCTCACACCTCCAAAACCCGCCACTACCACTCCCCAAAAACACACATGTCACACCTCCAAAACCTGTCACTACCACTCCCCGACAACATGCATCTCACACCTCCAAAACCTGCCACTACCACTCCCCGACAACACGCGTCTCACACCTCCAAAACCTGCCACGACGTCCCTTCCCACGCACCTCACACCTCCAAAACCTGTCACTACCACTCCCAGACAACACGCGTCTCACACCTCCAAAACCTGCCACTACCACTCCCTGACAACACACATGTCACACCTCCAAAACCTGCCAATACCACTCCCCGACAACATGCATCTCACACCTCCAAAACCTGCCAATACCTCCCTTCGCACGCAACCTCACACCTCCAAAACCTGTCACTACCACTCCCCGACAACACGCATCTAACACCTCCAAAACCAGCCACAACCTCCCTTCGCACGCACCTCACACATCCAAAACCTGCCACTACCACTCCCCGACAACACGCATCTCACACCTCCAAACCTGCCACTACCACTCCCTGACAACACGCATCTCACACCTCCAAAACCCGCCACTACCACTCCCCCAAAACACACATGTCACACCTCCAAAACCTGCCACTACCACTCCCCCAAAACACACATTTCACACCTCCAAAACCTGCCACTACCACTCCCCGACAACACGCATCTCACACCTCCAAACCTGCCACTACCACTCCCTGACAACACGCATCTCACACCGCCAAAACCCGCCAGTACCACTCCCCCAAAACACACATGTCACACCTCCAAATCCCGCCACTTACCACTCCCTGACAACACGCATCTCACACCTCCAAAACCTGCCACAACCTCCCTTCGCACGCACCTCACACCTCCAAAACCTGTCACTACCACTCCCCGACAACACGCATCTCACACCTCCAAAACCTGCCAATACCACTCCGTGACAACACACATGTCACACCTCCAAAACCTGCCACTACCACTCCCCGACAACACGCGTCTCACACCTCCAAAACCTGCCAATACATCCCTTCGCACGCAACCTCACACCTCCAATACCTGTCACTACCACTCCCCGACAACACGCATCTCACACCTCCAAAACCTGCCACAACCTCCCTTCGCATGCACCTCACACCTCCAAAACCTGCCACAACCACTCCCTGACAACACGCATCTCACACCTCCAAAACCTGCCACTACCACTCCCCGACAACACGCATCTCACACCTCCAAAACCTGCCACTACCACTCGCCGACAACACGCATCTCACACCTCCAAACCTGCCACTACCACTCCCTGACAACACGCATCTCACACCTCCAAAACCCGCCACTACCATTCCCCCAAAACACACATGTCACACCTCCAAAACCCGCCACGACCACTCCCCGACAACACGCATCTCACATCTCCAAAACCTGCCACTATCACTCCCCGAAAACTCGCATCTCACACCTCCAAAACCCGCCACTACCACTCCCCAAAAACACACATGTCACACCTCCAAAACCCGCCACTACCACTCCCCGACAACACGCGTCTCACACCTCCAAAACCTGCCACGACGTCTCTTCCCACGCACCTCACACCTCCAAAACCTGTCACTACCACTCCCCGACAACACGCATCTCACACCTCCAAAACCTGCCACTACCACTCCCCGACAACACGCGTCTCACACCTCCAAAACCTGCCACGACGTCCCTTCCCACGCACCTCATACCTCCAAAACCTGTCACTACCACTCCCCGACAACACGCATCTCACACCTCCAAAACCTGCCACTACCACTCCCTGACATCACGCATCTCACACCTCCAAAACCCGCCACTACCATTCCCCCAAAACACACATGTCACACCTCCAAAACCCGCCACGACCACTCCCCGACAACACACATCTCACATCTCCAAAACCTGCCACTACCACTCCCCGAAAACTCGCATCTCACACCTCCAAAACCCGCCACTACCACTCCCCAAAAACACACATGTCACACCTCCAAAACCCGCCACTACCACTCCCCGACAACACGCGTCTGTGGAAGTGTAACTCAGTGTAACTTATTAATTGGCACTGGTAACTTATTAATTAACCTGGTAACGAAGCAGATACATTTTACATGCAAACTCTGTGAAAGCCGAGTTTGTAAATGAGTGTCAGGAATGCGCCCGAACATGATAATCTCTTGTCCACCTGGTCACAGCCCCTGGCTGAAGCACCCCCCTATCGTTTGGTAAACGGAACTCACAACAGGAGGGGAGCGAGCTGATACCAGGACTTGGTACATGCATGACCTCGGGGCATTAGCGGAGAGGGGATTAAGTCCAGTTTGTCCATATAAACGAGAGCAAACGTGGAGTCGACAGAACTTGCTACCAGAAGCTCTGACCAATGGGAGTGGCAGAGGAACATCAGCCGAACGAGAAGGACCAAGCGAAAAGAGTTAACCTGATCCATTATATTATGCGGTATTATTTGGTAAATGGAATGAAGTGAATAACCAGTTAATAAACCAGACCTTTTGTAAACCTGTGTCCGGTCATTGGAGTCCTGTGAGTCTCTCAGCTACAAATTCCCCTACAATTTGGAGGCACCGCTGACATCAACTGGACACAAACAAGTCTTTAAAAGGTGAGTGTGTCTTGTTTTTGGTCCAGTATGATTTACGAACTTGGGAATAGTTATGTTGTATATACATGGAGGATTTGTGTGGGACTTGCGATTGTCCATAGGTGATACAAGGATGAAACGTGTTAAATGATTCTATTTATTCGTGTTTTCCTAAATGATTTCTGTAAATACGTATTTTTGCGCTGGTCATTAAGGGTCTTACTGTGACCTGGGAGCAAACGGAGCAAGCGTGCACCTTGCGACCATTTGCTTCCAGGACGTGTAAGGCCGGTACACTCGTTTACCCACCCGTACACGTATAAAGTACTTCTTTTTTTGCACTTGTTCAAAGCACTCGACTTGCTCGGCGAGCGAGCGACTTGCTCGGCGCTCGGCGAGCGACAGGGAACCGGGAAAGGGAATTATATTTATATATATATATTTTTACCTCATTCCAATTTATGGTATTGCGACAAAAAAAGGCTTATATCTTTGGAACGACTGGTCGGATTTAGACAAATTAAAACTCGTTCGATCAACAAATAAATTCATGACAGACAATCCCACCTCATGCCGGTCCAGAATTACTGTGAAAGATGGCGATTGGATAAAAATTGCATACCAACACTCCCTCACTGTCCCTCATTGTCCCTCATGTCCATTCCGGCACCCTGTCTCTTCCTCCCGCTCTTTTTCCCTCCCTTTACTTCCCATTGGCGGACGTTTTGCGAGAAGCAAAGCGTTTTGCAGGACGCTTCCAGGAAACAAAACCAGTGCTGTTGTTTGTTTTTTTTGACGAAATTTGCCAGATAAATAGCATGGGTGACACGGAACCAGTGCTGTTGTTTTTTATTAACGAAATTTGCCAGATAAATAGCATGGGTGACACGACGAAATGATTGTATTTTGGTGAAGACCCAGGTGCGAATCCGGCTACGAGAATTGTTTAAAGTGATTCTTCACCATAAAGAGATCGGGTGAAAAGCGATATACATGATATTTAACATAATATACTTATTAATGTTATTATTTTAATATTATTCATAAAAAATAAAATAAAAATAAAAAAAAGTGACAAAAACACGCCGATTCCATTTTTGGTTCAGGTCCGAATCCAGATCCGGCCTATCAGTGGGATACAAAACATAAACTGTTCACCAAGGCGGAGATATAATAATAATAATAATTCTGTATTATTTAGTTAACCAGTTTGTGTGAAACCTCAACCTAAATATAAAAATTGATCTGCTTGGTGTTAGTTTAAGGGCTGTTCCAAATTTATCCTGATTATGAGAGATAATTACAGGAAATGTGTACTGTTCTTGTTTGGTGATTATGAGACAAAAACAGCAGAGTGGGAATCGGCAGACAATGGAACAGCTAGCGACGAGTGTTTGTGAGTAACAACCACCCTCTGGTCGAGGCTCATAGGAGGGGTGATACTTACTGATTCGGCACGCTTACAATAGGTGTTAATGGTGGGATGTCAGAGGTTTTGGTGTGGTTTAATGTTCACACTGTTTTGGAAAATAATGCTCGATGCAACATGATCCTAAACCATTTCATGGTCCTGAACCTGAACAGAACTGAACCTGAACCTGAACTTCATCCTGAACACCATTTCATGTAAATAGATGGGGGGGGGGGGGGTTCTGTGGTCGTTCGCTTTGGCTTTGCGAATGGACCAAACCATTGATAGAGGGGGGGTTCTGTGGTCGTTACTGCCACGTGGTTTCAAAGTTTTTGTTGTTGTTTGCACGCATGTTTTTTTGCAAGCACGTACGTGCGGGCACGCCCTAGTATATATAAATTGAGGTAATATTGAGTATGGAATTAATTGCTTTCAACAATGCAAAGGGTGACAAGATATGGGATTTAATGAGTACAACGTTTCACTTTCGTTGTTGCAACGTTTTGCTCCAACATTTTGTGAACATTTAAATGTTGGGTTTTGCTGACGTTTCCACAACGTCGCCACAACGTTTCACTTTCGTTGTTGCAACGTTTTGCTCCAACGTTTTGTGAACATTTAAATGTTGGGTTTTGCTGACGTTTCCACAACGTCGCCACAACGTTTCACTTTCGTTGTTGCAACGTTTTGCTCCAACGTTTTGTGAACATTTAAATGTTGGGTTGTGCTAACGTTTCCACAACGTCGCTACAACGTTTCACTTTCGTTGTTGCAACGTTTTGCTCCAACGTTTTGGGGACACTCAAATGTTAAATAAACCGGATAAGAATTCACGAGTTATTTAATTATGAGCGATTAATGAAGTACTCATTTAATTAATTACATTTCTTATTAAATTACAGTAATTACAGTTCCGGTAATTACAGTAATTACAGTAATCATTACAGTAATTGCAGTAATCTTATTACAGTAATTACATTACATTAACTCAGGCACCTTTTGAGTAAGGAAGCTGATATTTGGACATGACACTGACCAAGTGATGTGGCTGTCAAGGAAAATATTGATTTATTGATTAATCATTTAATAAATTAACTCGTTGATTTATAAATGACTTATTTAATTAAAAGTCCTCAGAAATACATCTTCGGATGAAATACTTACAGATTGGTTATGCTAAGAGCCAATTGATTAAGGAAAATATTTTGTGATGGCCATATTGGCAATTTCGTGGCCATATTCGTGGCAACTCAGTTAGTGCCACTGCACCTTTAAAATGCATCCCTGCGTTCATTTTTCGATCGATTGAGTTGAAATTTTGAACACTCGGATCTGGACTGTCGTTGTTAACGACTCTAGCACGCACTCGTCCAATCAGGATGGAGCGGTATGGTCCCCGGATTATCACTGCCCGCAGTTTTAATTAGTTTTACTTTTTCTCTTGGTCATATAATTTTGAAGACATGCATGTCATGATAGAGGAAATGTTTGTTCTGTTAAACGGAATAAATGTTGTTTATTTGTGTGGGTGTGTATTTTTGTGTATTTTGGATATATTTTCACGACTAATTCCAGTTATCGTCCTGCAAAATGTCTGCTCGTTCTTTTTCCTTTGAGTCGTAAATTCCTGTTGAACTCTCATTAAAATGCGGAATTAAGTACGCTGTGTGATGATGGAGATCCTTGATGACGAATCAGGAATAGTGAATGAGCAAACAAATATCACGGATGGTACGCCGGATAGGGAAAATGTAGATGAAACCCCTTTTGCTCAGGTGCTGTGCAGCGCTGCACAAAGATCCATATGAGCGGGGCCTGGGTGCTGTGTAATTAGTACACAAAGAACCAATTACTAGGGTGCTGAATAAACACAAAGATCCATTTTTGGAGCTGGTTCTCCCGGTGCTGTGATTTATTCAAAGAACCAAAATCTTGTAAGAATTAAGATATGATTTGTCGACATTATAAATACTTTAATATATGTAACGATTTTTGTAACGATCATCCTGCAAAAGGTCTGCTCGTTCTTTTTCCTTTGAGTCGTAAATTCCTGTTGAATTCTCATTAAAATGCAAAATTAAGTACGCTGTGTGATGATGGAGATCCTTGATGACGAATCAGGAATAGTGAATGAGCAAACAAAATAACGAATGCTGCGGCTAGAGCAGTGGAAGCGATTTTTGAATTGTTCAATGATTATTCGATATTGTTATGACTTATTGTCAATAGGTATACTAAGTGGCCATGAGGTAGCCTGTTGCTATGTACAGTTTTATTCTATTGTTGATTATACCACATAGCTGTGGTGATAAAGGAAATGTTCGTTTAAATAGATGATTATGATAGGACCATGACTATAAAATCATGATGATTATTATGAATGATATCATAGGGTTCAAATGCAGAATGCTGCATGAACTTGGGAAAGAACTTTCAAGCCCTATGGGATAAATTGGGTATTGCAAGCGATGGAGTTTCAAAATTTAGCATGATTGAAGGAATTTGACAGTCCCATTTCAGGAGTTTTACGAAATTTATATTGCCAAGAGATTTTGGGTACTATTAAAAGGAAAATGATGAGATATTTTTCCCAAAGAACTTTAATATCTGCCATCCATTTTGGCTGTCTCACGAATGAAGGATGAGTTGCCTTTAGTGGTTGCAAAGAAAATTTGTGGAGACCAGGCAAAATGGGGAAATATGTCAGATATGACCCTAGGACAGGACGGTGATTCATCAATTAACATGAGGTACGAACCAGAGGTGACGGTCAATGGATGGACCTGTCCTGACATCATTGGGGAAAGGGCTTATGCAAGGAGTCATCCAAAATGATTAATTTGATTTATTGATGAATAGTGATGAATTAATTGAAATTGAATAATTGATTGAATTATTAATTGATTGAATCTAATTGATTGAATTTAATTGAATAAATTTAACTGAATAAATTGAACTGAATAAATTGAATTGAATATATTGATTGTTTGATTGATGAAAATGCGGTCTCAAGAAAGAAGCTTTGATATCTTTGCGAGATATTAACAATGTGGAGACAACCTGGGAAAATTGAGCAAGGTGGTGAGTTTATATACAGATATATATGTGCGGTTACCATTGTGTGATTTCCCCGTCAACAGAGCGGACACCTGAGGATTCACCCATTTCATACTGACCCTCCGGCTCATCTGCAAATACTGATCTGTGAGATTGGATTGTGCAAAAGCCACGGCTGAGGGAGATTCTCTGAAAATCACCGGGTGAACAGGTGGAGAGACCCTTCCTGGAGGTACGAGTGAAGCTTTAGAGCAGGGGCGGGCAACCTTTTCAGAGTGAGGGCCAGATGAGACTTTTGGAAGGAGATCGCGGGCCGGAGTGAAAAACGAAATCTCAAAATTACTATATTTTGTTTACATGAATAGATTGTACAAAAATTGCATTGAACACTCTACAAATCAATGAGACTGCTGGTGCTGTTTGCCATGAAGAAGTATTTCCATGTCTGGCTCGATGGTTGAGGTAGACAACAGAAGAATGTCATTGAGGTGGCGGTCCGAGAGTTGGGAGCGAAGGTGAGACTTCGTGTACTTCATTTTCGAGAAGAGCTGTTCACAGCAGTAGGTGCTGCCGAACATGGCCACAATGCGTTGGACATGGGCAATGTATTTTTGAAAATTGTTAGAAGGGAGAACGGTGTCGCGGAAGAAGGACAATGGAGAAGAGGTGCGGAACTTCGCCTTCATTTCATCGTTGCACTGCAGCTCCACCAACTCCATCTGTAAGGAGGCAGGGGCGTCTTCCACGGGGAAGTCAAAGGGAGCAGTGAAAAGCTTGAAGTCCGCAGCCAGCACCCTGACTCCTGCAAAACGGGAAGCAAATTCCTCACGTAGAGAGTTGACGACACTAACGCAAGTGCCCAGGTCCACATCGTCAGGGGCACATGCAGCAAGGCGAGGAAAATGCACAAACTGACCAGAAGCCAATTGAGCCTCCCACAAGCGCAGTTTAACCTCGAAGGCAGTGATGTGCGCGTACATGTCTGTCACGAGAATGTCTTTGCCTTGCAGCTTTATGTTGAGGGTGTTCAGGTGCGCCGTGATGTCCGTGAGCAGGGCCAGGCGAGCTAGCCACCGCGGATCAGAGAATTGATCAGCGTGGGGAAGGTTCTTCTGACGTAGAAAGGTGGCAATCTCCTGCTGTAGGTCGCACACCCGAGACAGCATGGCCCCACGACTCAGCCAGCGTACCTCACAGAAGTAGAGCAGGTCGTTGTAGTGCACGTTCACCTCGTCCATCAGTGCCTGGAACTGACGATGGTTAAGGCTGCGGGAGAGGATGGAGTTGACGACCTTCACCACGACAGACATGACACCAACGAGGTTGGCAGACTTAGCGCACAGGGACTCTTGGTGGATGATGCAGTGCATCTTGTTAATGGGCTGAGTGTATCCGGCGGCTGCACAGTGACGCACTAGCAGCGAAGCGGCGCCCTTCTTCTCACCAACCATCGCCGGGGCACCGTCGGTCGTCACACACACAAGACGGGAGAGGTCCAGGGAGTGCTGATCAACACACAGAAGCACGGCGTCGCAGATGTCTTTCCCAGTGGTGGTGTCGCGCAGCGGGACAAGCTGGAGGAATTCCTCACACACTTGAAAGTCAGCGGTGACGCCACGGATGAAAACGGACAGCTGGGCCGTGTCCTTTGTGTCGGTGCTCTCATCCAGAGCGAGGGAAAAGGCGACGAAATTTGAGCTGCGTGTTTTGAGTGAGTCGTGCACGTTTTCCGACATATCCTCGATGCGGCGACGAACGGTGCGGGACGAAAGGCTCACGTTCTCAAAGGCGGAACGCTGCTCTGGACAGACGGAGTCCACTACAGCGAGGAGGCATTCCTTGATGAAGTCCCCATCCGCGAATGGCTTCATTCGGCGAGCAAGGATGCGGGAGACTTCATAACTGGCGCGCGTCACCTTTTCGGCCTCAGTATTCTGCTTGCGGAAGAGTGAAGTTTGTTTCTCCAAGTTGCCTGATAGTCTAACCATGGCGTCCTTCCTTTCGGTGGCAGACACCGACGCGAAGTTTGACGAGCGGTGCTCTGTCTCCCAGTGGCGGCGCACGTTGTACTCTTTTAGGACAGCCAAAGTCTTCAAGCATATGAGGCACTGGGCCTGTCCAAAGCGCTCGATGAAGAAGTACTTCTCCCACTCAGGGTTGAAGATCCGACGCTTGAGGTCCACTTTCCTCTTCTTAACACGCTGGGTCGCAGACATGATGAGCTGAAAAGGAAGAAAATTAGGTATATCAGCAATGAATAAATGATGTAACAGCAAGCAATCTGGGGCACAAAAAATCTCGGAAGACGAATTGTACAGATGAATGTATTTATTTTGCGCGCACGTGGCCAACGCTGAATATGACACAGTTTCACCGTAAAACTGAAATACAGGAAATGAATCAGTCTGCATACTTTTTTTTTTAAAGAGTTCGTTTTCCTTTTAAACAAAAGTTCGTCAATTTCGTTTTCCTTTTAAACAAAAGTTCGTCAATTTCTTTTTTCTTTTACAAACAGAAAGTTCGTTATATATTTTTTTTCTTTACAAATAGAAAGTTCGTTATATTTTTATTTTTACAAATAAAAAGGGAGAATAAAATTATTTAAACGCAGCAAATGAAAGATAATAACATGTTCTAACAAACAAAACAAAGCAAATTGAAAGAAAGTGAAAATTGAAATAGGTTTAGAGAACTCTGCGTCGCTTACCTCTTTGTTGCAAGTTATTTGTCCCAGACACCAACGTTTGTCGCAAGCTGACTGAATCGGAAGGACGTCCGTATCACATGCCGGCTGATTTGAAAAGACCGCCTATCAGCAAGCAGGCGGTGTCTAGGCAAGACAGTTCCCCGTGCGCATGTCTTCCGGAAGAGGACGGTGCTGAAGACAAAATGTCCCTTTCTTGAATTCAGACCGGCTAAATATAAACTCTTACATTTACAAATGATATGAGTTTTACTGGGAGGTCCGCGGGCCGGATTGCAATAATAAAGCCTAGCAGGGTGGCGGGCCGGACGCTAAGCCTTCGCGGGCCGGATGTGGCCCGCGGGCTGGGGGTTGCCCGCCCCTGCTTTAGAGGAACAAACTACAACACATCCAACGCTACTTTGATAAAAGGCAGAATGGGAAATGGAGCCTGCAAGAATACACAAGGACAACCAGAGATTCCACAAAAAGGTACTTGTACACATCATATGTACGACCGTTATGGTGCAGAAGCTATAAGGCAGGTCGAGAATTGGTATTTGTGGACAAAGGGACATGATGAGGAGTTTCCAAGAGATGGTACATTTGAGCGAAGTCGATTGGAAAGATTGGAACAAAGATTGAAAGCCAGGAAGAGACAGAATCTAACGGTAGACTGGCTTGCATTCCATCTTTGGGATAGTGAATCCAGACAACGGGAACAGCAAGAACGGATAACGGATCTAGAACTTAAAATAAAAAGGATACAGGATACAGTGGAGGAGACAAATGCACAACTGCCCTCGAAATTAGGAATGAAAGTGACGGTTGTCCCATCTGATTTCCAGTTGTCTCCCCAAAAAGGACGGTACAGAGAATTTTTTCGTGTTTCAGGAGACAACGAGAGATTGCAGTGGCAACTCAGGGATGTAGAGATGCAGCCCAGCAATACAAGTGCACAGGTGCACAGACCAGGCAACGACAGAAACCGGTGTTTCAAGTGTGGACGGATGGGACATTGGAAAAGAGGATGTCCGTATACCAAAAGAAAGACAAGTTCATTGGGTAAACTAAGATCAAGGGTACCAGTGCTGACCGATACCTCAGACAATGATTAGGCCTTCATTGCGACAAATCCCAAATGACGATTGGCCTCAACAAATTAGATTACTGGACAAACATGAATAACTGTCGATGATTCTTGGGTCTGAAAAGTTTTCGGAGCAAGAATTATTCATTTTTTCTTTTGCTTGTAAGCAAATTGATAATTAATTGATCAAATGCCGAAATTGGATCTTTTATGTTGGGCACACAATTTTAAATTTACAAAGTTGGAACAATTGCTTTGCAAATTTTAAACCAAGGGACAAGGGTCACGTGATGATCAGGTGGGAATTTCGGACTATTGTTCCACACGATTGATAAGTCAGTGGTCGACTGACATGTAAATGGGTGTGTAGTCAAATTTGGATAAATTATTGTGGGAACTGAAAGGGTAATTTCAATGTGACATCATAGGGGTTTTCTAAGAATAAGCCTTTGGTCCATTTGTGTATTAGCATTTCTAAAATTGAAGGACAAATTTTATGAAATTGAAATAAAATTGACACCCATCTTGATCTGTAAATAATAGTTCCAACGCAAACAAATACGCATAATGCATGTGTGTGTGTATTTTTTGTGTGTCAATGTTAGTGTTTTTATTGTTTGTGTATCAATCTTACAAGATTGTTGACACCGACAGTGTGCCTGTCTGGAAATGGATAGTTTTATGTGGATGGGATTGAATATGCAGAGAATCCGTAAAATAAAATAGAAATAAAATTTGATTATGAACATTATCTCTTTTGTCAAGGGAGATGGAATATAAAGATTTGATGTGCTGGGTTATGAGCAGCCATTAATTAAATAGTAAAATTGTGAGTAACTTGGGGATTCCATTTTTGATAGAATTTATATGAGAATAACAGCTATTTATGGATATGAGCTTCATAAAAAGAAATGAGGGAGTACAAAATTATCCAAATTTGGGAGAGGTCTTACACTGACTTCCCAGAATACTCTGCTCATGGATTTATATATATATATATAAACTTGAATTTTATCAGCATATAAATTGTGCTGCATGTATGGATGTGTATTAGGCATAGATGATATGGGAAAATAGTAAAGAAAATCTTGCTGATTTGAACTATTGTGAGTTTTAAAACGGAATGCATTGTGCATCTTAAACCAAGGGGCAGCCATGAACGCGCTGTTACGTTATTTATACTCAGAACGCGCTGTTACGTGTACCTGCAACATATTTGTTAATCTCGCACACCTATATTGGCATACTGGTGTCAGTAGTACTCACTGGGTGCATAGAAATGGATGAGCAACAGTTAAGGGGGTGTAAAAAAAAAAACACTTACTTGGATATTTTCTACAAAAGTAGGGGTTTCAATAAGTGGTACCATACACATGGGATTCATCAAATTAAGTTTTGGAGTTCAAACAAAGTCACTGGTTAACAGATGGGAATGGATAGTAAATAAATTCTTCGATGCTGGGTAAATGAAGTGAGATATTACAAAGACTTATTAGAGCTATTGTTCTTCCTTGCAGCAGTGGGAGAAAATTTAGATCCAACATAATGAATCTATAAATGAATGTGATAGGGATAATATCCTCAATTTGTACTAATTATTTGATTGTGGGTAAAGGAATTAATTAATCGTAGTGGATTGTTAACAAGCAGCCTGAAATGTCCTGAGAGTGTGCATCCATGTAATCAGAAATCCCAGATTTGTTTTTACAAACAACATTTTGGTAGAGATCTTATGTGGACGAATACTTGCTTGGTAGATAAAAACGGTACTGCATGTTGGCAGCCACTTCGGTGGCCATTTAGGCCGAACAAATAGGAAAAAAACTGTAATTGAATATGTAATTTACAGATGAGTATTTGGGAAGTAAAAAGGGAATTTATTGATTTGGGAGACATTTTTCGAAGGTTTATTAAAGTGTTGCAATATGACATTTGGCAAGGAAAATTATTGGATGGGAAAATTAGATCTGTTTATAAAATGAGTTTGTTGACCCATTGAAGTTAATTCTTTGAATTGTTGTTTAATTAGCATTTTGAGTTCAAATTGGAAATAGTTTGGTAGAGCTTTGGTTAAAACCTTTGGTTGCAGTGTTTTGGAACAAATTGATAAACCGTAGGAGGTTGATAAGAATATAAACAAATATGGACCTAAAATAGAAAGATTGTTATGATGATTTGAAAAAATACTGAGATTAAAAGATTAAATCAAGTGATGTTGCAAATGAAACAGTAGAATTAAGATAATGGCATAACGACAATGTTATGAGTTGTGTCAATTACAATATCAGTGAACTCATATCACCACGAGTGACACACTGTTAGGAAAAAGAGGGAAAAGAAAAAAAGTGGAGAGGAATTATGGTAATAATACATTATGTTTAATTTGTTGGTTTGGAAAAATTGTTGTTGGGAATTAGGTATTCCCGTTTGTGATTGTAATCATATACAATGCTATTCTTAGTTTAGTAATAAAATACATACCTGATTGAATATTATTTGTGTGACGCATATAAATGAAGATAACTTTTTGTGTTAAGGAAAAACAACAAATTGTTGAATGTGAAACTGTCGGAAGATATACATGATTATGCTGATTTCATGGTAAGATGTACCCTATCTGATTCAGTGTGTGCGGAAAGCAGATTCAGATGTGACTGAGCATAAGGATAAGACGAGATCACATTTTGGAGGGATTGCTAACGGAATTGGGAAGAAGTTCGAGAAAGAAAATTTGTGGCTAAAAAAATGAAGTTAATCGTGGCATACACCCTCTTTCTCAAAGAATGATGAAGACATTCTCCCGTGTAACTTGGAGATGAATGCTTACCTTCACCAAGGAAATTTATGTGACCATTTGCCTGGATCACACTGCAACATATGAAAGAAAGGCGATCACTTACTCTTGTTCGAAGGCTTCGAACATTCACCACATCAGAAGTTGCAGGACAACGACATTTTACCTGCAACCTCTGTGAAATGCGGGGACATATGTTATTACTTCACCAACGTCCGGGGAACCAGCATGGAGCTGCAAAAAACGGCTGTGCCCTTGTCACAACAGCTGTGCACGATTCTGCTGGTTGCTCCTGGTAAGGACCATGAATGACCTGAACACCATGGTCCCAACATCATTGTGGATGCATCCGGCACCCCTGTTCCACATCTTGCTGGCCAATCAACGTCACACCAATACTTGCTGCCCACTCACAATGAGGGAGGAGGCAAGTCGACTACAACTGGGTGAAGGCCTTGTTCAGGAATTACTATGGTTTACAGCAAAAAGTGGCAAGAATGCTACAAGGAGAGCAGGGTCAGTCTATGACTCCGCAATGTTACCACAACAGCGAAATCCTACACGAAGTAGTGCAGGAGCTATGAAGACATTAGGAGAAAATGTTTCATACCAGGATTCAAACACAAGTGATCAGCCCTTCCTTTCAAACAAAGTCAACATTTGTGTGGAGGCAAACGTTTTTTGCCAGATGGTGCAGATGCTTTACAAAACTTGAAAATGAAGTGAAATTGTTGTATCTTGGTGATGGTGAAGTGTTGTTTTGAAAATATATTTGTGATGCAAATGCAATAGATTGAACGATATGGAAGGAGTAAATGACCAACGAAATGTTTTGTGATTCTTGCAGGATGACGGTGTATGCCCAAGGGAATTTGATTACCAAAGTGACTGATTATTTACTTATACTTGTAATGATGTTTACTTGTAGTGATTGATTGTTTACTTATATTGATGTTTAGATTAATGGTTAATATAAACAAAAACAAAAAGATGAGGGAATTGTGGAAGTGTAACTCAGTGTAACTTATTAATTGGCACTGGTAACTTATTAATTAACCTGGTAACGAAGCAGATACATTTTACATGCAAACTCTGTGAAAGACGAGTTTGTAAATGAGTGTCAGGAATGCGCCCGAACATGATAATCTCTTGTCCACCTGGTCACAGCCCCTGGCTGAAGCACCCCCCTATCGTTTGGTAAACGGAACTCACAACAGGAGGGGAGCGAGCTGATACCAGGACTTGGTACATGCATGACCTCGGGGCATTAGCGGAGAGGGGATTAAGTCCAGTTTGTCCATATAAACGAGAGCAAACGTGGAGTCGACAGAACTTGCTACCAGAAGCTCTGACCAACGGGAGTGGCAGAGGAACATCAGCCGAACGAGAAGGACCAAGCGAAAAGAGTTAACCTGATCCATTATATTATGCGGTATTATTTGGTAAATGGAATGAAGTGAATAACCAGTTAATAAACCAGACCTTTTGTAAACCTGTGTCCGGTCATTGGAGTCCTGTGAGTCTCTCAGCTACAAATTCCCCTGCACGTCTCACACCTCCAAAACCTGCCACGACGTCCCTTCCCACGCACCTCACACCTCCAAAACCTGTCACTACCACTCCCCGACAACACGCATCTCACACCTCCAAAACCTGCCACAACCTCCCTTCGCATGCACCTCACACCTCCAAAACCTGCCACTACCACTCCCTGACAACACGCATCTCACACCTCCAAAACCTGCCACTACCACTCCCCGACAACACGCATCTCACACCTCCAAAACCTGCCACTACCACTCGCCGACAACACGCATCTCACACCTCCAAACCTGCCACTACCACTCCCTGACAACACGCATCTCACACCTCCAAAACCCGCCACTACCATTCCCCCAAAACACACATGTCACACCTCCAAAACCCGCCATGACCACTCCCCGACAACACGCATCTCACATCTCCAAAACCTGCCACTATCACTCCCCGAAAACTCGCATCTCACACCTCCAAAACCCGCCACTACCACTCCCCAAAAACACACATGTCACACCTCCAAAACCCGCCACTACCACTCCCCGACAACACGCGTCTCACACCTCCAAAACCTGCCACGACGTCCCTTCCCACGCACCTCACACCTCCAAAACCTGTCACTACCACTCCCCGACAACACGCATCTCACACCTCCAAAACCTGCCACTACCACTCCCCGACAACACGCGTCTCACACCTCCAAAACCTGCCACGACGTCCCTTCCCACGCACCTCATACCTCCAAAACCTGTCACTACCACTCCCCGACAACACGCATCTCACACCTCCAAAACCTGCCACTACCACTCGTCGACAACACGCATCTCACACCTCCAAACCTGCCACTACCACTCCCTGACAACACGCATCTCACACCTCCAAAACCCGCCACTACCATTCCCCCAAAACACACATGTCACACCTCCAAAACCCGCCACGACCACTCCCCGACAACACGCATCTCACATCTCCAAAACCTGCCACTACCACTCCCCGAAAACTCGCATCTCACACCTCCAAAACCCGCCACTACCACTCCCCAAAAACACAAATGTCACACCTCCAAAACCCGCCACTACCACTCCCCGACAACACGCGTCTCACACCTCCAAAACCTGCCACGACGTCCCTTCCCACGCATCTCACACCTCCAAAACCTGTCACTACCACTCCCCGACAACACGCATCTCACACCTCCAAAACCTGCCACTACCACTCCCCGACAACACGCGTCTCACACCTCCAAAACCTGCCACGACGTCCCTTCCCACGCATCTCACACCTCCAAAACCTGTCACTACCACTCCCCGACAACACGCATCTCACACCTCCAAAACCCGCCACTACCACTCCCCGACAACACGCGTCTCACACCTCCAAAACCTGCCACGACGTCCCTTCCCACGCATCTCACACCTCCAAAACCTGTCACTACCACTCCCCGACAACACGCATCTCATACCTCCAAAACCTGTCACTACCACTCCCCGACAACACGCATCTCACACCTCCAAAACCTGCCACTACCACTCGTCGACAACACGCATCTCACACCTCCAAACCTGCCACTACCACTCCCTGACAACACGCATCTCACACCTCCAAAACCCGCCACTACCATTCCCCCAAAACACACATGTCACACCTCCAAAACCCGCCACGACCACTCCCCGACAACACGCATCTCACATCTCCAAAACCTGCCACTACCACTCCCCGAAAACTCGCATCTCACACCTCCAAAACCCGCCACTACCACTCCCCAAAAACACAAATGTCACACCTCCAAAACCCGCCACTACCACTCCCCGACAACACGCGTCTCACACCTCCAAAACCTGCCACGACGTCCCTTCCCACGCATCTCACACCTCCAAAACCTGTCACTACCACTCCCCGACAACACGCATCTCACACCTCCAAAACCTGCCACTACCACTCCCCGACAACACGCGTCTCACACCTCCAAAACCTGCCACGACGTCCCTTCCCACGCACCTCACACCTCCAAAACCTGTCACTACCACTCCCAGATAACACGCATCTCACACCTCCAAACCTGCCACTACCACTCCCTGACAACACGCATCTCACACCTCCAAAACCCGCCACTACCATTCCCCCAAAACACACATGTCACACCTCCAAAACCCGCCACGACCACTCCCCGACAACACGCATCTCACATCTCCAAAACCTGCCACTACCACTCCCCGAAAACTCGCATCTCACACCTCCAAAACCCGCCACTACCACTCCCCAAAAACACACATGTCACACCTCCAAAACCTGTCACTACCACTCCCCGACAACATGCATCTCACACCTCCAAAACCTGCCACTACCACTCCCCGACAACACGCGTCTCACACCTCCAAAACCTGCCACGACGTCCCTTCCCACGCACCTCACACCTCCAAAACCTGTCACTACCACTCCCAGGCAACACGCGTCTCACACTTCCAAAACCTGCCACTACCACTCCCCGACAACACGCATCTCACACCTCCAAAACCTGCCACTACCACTCCCCGACAACACACATGTCACACCTCCAAAACCTGCCAATACCACTACCCGACAACACGCGTCTCACACCTCCAAAACCTGCCAATACATCCCTTTGCACGCAACCTCACACCTCCAAAACCTGTCACTACCACTCCCCGACAACACGCATCTCACACCTCCAAAACCTGCCACAACCTCCCTTCGCATGCACATCACACCTCCAAAACCTGCCACTACCACTCCCTGACAACACGCATCTCACACCTCCAAAACCTGCCACTACCACTCCCCGACAACATGCATCTCACACCTCCAAAACCTGCCACTACCACTCGCCGACAACACGCATCTCACACCTCCAAACCTGCCACTACCACTCCCTGACAACACGCATCTCACACCTCCAAAACCCGCCACTACCATTCCCCCAAAACACACATGTCACACCTCCAAAACCCGCCATGACCACTCCCCGACAACACGCATCTCACATCTCCATAACCTGCCACTATCACTCCCCGAAAACTCGCATCTCACACCTCCAAAACCCGCCACTACCACTCCCCAAAAACACACATGTCACACCTCCAAAACCCGCCACTACCACTCCCCGACAACAAGCGTCTCACACCTCCAAAACCTGGCACGACGTCCCTTCCCACGCACCTCACACCTCCAAAACCTGTCACTACCAACTCCCCGACAACACGCATCTCACACCTCCAAAACCTGCCACTACCACTCCCCGACAACACGCGTCTCACACCTCCAAAACCTGCCACGACGTCCCTTCCCACGCACCTCATACCTCCAAAACCTGTCACTACCACTCCCCGACAACACGCAGCTCACACCTCCAAAACCTGCCACTACCACTCGTCGACAACACGCATCTCACACCTCCAAACCTGCCACTACCACTCCCTGACAACACGCATCTCACACCTCCAAAACCCGCCACTACCATTCCCCCAAAACACACATGTCACACCTCCAAAACCCGCCACGACCACTCCCCGACAACACGCATCTCACATCTCCAAATCCTGCGACTACCACTCCCCGAAAACTCGCATCTCACACCTCCAAAACCCGCCACTACCATTCCCCCAAAACACACATGTCACACCTCCAAAACCCGCCACTACCACTCCCCGACAACACGCGTCTCACACCTCCAAAACCTGCCACGACGTCCCTTCCCACGCACCTCACACCTCCAAAACCTGTCACTACCACTCCCCGACAACACGCATCTCACACCTCCAAAACCTGCCACTACCACTCCCCGACAACACGCGTCTCACACCTCCAAAACCTGACACGACGTCCCTTCCCATGCACCTCACACCTCCAAAACCTGTCACTACCACTCCCAGATAACACGCGTCTCACACCTCCAAAACCTGCCACTACCACTCCCCGACAATACGCATCTCACACCTCCAAAACCTGCCACTACCACTCCCCGACAACACACGTCACACCTCCAAAACCTGCCAATACCACTCCCCGACATCATGCTTCTCACACCTCCAAAACCTGCCAATACCTCCCTTCGCACGCAACCTCACACATCCAAAACCTGCCACTACCACTCCCTGACAACACGCATCTCACACCTCCAAAACCTGCCACTACCACTCCCCAAAAACACACATTTCACACCTCCAAAACCTGCCACTACCACTCCCCGACAACACGCATCTCACACCTCCAAACCTGCCACTACCACTCCCTGACAACACGCATCTCACACCTCCAAAACCCGCCACTACCACTCCCCCAAAACACACATGTCACACCTCCAAAACCCGCCACTTACCACTCCCCGACAACACGCACCTCACACATCCAAAACCTGCCACTACCACTCCCTGACAACACGCATCTCACACCTCCAAAACCTGCCACTACCACTCCCCAAAAACACACATTTCACACCTCCAAAACCTGCCACTACCACTCCCCGACAACACGCATCTCACACCTCCAAACCTGCCACTACCACTCCCTGACAACACGCATCTCACACCTCCAAAACCCGCCACTACCACTCCCCCAAAACACACATGTCACACCTCCAAAACCCGGCACTACCACTCCCCGACAACACACATGAGTAGTGTATATATGTTGCTTCTGGGACACTCTCATTTTCCCATTGACTTACATGTTAATTTTTCCCCTCCCTCATTGCCCCTTAACACCTCTATTTCTCTCACCCTGTTCTTTACGAACCTTCTAACCTTTTGACATGTTATACTTATTCATTAGACCACTTAAACAATGGTCCTTCTGTGTGAACCTGTGATCCTTCTGACCTTATGGACCTTTTAATCTTTTACTCTTAATATCATCTGGTGAATCATCTTTGGCCCACTCACACAACGACCCTACAAATATTTGTTTATGCGTGGGAAATAATTTAATTCTCTTGCCACTCTCTTCACCATCTAATATATTAACAAAAAATATGTTTGAGTTTGGTTCTTTATTAAGATATTTTAACTGAGCAAAGATAAAATGGTAAACCTCCCTCAATGTTCTTGTTTGAGCGCCTCCAGTGCCACACACTTTTCGGTAGGCTCTGCCCACCTTTTGTTAAGCTCCGTCCACTTTTTGGTAAACCCCGCCCACTTTTTGGTAAACCACGCCCACTTTCTACTAAGCCCCGCCCACTTGTTAAGTCACGTCCACTTTTTGATATGCCCCGCCCACTTTTGCTAAGCTCCGCCCATTTTTGCTAAGTCCCACCCACTTTATAAACTCTTCAGCATTGTATCATTTCCAGTTAATACATTACATCATTTTCAGGGAATTTCCATCACATCATTTCCAGTTAAGACACGCCCAGGTTTGCCCAGGGAATTTCCACAGGAAATGACACACACCCAGCCCTTCTTATAAAAGGCACCGACCACACAGGCTTTTTCAAACACGCTTTCTGCTTCACTTGAGAATGGACTACTATGCCGAATTGGAATGGGATAACTTTGCTATTCCTTGGAGTCCTACTACCTGTGTAGAACTCAACCTTCAGATTGATGAACTGGACTCGAACCTCTTATCAATGGAGGTAAGTTTGTTTATTTATTTATTTATTTAATTAATTAATTATTTATTTAAATTTTTTTTTTTTTTTTTTTTTTTTTAGATGAGACTCGTGTAAGAGTTAACAAAGTTTATTTTAATATTCATAGAGCTTGATTTATACAAATAAAAATATTGTATTAAATTAATACATTGTTATTTTCTTTCACAGGAAATTGTATCTGAGATACGAAATGAAAATTCTGCTTTTAACACAACTTGGGATGAAGTTATTTTTTTGTTTGAAGACTTTTTGAACAACCAAGACCCCCAGAACGAGTTCTACCTTGATGATCCAGCCAAAGAGTTATACCTTGGAGATCCACAAAATCCTGAAAAAGAGTTTTACCATGATGATACTTGTTGTGAGTTATCAAAACAAAACCCACTGAACAAGTTCTACCTTGATGAGCCAGAATACAAGTCATACATTGGAGACCCACAAATTTCTGAAAATTGGGAAAGGAGAGTTCTCCCTGATGGTCCGCAGTTATACTATGTGAGACACATCATAGAAACCCTAAAAAATTGTGAAATGGGAATTCTCCCTGATGGTCCGCAGTTATACTATGTGAGACACATCATAGAAACCCTAAAAAATTGGGCAAGGAGAGTTCTCCCTGATGGTCCGCAGTTATACTATGTGAGACACATCATAGAAACCCTAAAAAATTGGGAAACGGGAATTCTCCCTGATGGTCCGCAGTTATACTATGTGAGACACATCATAGAAACCCTTACAAATTGGGCAAGGAGAGTTCTCCCTGATGGTCCGCAGTTATACTATGTGAGACACATCATAGAAACCCTAAAAAATTGGGAAAGGGAAGTTTTCCCTGATGGTCCGCAGTTATACTATGTGAGACTTATCATGGAAACCCCCAATATTTCTGAAAATTGTGGTTCTACCTTGGGGACTTGGAAAGATGGTTATATTTTTGGAGACTCGGAATGGGGGTTTTGTTTTGATGACTCGGAGTGTGATACCTATCTTGGAGGCTCAACAGGAATGTGGTTATACCTTGGGAACTTGGAAAGTTGGTTTTATTTTGGAGACTCTACCTGTGGGGTCCATCTTGGAGACTCTTTGGATTCTAAAGCAATGAACAATGTTCTTTGTTTAATGACGCTTGATTTAAGCAATATCAAGAAAGTTCGAGGAAGAAAATGCTGGAAAATTCTTTCCTCCCATTTCTACTTCTTCAAACTTGAAAGCCTTGAAAGACAGAATTGGAGGGAAGAGGAAAAAAAATAAAATGAAATACATATTTTTAAAAAAGAAGAAAAAAAAGATTATGTTAGGGTTTGGGTGGGATTTTGAATGTGAGGGTTAGGGATGGGGTTGGGTTAGGGATGGGGTTGGGTTAGGGTTGGGATTTTGAATGTGAGGGTTAGGGTTGGGGTTGGGTTAGGGATGGGGTTGGGTTAGGGATGGGGTTGGGTTAGGGTTTGTATATTATTATGACTCACTCACACATACACACACACACAAAAGTTAAGCCCCAACTGGAAAGTTGAGGGATTCTGTGTTTGGGGTTCACAGATTTAAAAACGTATCCCCATTATACACACACAAAAGTTAAGCCCCAACTGAAACGTTGTGGGATTCTGTGTTTGGGGTTCACAGATTTAAAAACGTATCCCCATTATACACACACAAAAGTTAAGCCCCAACTAAAAAGTTGTGGGATTCTGTGTTTGGGGTTCACAGATTTAAAAATGTATCCCCATTACATTTTATTTATTTATTTATTATTTTCAAGGGTATTATCTGCTTACTTGTGTTTTTTGTAATTCGTGTGAGTAAAATGAACCCAAGATTTCTTCTCCATTTAAATCATATAATTTGTAGGTCCAAGGGACTGTATCCATTACATCAATGATTTTAAATAATTCACGAGTCCATTATTGTGTATAACCTTTCTCAAAATGACTTTTCCATTTGTATATTCTTACAATATCACCAACTTTAAACTTGGGCTTTCTCAAATTAATCTCCTTTTCATATTCTAATTTTGTAAATGTTTCCGATGGTTTTGATTTTGTTGATGAATGAACTGTATTATTGTAATTATCTACAATATCCTGAATTAAATACACCCATTTTTGAGAACCGAGTTGTGTGAATTTTTTATATAGTCTCTCTTTCAAAGTACGATTAAAACGCTCAATAACAACTGCTTTTCCTTCATTAAAGGTGCTGTATAATTTAATACCCTCCCCTTTAAGAAATTTCATAAATATTTTGTTATAGAACTCTGTTCCCTCATCGGTCCATAACTTCTTTGGTTTCCTTTTATTTCTATCAAATATTAGCTTAAAGGCTAACATTAAAGTATTACCTCTCTTGTTTTTCAAAGGAACAACCCAGGCAAATCTACTCCTCAAATCAATAACGGTTAAAGCATACCTGTATCCCTTATCATTATTTAGTTCGATTAAATCAGCGGACCATATGTGGTCAGTGTATTTAGAATAAACTTTCCTTCTTTTAAACTTTGTGATTATAGGTTTATGTAATTCATTAGCCAAAAGCTCCTCAGTCTTGATAACATCATTGGAGTTTAATCGTTTTTTGGGAAATAACCAAGACCAAGTTTCAATTTAGCTCTTATCATTTTTTTCACAATAAACCTATCAACTTTCTCTCTCAATGTCGGATTTCGTATCAAGGACAAATTATACAACATTTCTCTGTCTGCTTCATGTTTTTCATCCAATGTAGTGGTATTCCCATAAGCAATATCATGCTTCATACACACTTCATCAACCCTATTTATAGGTTTAGACCAAGGTTTAGGATTGTCAGCCTCATCTAATCTTTTATTCAAGTTTGTTCCTGGACCACAGAAAGAATACCCTGGAAGGTGTAATTCCCCTGGAATTCCAGTTGTTGTAAATTTACTTCCTGACAGAAACTTTTGTATGTCTCCTCCACTTTTCGGAGAGATGAATTGGCACTTTTTAGAGCCACACACTTGACATATTCCTTTTTGATAAACTCTATTATTTTTAGCTTTAACATAAGAGATATTTTTAGATTTAGTTTTCTTTTTACATTTGAGACAATAACTCATATTTATTTATCAGAAAAATTCCGACAGATTATCAAAACCTTTTTGGTTTTTAACATATACATTTCAATCTTTATTTTTAAAACATAAAGAATCCTAAGGATTGCCTTCACTCTCTCCTCCATTTATTTACAAATAAAACTAACTAAAGTCAATTACACCGACATCATCAACCACATAATCTTTTCCTTCTTCTTCTTCTTTATCCCCACTTTCTCGTTTAAATCTCCTCCCTGAAATTGAAGACATTGACGTTGTTATTTTTGAAACCATTATCTTCATAAGAGTTGTTAATTCTTTAATTTCCTCTTCGGTGCGTTGAGATTGATTTATTTGCTGTAATACACTCAATCTTTTACGAATCTCACTGATTTCCATCTTTTTATATTTTTCCTCCCTCTCTCTTTGCTCCCTTTCCTCCCTCTCCTCCTTCTCCTTTTTCTCCCTCTCCTCCTCCTTTTTCTCCCTTTCCTCCTTCTCCTTTTTCTCTCTTTCCTCCTTCTCTTCTTTAACTCCTTCCTCATTTATCTTAGCAATTTTTGATATCAATATTTTCACAGCATTCATTCTTTCTTTATTTTCCTCTTCAGTGAGTTGAGATTGATCTTCTTGCTGTAATACATCCACTCTTTTTTGAATCGCTCTGATTTCCATCTCCCTCTCCTCCCTCTCTCTTTGTTCCCTCTCCTCCTTCTCTCTTTTCTCTCTTTTCTCCTTCTCTTCTTCAACTCCTTCCTCATCCCTTGCTACCCTTGAGTTTAAACCCCAAAGAATATTATACATATACTCATCTGGATTTTGAGATATTCTTGTATCAATAATTATTTTTCTCATAATAGGATACCAATAAGATTTGTTGACGATTTCTAAAAGAGTTTTATATTTCATAACTTTGAGAAGTTCATTTTTATTTAATACTTTAAACAAGTCTCTATTTGTGGGTTTAACAATATCAGTATAAGGCCAGTTTTTTATGACAAAATTCCCATGTATATGCTCCAAATCATAAGGTATGTAATACCGAGCACCCTTTTCTTGTAGGTATCCTTGAATACAAAAATTATAATTCTCTTGTAGACTTCTTCCTGCCATTTATGTATCAGAAATATATGTGAGATTAATATTATGACAGGTACTACCACCCCATCTTCCCACTACCAAATCGGTTTGTATTCCTCGGCTTTCTATCCTTATCTCATGACCTTCCTTCTTTGTCATGCTAACCATCGCTATACTATCATATATTTTTCTTTTCTTAAAACCATGTATTTGTTGTTTATTAATTGTACTTCCACATAAATCCATATCCTCACCAAGTGGATAATATTCTTCTTTACGAGACTGATTCAAATCATGTAGGTCTTCTATGTTTATTGAAAAAGACCAATTATACCCTAAATCAGGCATATCATACCCCCATTTATTAATTCGCATATTAACTATATGTCCTTCTTTATAAAATTCAATTGTAAGCAGGTAGTTAAATTCAATGAGGAAAGGTGTATCGTCAGTATAACCAGGTGTTGTGGTTGTAAATTTTACTTGTTTAACAAAACGTGGTTTTATTTAAAAATATATATTGTGATAAATCACTAAATCTAATTAAGTCATTTGCATCTGTAGGGTTTGGATAATTGATTAATTTATAAGTATTCTTCATATTAATATTTTTACTTACACTATATTTTTGTCGTTCAGCCTGTGCCTTTGTATAATAATTTGATAAATCAATATCCTGAGAGGATTTTCCAAAGATAGAACCATCTTTTCCAACATAAGTCATTTATATTAGATTAAAAATAATATCATAAAAATTTTCATTATTGTTGAGTTGAAATAATACATATAAACATAATTGACCACAACATTTAGAATTAATTTCTTGAACTTGAAATGTTTGATAAACACCATTCTGTAAGAATTGTATTACTTCAACAGGTGGTGGCATACCATAACTATCAAAATAATATTTATCCTGACTATTATGAATACAAACCCAATGAGAACCATTCTGTGTGTCTAAATTCATAATAATATTCTTTGTATTCTTATTTATATGTTTTAATTCATCTCTCATACAAATAACCACATTAACAATTTTTAGTGTTTTACAATACTTAGTAAGTTCTATATTTGACGTTGTATTCTTTCCAAATTGTTTAAACCATTTATCCATTTATTTATGAGAAAGATACAATCCATTACCCCGTTTAGTTAGTTTAACACCCGCTTGAGCGATAGAGGAAAGCATATCTCTAACCAACAATCTAGCTTTATCAGGTAGACTTTCAAGTTTTTGAGCAAAATCTACAATTACACCACTTCCACTAATTTGTTTCTCCAACTCCTTGTTATGTCTTTCCAATTCTTTTTGAGCTTTTAGTTGTGCCTTCCTTTCGTTAGCAGTTTTTACCGCTGCTGAAATACCACCAGTCAATGCTCCCGCCGCACTTAAACCAGCAAATAAAGGAATTAGAAATGGGAGAAATCCTCCTCTTGACTCGTCTATTGAATATTTCTTTAACATAGGTTTCGTCATTTTAATTTTAAGTGAACCAGTATCATTTAGTGTTTTTACTTGTGTGTGTGTGAGTAAAACATCAATTCTTACAGCTCCTTTTCTTTGAATTGTATTAACATTAATAATACAAGGCTTTTGATTTTGAATACAAGATGTTAATTTATTAAGATTGATTTGATTAACATATACCCCAACCATTTATTTATGAGAAAAAACCTATGTGATATTAATCATAACACCATTATCTGTATTAATCTGTAATTCTGTTTCCTCCAAAAGCAAACAATATGCATTAACCTCTTCACTCTCCCCTCTTTCAATGTAACGAGAAGTATCCACTCGATTAGACTTTATAGTTTCCTTTTGAGAACTCAGGTCAATTGCGTAGATTGTATAAAGTTTTTGAAACGCAACCATATCCAAAATAGGATCATTATTACCATTACTTTCACACACCTTTTGGTAGGACTTGTAGGCTTCCGCATAATCATTTTTTTCCCAATCAATTTCCAATCTATCTCATGGATAAAATGTGCCATCAAGAGAAACCCGAAGTTGTTTCACCTTAGCATTATCACTCAGCGCATTATTCTTGTTAGTACCGTCCTCTCCATCTGGTTTTTAAAAAATGAGCCAGAGGTATCGTGGCTTTCCTTGAAGAACACCCAAATTCCAAGTGTAGGTAGTGTGTTCCAGTTTAACGTGTTGACATCTTCTTTTAAGGTATGATACATTTAGCGGTTTCTTTGAGTTAAGTCTTCTATTTAACATCTCTTCCGTTTTAAGATTAGGAGTATATTCACTGATATACCAACACAAATCATTAATAACAAATTTATTGTCGTTTATTTGTTATCCGGTCGGCCCGGAGGTGGGGGTGCGGGGCCTGTCACGGAACGTCAAAACAAACGGCCTACCGGGGCCGCCCAAAAGTCGGGCGTGAGGGGCGCGTCCACTAATGGAACGCCTCTCGCTTCCCAGATCGAGGGCCACGTGGTCAGGAGAACCTCGTACCTTCTGGTTGCCCTGCCGTCCCGCCGTGGGCGCTGGCAGGGTGTACTTCAAACTAAGCTTAAGTGTCAAGTGTTAAGTTCCTCCTTGCCCTCGCAAGGGAAAGGCTAGGGTCAAGCTCTTCCAAATTTCCAAACACTAGGAATCGGACATCTCAAATTAATTAATTAATTTGTTAACACATCTCAGTCGGCCGTGACCTCTCTAGCGCGGGCGTCGAACCAGTTCATTCCCGGTGCGGCCGGGCCGAATATCGGCCTGGACGTGGCTGAAGCCATTGATTCCGCCGTAGCCCGCTAACGCGTAGGCTCGCGCGTCCCCGGTCTGCCTGGGCTCCGCGGGTGTCCTACCGTGCCCACGTCGCCATGCTCGCTGAATAAGCGAGCCAGGCGTGGTGCCCGGGGACGGACTTTCGCTGTCTAAACATGGTAGCGCTAGGCCAGTGGGACCGCCGGGACCCACGTGCACTCACAAGTTGTTCTGTGCGTGGGCGGCAGTATCAGACTGGGGCGCCCAAACGCTCCCCGGCTAAAGTTCATCCTGAAAGCGCCCACATTGTGCGGATAAACCAAGTCAAGGGCCACGTGGTCAGGAGAACCTCGTCCCTTCCGGTCACACTGTGCCTATCGGCCGGCCTCAAAGACCGAAATTGTGACGGTGTCACCCGAAACGGCCTGCATAATTGTCTCCAAAAGCATTTTCATCCCCAAAAAGCAACCTATTTACATTATCATTCCTTTGTAGTTGAAATCTAATTTTAAGACCATACAAAACTTTGTCATAATCACAAAATCCAAATATACCTTTCAGAGGTACTGCTACGGTAAAACTATTCTCTGGTTTTGTGTCATCATTATACATTGCCTTCCTTTGACTATAACCAGGGTCTGTGTTTGTACCCGTTGACATATCAGGAATAAAACCTTCAACAGCTCCCTTACCCATTCTATCACCAAACGAATATAGTGTAAATTTCATCATTTCAGATGTAGCAGAGACATAATCAACCGCTTCAACCTCTTGTGTTCCAATATACAGGCGAACACTATCAAACATTTTCCAGAATAAATCATTTACGAGTGTAGCATTAGTATTATTCGCAGCCTTAGTGAATTTAAATTTACACAGCAAGAAACTATCAGCTATATTCAAGTAAGTTTGTTGATTATTTATTTCAAAACTTTTTGTTCCGTTTGAATTCCAGTCTGTTCCAGTTATAGCATTTACCTTAAAATAGTCTTCCTTTTTTGTGGAGTTTGAAATGATAATTGTATCATCCAAATCATAGATACTATCAATCGCTTCCATACTTGTATTTATATAGTATTAAAATCGTTGAAACCCTGACCCAAGTATTTTAATGATTTTTTGTCGTTCTTGTGAAGATAGTTGAGTTTTACCTTTTTTTATTTCTTTGATTGCTTGTAATTTATGAGACTCCTTTTGAGCATCTTTTATACTCTTTATAGCACCCGCAACGGAGCCCACGGCAGAAGCAGTTGAACCAATTAGGTCTTTATGTTTAAGGATGGTTGAACCAATACCCATTAGAGTATCAATGATCCCATCTCCTTTATTTCGAAATTGATGACCTACACCTCGTTGTCTCTTAGGTTTATAGTATCCTTTACCCACATACCTTGTATAGTATGGTGAAAGGTACATGCCCTCCCCTGTAATTATTTTATATTTTCCCAACTCATGTTTTCTCACAATAAGCATTATTTATTTATTGAAAAACTTCACGTAGGTGAATTCTGATGGATATAATTTCATCATTAAAGGATATCATACGATTATCTTGGTCGGTTATCCTAAAATTTACTCTGTATATGGTTTTTCCTGACACAGGTAAATAGACAAGATTTTTTGGTTCCATATTAAATTTATAACCAATCGGGGTTGAGTATGCACTGAATGAAAATATTGTATTTGTTCTTATTCCATCGTTATAAGCACCATCAATCAAATCACAATGAATTGATTGAAGGTCTCGCGAGATCTCGGAGACGGTGGGAGGGATTTTCGAAGCTCCACACGGTCTCCACGTTTTTCGAAGTTAAGTCTGTTCACAATTGTATTTTGTCGAAACTGTATTTATCTTTCGGTGTGTGAAGTTATTGTGTGCAACTTTGGTTGTTTCTCGGTGTTTATCTTTCATAAATTGATCGTCTGTTTGCCGTGTCGTGTCTTGAGGCCTTGTACAGTGTGCACTGTACAACCTTGAGGCTTTGTTTTTCTCTCAGCGGTCCGTCGTTTGTGATCCAATAACTTTCGTTCTCTGTATTTCCAGTCTTTTCACCCATAGCCTACTTCCTTGTGTAAATCTCAACTCAAAAAAAAAAAAAAAAAAAAAAAAACATTTCCTTCTCTGTTCTCATTCGTTTATTCATTCTTATTCGTTCGTTCGTTCTTCGACCACGTGTTTCTCCCCCATTTCCCCAGATAGTTTTCACTCATTAACCTTCAATGTTTACACTTTCCCCTCAAGTTATGTATTCCGTCATATTTTATAACACCTTTTTCTTCTTCTTCTTTAAAAGGCTGCTTTCGACTTGCTCACCAAATCAATTCATCCCAAAAAAAATATCCATCTCCTATAGTGCCTTTTTTCTACATTCCCTAAACTCTCCTGCACTCCATCCTCCATCCAGCGTCCTTAAACGTATTTTTAACTCGACGGTCACAAGAAACTCATTTTGCAATAAATGTTCGTTTCCTATAAATCGTACACTTTCAAAAATCCAATCTCACCCCTCCCCTCCAAATCTTCCCCATAACCCCTCCCCTCCAAATCTTCCCCATCACCCCTCCCCTCCAAATCTTCCCCATCACCCATCCCTTTCAAATCTCCCCCCTTGCCCCCTCCCTCCTAAACTACCCCCTCACCCCTCCCCACCAAGACGCCCCCTCGCCCCTCCCCTCCTAGACTCCTGCCTCACCCCTCCCCTCCAAATCTCCCCCATATCCCATCCCTTTCAAATCCCTCCCCTTGTCCCTTCCCTCCCAAACTCCCCCCTCACCCCTCCCCTTCAAATCTCCCCACCCTCATTGCTTCTCAATTTCCCCCCTCTCACTCCCCCTCCTCAAAGCGTCCTCCCTGCTTCTTCCCCCTTCAAACTCTCACCTCCATCTCCCCCAACCTTCTGCCTCGCTCTTCCCCCTCCTCAAATAACACCTCATTGTGGCTCACCCAATCACCATCAAACCTTTTGTCCGCCCCATCCTTCCCTTTCTCCGAGCAATTCTGAAATCTCTGACACACCTTCAACAGCTCTCCCTATCTCTTCCACCTCTTCCACATCTTACCCTACCCCTCCTCCCCCCTGTTCTGTATCTGATGCTCCCCCTTCCTCTTCATTAACGGTATGGACCTCAAACATCCGGGGCCTTCGTTCAAACTTAACTGATCTCTCCATACAGGTTGCTTCTGTCAAACCAGACGTGATCTGCTTAACAGAAACTTTCCTCCTTTATGATGTCTCTGATTCCATAGTATATCTCCCGGGCTACTCCCTCCTCCGGTATGATAGACCTGAGCCTCGTCCTGGAGGCGGGGTTGCTATCTTTATCAAAAACTCTCTTCCTCACTCGCCCTGCACTGCACTCTCTCCACCTCACCCCCAGGAATACCTCTGGCTACGGCTTCCCCTTCGCTCCCACCTCTTGTTCATATGTGTGTTGTACCGTCCACCAAACAGTGATGACTCCATCTACATCTCGCTGTCTGATGATATGGACCAACTTCTATCTACTCATCCCAACTCTCTCTTCCTCATATGTGGTGATTTCAACTGTCATCATGCCAGTTGGCTGGGTGTGGGTACCTCTCTCACCAGCCATGGCTCCTCAGCAAAGGACTTCTGCGACTCACTGGGACTGACACAATCTGTCAATTTCCCGACCCGGATCTCAGTCAACGGAACATCTTCTCTTCTGGACTTGGTTATGACTAACTTCCCTGAAAATGTCTGCTGCTCTTCTTCTGCTCCGATCGGATCATCTGATCATGTCCTTGTTAAAGTGGACATCTCTCTGACCATCTTCAGGGAGCCTGCTCAGCGTCGACGAGTCTGGCATTTCACTCAGGCCAACTGGCACGGTCTTCAAGCAGCCATCAATCATCTGGACTGGTCTCCCATCTCTACCACCTCTGACATCAACTCATCCTGGGAATTCTTCCAAAGTAAATTGCTCTCTCTCATGCACAGATTTATCCCATCTCGTCTTCAGTTGTCATACCCTTCCTCCCGTCCATGGTACACGGAATCTTGTGGTGAGGCTGTTGCCCAGAAACAACTTGCCTTCGTCTCCTGGAAAGCAAATCCAACGGAAGGAAATCTCATTTCCTTTCACAAAGCCCGAAACAAGTGTGTGTCCACCCTCAGGAGAGCCAGGAAACAATATCTCTCCGTTCTCAAGACCGAACTCTCTTATCTGTCTCCCTCTTCCAAATCCTGGTGGCGTCTGGTCAAATCCGTTTCTGGTGTTTGTTCCCCCTCCATCCCCTCCCTTACCTCAAAAGGCTACACAGCTGACTCCGCATGTGAAAAAGCTGAATGCCTCAACTCTGTGTTTGCCTCTAAATCTTGTGTCCCAAACCCATCCCTCTCTGTACCCACCATACCCAGTCGTACCCTGCTGCTCCTGGACTCCGTGTCCTTTCCTCCTGACAAGGTGGAAAAGTTTCTGTCAACCCTCGACTCTGATTCTGCAACTGGACCCGACGGCATCAGCCCACGGGTCCTAAAATCCTGCTCTGCTGCTCTATCTCACCCTCTCTCTGTTCTCTTCACCCTCTCTTTTGCTCAAGGTCAACTGCCATCTGCTTGGAAATCAGCCAACATCACCGCTTTGCACAAAAAAGGTGCAAAAACAGATCCTAGCAACTATAGACCAATCAGCCTTCTCCCAATTATCAGCAAAGTCATGGAATCCATCATTGCTTCGGATATGAAATCTTTCCTCTTCTCCAATAGCTTGATCTCTGATCATCAATTTGGTTTCAGACCAGGTCACTCTACTCTGGACATGCTGCTTCTGCTGTCTCAACAATGGATGGAGGTCCTCAATGCCAAACAGGAAATTAGAGCTGTCTCCCTCGACATATCACGTGCCTTCGACACGGTCTGGCACCCCGCTCTGCTCACCAAACTCTCCTCCTTTGGTATCCATGGAAATCTCCACGCATGGCTGGCGGACTTCCTCTCTAGTCGTCGTCAACGTGTGGCCCTGAATGGGTTTCTCTCATCTCCTCTTCCTGTTCAGGCTGGAGTTCCCCAAGGCAGTGTTCTGGGCCCCGTGCTTTTTCTGGTCTTCATCAATGATCTCTCTGACTCTCTCGAAAATCCTCTCTATCTCTTTGCTGATGACTCCACTCTCTGCCGCTCCAATTCCTCTTCCCTCAGATCGGCAGTCTGCTGCCTCCTCACTCTCTGAAGACCTGGACAAAATCACAGACTGGTCAAACAAGTGGAACATGTCTTTCAATCCTGACAAATCTCACACTCTTACTATGTCTCTCCGAAAAGATCGACTGGACAACCCTCCCATCTACTTTCTCAACAATCCTCTCCAAGAAGTTCTGTCGCTCAAGATTTTGGGTCTCACTATCTGCCATGATCTTTCTTGGGAAAACCACATTTCCAAGCTGGCCTCCAAAGCCAGTCGCCGACTGGGCATCCTCCGTCGTGCGAAGTCCTTCCTCGGCACACCTGAGCTCCTCACCACATACAAGGCTTTCATCCGCAGCTCAATGGAATACTGTTCTCCCCTATGGGCCGGTGCTCCTGCCTCACACCTAGCTCGGCTTAACGCTGTTGAAACCAAAGCTTTCAGAATTATTGGAATCTCCCGCGATGAAGCTATCTCTGAGGGCCTTTCACTCACTCACCACAGGCAGGTAGGTGGTCTTTCTGTCTTCTACCGACTCCTCTCCGGCCTTGCACCCCCAGCTCTCTCTGTGCTCTGTCCCCCAAATATTCCTACAGGTCGCACAAGATCTGCCAGCAACCCTCTGATGGTTAAACTGCCGAAATCTCGGCTCTCTGCTCACCTTCACTCTTTCATTCCTCTTTTCTCCCGCCTCTGGAACAAACTCCCTCACTCCCTTCAATCCCACTCCTCCCTCCAGGTCTTTAAAACAGCTGTTCACCACCATCTCTTATCTTCCCCCATGCAAAACCTTGATCTTTTCTACCCCCGCTAATTCACCCCAGATCCACCTTGTTTGAAATTCCAACTTCTTTCCTGGAAGTCCTGGCAGTGTCCATATGTTTTATACCTCTCCCACCGCCCCCTTCCCATGCCCCCCCCCCCCAAAGCCCTCGCCCTCTCTCAGATCTCTCCATGTCTCCATGTCTCTCGGTCCCTGCTCTCAAATGTTGTGTTTGTGTCCTTCCCCCTCTCTCCCCATCTTGTCTACCGCTCCCGATGTTATATGTTTTATGTGTCGGTTTGTCTTTCTGTGTGATTAATGTTCGCTCTTTCACGAGCCTCGATCTTGTATACAAAAAAAAAAAAAAAATTAATAATAAAAAAAATTTAATACTGAATTTATACCGGAGGATATTTGGATAACATTATCACTGTAAAACGTCCCGTTATTTTCAATCTTTTTTGAAGAGAAACCCAATAGCTCTCTAAACGAATTTTCAATCGTGAAATCAACTTTATAATTATTTTTAAGTTTAATAGTTGATTTTGAAGTGTGTTTTTGAATATCTATTACAATATTTTTTGGTTCATCACCTTTTTCTTTAATAAGGCGAGAGACTTCTGAAGATATTTGAGAAATCTCGTAAGCTCCAGGTGAAACGGTTATAGTTTTATATCCACTTCCTGGATTATAACTAAACTTGTTGTTTTTCTCTGTGATATTAAAAAGGGTATTGTAAGTTTCCATTGACAACAAAGATGCCTCATATGAGGTAAGGGGGTCAAGTTGTAGTGGGTAAGGGAATGAAGCTGTGTAATCGCTTGTTGTGAATAAAACTAAGAATTGTGCTTCTCATCTTATTTAATATCTAATAAAATATCTTTGTATTGACATTTATTAATTATTTTCATGTTCATCTACTGATCTAAAATGGCTGAGGATTCATTAAAACAATTGTTGTTTCCAGCCTTCTTACTACCTAACAACAATAATAGCCTATTAACTAATTGTGATGGGTCATTTGGAAGAAAACTAACACCCGAACCAAGCTTACTTAAAGCATCAATAATATGTTTCTCCTTCTCATTCTTCTTACTTTTACCAGCAACAGAAACTCCATAATCAAGTGCATTTAGCAACTCAATATATACCCTATCTTCCTCTCTTTCCATATCAAGTGGTTCCTCAAAATATTTTGAACCGCTGAATCCGGGGTTTGTTAGAAGAAACATTAATCTTGGAGTTAATTTAACATTTGGTTGAGTAGAACTCAAGAACATCAATTCATCATTAAATATCAATACCTTTTCTTCCACAAGATGAAACACTGCTGGTTCCTCTGTTGGAATGAGACCTGCTCTGGTTTTTGAATCTGCCAAATATTCATTGTTTTGAAGAGCTTCCACTACATAATTAGGGGGTTGATTTACCTCCTCAAGTTTCTGAAATAATTCTTCATCATTATATTCTAATTTTCCAAGTTCTTGTTTTGTTATCTGACTAAAATCTTTGAGCATTTGAAGTTTTTTCGGAGTAAATTCTACCGTGGGAACTGTAGGGTGTTGAGTTTTTAAAAGCGGTTTAAAAAATTTCTCTTGTTTTCTTTCAAAGGCTTCTTCACCAGTTAGTTTCTGTCTCCGTTTCTTCTTTATCTCTTCCTGTTGCTTTACAACTTTTGAAACCAACTCTTGATGTTCCTTAAACTTTCTTTCTCTTTCTTCGGCATTCATTTAGTATTGAAAAATATCATTTAATGAATTGTAAAGGTCAATGGGAAAATTTTCCTTTTCGTCATCATTATAGTAAATGTGTTGAAATAAATCCTTTTCTTTAAATATTTCATCAAATTCTTTATTGGTATTAATACGAGTTGTTATTTCTTCTTCACTAATACTTGTATCTCTGCTTTTCATACGTTTGCGTTGAGTCTCCTCATCAATATCAAAACCAAATGATAAAATCTTAACTCCATCACCACACAATTGTTTAATAATTTGTCTCATTCCTTCAGGATTAGTTTCTAAAATCCCAAGACCATTAGATTTTACTTTATTTAACTCACTCTTACAATGTGAATATTTTGTAGAACCAAGAGAGACCTCCTCAAATATTTGACCTTCGTTCCTCAATCGCATATGTTCCTCCATTGAAATGTAGTAATAATCTTTCCCTTCAACTTCTCCTGGTCGCTTTGCTCTGGTTGTAGTACTCACAAAACGAATCATAGGGTGTTTTAAAAAAAAACTTACAATCTTTTCATTTTTACTATTCAAGAGTTTAGATTTATGAAAGTTCTTTCCAGAAGCAGATTTACCCACAAGGTTAATAATAATTGTTGTCATTTATATATGTAATTATGTTTAAAATAAAAATACATCCTTTAATATCTTATCTTGTTTCACAACAATATATTTATATTTTCCAATCGTGTGTTTCATATAATTTTCAAATTCTTTTTTACTACATAACGTAGAGCAATTATCTCTCCAAATTTTTTTTACATCTATTGAATTTAACTTAAATAAAATAAAAGTATTAGCATTGTTTCTTATTGAGCGTCGAGGGAGTTGAAAATATGACTGACTAAGATAAATACAATTACAAGAAGAATGTCTCCCTCTTGTATAGTAGCTATCCATTACTGTTTGGTTTCTCTCATTAACACAATCATCAAAGATGACGAGGTTCTTTTTTGATTTATCTAAATCTTGAGGTGAAGGTATATCATCCGTATTATCACTGAGAATACAAGTTATGGGTTTTGGTTTAGGTTTCTGTGTATCACAAAATAGTTGTATTATATCCTCAATGTTATAATCATTTAGTTTGTTTTGAAGTTTAAATAAACCGATAATGTCTTCCTTTTTAAGACCTGCATTAAAACCCTGTGAGAGTAGTTGATACTCGGGTTGAAAACTTGACTTCGTAAAAATTATTAAATTATCATAATCAAAAGGTTGGGGGTAAGGAGCATCTTTAAAAGCAAACAGGTTTTTCCACATCCACTTGAACCAACTATTAGACATCTCAATGAATTTGGAATGTTTTTATGGTTATTAAATTTTATCTTATTTTCCCAAACGGGTAAAAAATCATTCATTTATATATTTGGAAAACAAGTCATCCAACTTTTTTTGAGCTATTTTAGAAACTCTATATTTTATCCTGAGTTCAGGTTTAATTTCAAAATAATTCATTATTTTATTTATGTAGTATCTTGTATTAACATTTCCATTAAAATTATTTTGAATAATAAATATCATTAAACCCTTATACATTTCCTCAATACAAAGAGTCTCTTTACTTGTAAGAAATGGTGTATTATCACCATAATGCTTAACATTCATCTCTCTTATTAATCTTGTAAAGTAATTCATTTTTGGTTCTAATTTAAAAGAGTTATATGTTTTTTTATATTTCTTATTATCATTAATTAGAATATAATCACAGAATAAACATTGTTTATATGAATCCTCATCATTAAGCCCCACTCTATCACAAGCCGGACAATTCTCTAATTTATCATATGGAGAGTCTGGAAATTCTAAATATCCTTCAGAACTTATCATATTTATGTGGTAAATTTTTACTTAAACTAAATGCAAGTTTATTCATTAATAAATACAATGTTTCAAAGCACAAAAGACAAATTTCAATCAATCTCTACTTCGGTGAAAGATATAGAAAAATATGTCAAAGATGTTAAATTGAACAAAGATAAATATGGAAATTTTTGGGTAAAACCAGTTATGGAAAATAACATGAGCCCCTCTATTTCATTTAAAGGAAGAGCTCTAACTATACCTGGAAAGACATCCATTAAAGTAAATCTAACAAAAGTTTCTCCTCTACTCCTGGCAATTTATTCAAAGCTTGAAAAAGTGATTGACCACGATACTTTGAAAAAGAATGATAAGACCATCAACAATACTCGTGGAGAAATTTGTATTTACTTTAATAATCCAAAGGGTGTAGATCTAAGTAAAATGAATGATGTTAATATTTCTGGTGAAATGTCATTTCGTTCTATGATAGTTAGAGATTATTTAAAGATAACTTTTGATATTAAAAATGTAGAGATTGAATCCGTTAATGAAAGAAAGTATATTGGTATAGATGGAAAGGTTTTTTCTGCTAATTAAATATGAGTCATTACAGCAGTGAAGATTTTACTATTTCATTGAACTCGGACAATAGTGATGATAGTATTTCATTGAACTCGGACGATGGTGATGATAGTATTTCATTGAACACAGATGATAGTTATGATACTAATAGTTTGTGCTCAAATGATAGTTATGAGAGTAACTTTATTGATGACTCTGAGTATGATTCTGAGTATTCATGTGATAGTTATGACTTCGATGATTCTGAGTGAAAAAGTGTTTTAGTTTAAGCACAGCGATATATATAAAACGGAGCTGTAAAGCTCAAAAGTGTTTTATTTTAAGCACAGCGATATATATAAAACGGAGCTGTAAAGCTCAAAAGTGTTTTATTTTAAGCACAGTGATATATATAAAACACCACGTTTTCTCACGCTATAAATATGGTTTATTGTGATACTTGCGAGAAGGAAGTAAAATATTATAAACAACATATTCTCACCGCAAAACATACATACAACATTCTTAACAAACTTTCCCCTCTTCCACCTAAAACAAAACATTGTAAGGTCTGTAAAACAACCATCCTCAAGAAGGGGTTTAAAGCCCATCCTAAAACTAACAAACACTTGTCAAAATTGTTTACTATTAAAAATACTGATGGTGCTTTCAAAAGACATATCAGGTTTCGAATCTTTAACTTCAAACCTCCCGAACCAAAGTCTATAGTTGATGCTGTAGAAATAGTCAAACCTGCTGTTCAAACATTGATTGAAAAAACACTAAAAGAAATGAAACCACTTAAATTTTATATGGGGGTAAAATTAGAAATGACAAAGGATAAAGAAGTTATAGATACACCATACATGAGAACTGAGCCACACTTTATATCTTCATATCAAGATTTTAAAACATCAGGAGTCTATGATGAACTTATTAAACAAGAGCAAGATGTGGATAATTCAATCGTAGGAAGTGGATTCAATATAGGAAAAATTATTTACATAGACATTCATATTCTTAAATCAGATCCTCTAAAAGCTTCTTCTTACATTGATTTACCCAGTGTTATCAAAAATAGAAAAGCAGTTATCAATATCAAAAATAAAGACAATAAATGTTTTCTCTGGTCTATTTTAGCACACTTACATCCTCCACATTTTCATGATGAAAGAGTATCTCATTATATAAAATATGAGAATACATTAAATACGAAAGATCTAAAGTTTCCGATGACTTTAAATGATATTCCTAAATTTGAAAAGATGAATAATTTATCAGTTAATGTTTATGGTCTAACAGAAACAAACAACATTCAGGTTTTAAAGCTTTCTGACAATTGTAAACAAACTCATATTAATCTTCTATATTTTAATTCAGAGGAAAATTCACATTATACATACATCAAAGATATTGCTAAATTAATAAAACCACAAGTATGTAAAAGAACAAATAAAATATATATTTGTATGCGTTGTCTTAACTTCTTCCATACACAAGGAAGATTAGATAAACATTCAAATTATTGTGGTGAACATAAATCAACGGTAATCAACATGCCTAAAAAAGACTCAAAGATCACATTCAAAGATGAAAAGAAAACAATAAAACATCCATTTGTTATATATGCTGATTTTGAAAGTATTTTAGAAAAAATTGATACTGCTTCTCCAGATCCAAAAGAATCATACACAAATAAATATCAAAAACATACTCCTTGTGGTTTTTGTTATTATATCAAATCATCCGTTGGTGATAAATATAACAAGTTAGAGATGTATAGAGGCTCAAATACCCCAGAGGAGTTTGTGAAACGACTAGAAAAAGACTGTGTTCGATTAACCAAGATAATGAGAGAAACCAATAAACCAATGTCCTTAACAAGTAAAGAAAAACGGGAATTTATAAAAAACAATGTCTGTCATATTTGTGAGGAGAAAATTGGTAAAGGTCTAAAGGTTAGAGACCATTGTCATCTCACTGGTAAATATAGAGGTCCGGCTCATCAAAGTTGTAATATTAATTATCAACTCCCCTCTTTCATTCCTGTCTTTCTTCATAACAACGCTCATTATGATACACATCTATTTATCAAGGAACTCTCAAAGACTTCTGGAAGTATCTCAGCAATTCCAAACACGGATCAGAAATACATTTCATTCACAAAAACAATTCACACATCTCCTATTACTCATATCAGATTTCTTGATACATTTAAATTCATGGCAAGTCCATTGGCTAACTTGGTTCAAAATCTAAAAGAGTTTCCATGTCTTTCAGAGTATTTTTTAGATAAAGATTTTCTAACACAAAAGGGAATTTACCCCTATGACTATATGGACTCATTTGAGAGATTCAATGAAACACAACTTCCTTCAAAAGAAAATTTCTATAACAAATTAAACAACAGTCATATATCTGATAAAGATTATGTACACGCACAAAATGTTTGTGAAAAATATAACATCAAGAATCTTGGCGAGTATCACGATTTGTATCTCAAAACTGATGTGCTTTTATTGGCCGATGTATTTGAAGCCTTTAGATCTGTTTGTCGCACTGGATATGGATTGGATCCTGCTCCCTACTACACAGCACCTGGATTGGCTTGGAGCGCGATGTTGAAAATGACAAAACAAGTTTGGATTTGATAACCGATGTTGATATGCTTTTGATGATTGAAAAGGCAAAAAGAGGTGGAATTTCACAAGTCTGCTCGAGTAGATACGCAAAAGCAAATAACAAATATCTTCCAAATTATGATCCAACGAAAGAGAGTTCTTACTTGATGTACTATGACGCGAACAACCTGTATGGCTGGGCAATGTCTCAGGCTCTTCCTTATGGAAAACTTAGATGGGTAAAGGAAAAAGACTACAAAAACGTTTTACAAGATGTATGTATCTCTACACAAAAAGAATTGGATGAAGAAAAAGTTGGTTATTATTTTGAAATTGATTTAAAATATCCAGAGGAACTCCATAACCTACACAAAGATCTCCCATTTGCTTGTGAGAAAGAAAGTCCAAAGAAAGAATGGTTGAGTGATTATCAACGATCGTTTGATATAGGTGAATCAACAGAAAAATTACTTACTACATTATATAACAAGAAAAATTATGTTCTACACCAAAGAAATTTGCAACAATATTTATCAAAAGGTCTAAGAGTAGAGAAGATCCATAGGGTTCTAAAGTTCAATCAAAGTCATTGGTTAAAGGGGTACATTGATTTTAATACACAAAGAAGAACAGAGTCAAAAACAGATTTTGAGAAAGACTTTTATAAATTGATGAATAATGCGGTCTTTGGTAAGACCATGGAGAATGTGAGGAAAAGACAAAATATCAGACTATCAACATCTTGGGAACAAGCATCAAAATTAATTAATAGACCGAGTTTTACTCGAGCTGAGGTCTTTACTGAGAACTTTTGTGCGATCCATTTGATTAAAGAGAGTGTTGAAATGAACAAACCTATTTATATTGGAACAACAATTCTTGATTTATCAAAGTCATTAATGTATGATTACTTTTATAATAACTTGAGGAAGAAATATCAAAATGATGTTAATCTACTTTATATGGATACAGATAGTTTTATTTTGAAAATTAATACCAACGATGTTTATTCAGACATGAAAAGAGACATTAATATCTATGACACGAGTAATTACAGTCCAGAGAGTGAGTTGTTCTCTTCTAAAAATAAAAAGGTGATTGGAAAGTTCAAGGATGAATTAGGAGGAAATGTTATGAGTGAATTTGTGGGATTGAGGTCAAAGGCTTATGCTTATAAATACATTGTGAATAACGTTGAAAAGACTGATAAGAAGTTAAAAGGTGTAAAGAAAAATGTTATTAAAGAAACAATAAACTTTAAGGATTATTATAACTGTTTAACAACAAAGAAAGAAGAGTTTAGAAAGATTAATGGAATAAGAAGTTATAAACATCAATTATATTCAGAAGAGATAAATAAGAAAGCATTGGGGGCTTTTGATGAAAAGAGGTTTATTTTAGAAAATGGAATTGATAGTCTCCCTTATGGTTATATAAGTATATAAGTGATAAGATATATATAAGTGATAAGATATATATAAGTGATAAGATATATATAAGTGATAAGATATACATAAGTGATAAGATATATATAAGTGATAAGCTATATATAAGTGATAAGTTAAAAAGGGGGGGTTGGGGATTTTAATGGGCTACCGCCGCCTTTTTTACTATTATATAAATGATAGAACCAAGTACCAACCAGACTAAAGAGTGGAGGTGTAATCAACCTTGGTATATAAATGGTAAACATAACGAATGTGAAAAATATCAAATAGGTATAATTGAAAAGACAACTGGTAAAACAATTTACAAAACAAATAAGAGAATTAATTTAAATACCGGTGAATTGGGTAAAAAAGATGGAAATATTTTTGAGTGGACGGAAAACTTTGATGGTTGTCAGGAAAATATATACTTTAATTTTAAAATGGTATGTGGCACTGGAGGCGCTCAAACAAGAACATTGAGGGAGGTTTACCATTTTATCTTAGCTCAGTTAAAATATCTTAATAAAGAACCAAACTCAAACATATTTTTTGTTAATATATTAGATGGTGAAGAGAGTGGCAAGAGAATTAAATTATTTCCCACGCATAAACAAATATTTGTAGGGTCGTTGTGTGAGTGGGCCAAAGATGATTCACCAGATGATATTAAGAGTAAAAGGTTAAAAGGTCCATAAGGTCAGAAGGATCACAGGTTCACACAGAAGGACCATTGTTTAAGTGGTCTAATGAATAAGGATAACATGTCAAAAAGTTAGAAGGTTCGTAAAGAACAGGGTGAGAGAAATAGAGGTGTTTAGGGGCAATGAGGGAGGGGAAAAATTAACATGTAAGTCAATGGGAAAATGAGAGTGTCCCAGAGGCAACATATATACACTACTCACATGTCACACCTCCAAAACCCGCCACTACCACTCCCCAAAAACACACATGCCACACCTCCAAAACCTGCCACTACCACTCCCTGACAACACGCATCTCACACCTCCAAAACCTGCCACTACCACTCCCCGACAACACAAATGTCACACCTCCAAAACCTGCCACGACCACTACCTGACAACACGCATCTCACACCTCCAAAACCCACCACTACCACTCCCCGACATCACACATGTCACACCTCCAAAACCCGCCACGACCACTCCCCGACAACACACGTCACACCTCAAAACCCGCCACTACCACTCCCCAACAACACACATGTCACACCTCCAAAACCAAAACCTGTCACACCTCCAAAACCTGTTGTTGTGTCACTTTGTGTCCTACACACATGTCACACGCTACGTTACGTTGTTGTGTCACTTTGTGTCCCACACACATGTCACACGCTACGTTACGTTGTTGTGTCACTTTGTGTCCCACACACATGTCACATGCTATGTTACGTTGTTGTGTCACTTTGTGTCCCACACACATGTCACACGCTACGTTAGGTTGTTGCCAACTTGCCGCAAGAAATCCGTGCGATGATGATGATGATGCGTCTATGGCAACAAAAACGACCTCGGTGTCCCTTCAAATTCGCGGCCATGTGAACCCCAAAATAGTTTGCTGTTGTAACCATCACCTGGCAACTACTTAATTTTTGATACATATTGTGCCGAAACATATTTCAACACATACAGTATGTGAATTTCGTCAACACAAAAGTTGCACATTGAGGAGAAAATGTCAACACCTTCACAAAAATTGAGAATTGCTTTTCACATTTCGTCCAATCACTGTGCGTGTATAATTCACGATTATTACATCACAGCAACTGGCGGCCTGACAACACGCATCTCACACCTCCAAAACCCGCCACTACCACTCCCTGACAACACGCACCTCACACCTCCACAACCCACCACTACCACTCCCCGACAACACACATGTCACACCTCCAAAACCCGCCACAACCACTCCCTGACAACACACATCACACACCTCCAAAACCTGCCACTACCACTCCCTGACAACACACATCTCACACTTCCAAAACCTGCCACTACCACTCCCTGACAACATGCATCTTACACCTCCAAAACCTGCCACTACCACTCCGTGACAACATGCATCTCACACCTCCAAAACTTGCCCCTACCACTCCCTGACAACACGCATCTCACACCTCCAAAACTAAACTCCAAAACACACGTCACATGCTACACTACATTGTTGTGTCACTTTGTGTCCCACACACATGTGACATGCTACGTTATGTTGTTGTGTCACTTTGTGTCCCACACACATGTCACATGCTACATTACGTTGTTGTGTCACTTTGTGTCCCACACACATGTCACACCCTACATTACGTTGTTGTGTCACTTTGCAAAGAGATAGAGAGGATTTTCAAGAGTGTCAGAGAGATCATTGGTGAAGACCAGAAAAAGCACAGGGCCCAGAACACTACCTTGGGGAACTCCAGCCTGAACAGGAAGAGGAGATGAGAGAAACCCATTCAGGGCCACACGTTGACTATGACTAGAGAGGAAGTCCGCCAGCCATGCGTGGAGATTTCCATGGATACCAAAGGAGGAGAGTTTGGTGAGCAGAGCGGGGTGCCAGACCGTATCGAAGGCACGTGAAATGTCAAGGGAGACAGCTCTAATTTCCTGTTTGGCATTGAGGAATTTCCTGTTTGGCAAATGAGACGCCCTGCTCGTGGCTTTGCTCGATGCTTCCTGATCCAGATCACTGGCCTGTGTCGTCAGCGTATGGACATCGTATTTTATACCTATGCCACTCCACCAATCATTAGATGGTTCCTACGATATTGTCGGGTGTGAGGGTCTGCAGCTCCCCGAGAAGCCCAAGATCGATGAGGAACTGGAGAATGACAGTGATTGCGACAGTGATGATCACGTGTCTCTATCATCGGCCGATGAAGATGACAGACTCCACAAAATTCCAGATGTCATTCATACGATGTAGCCTACACCCATTTTCTGTAGTTTTATTGAAATGTTTGCAGACATTTTGCCGAACATGTTTACCTTTGATTCATTTCCTTACAACCACTGCTAACTACTTTGACGAGATTCTTAATCTGAATGTTTAACGCGTCTGATTTAATCTCCAGATTATTTATTTAATGCAAATGAGACGCCCTGCTCGTACTGTGGAGTTTCTACTATTTCTCACAGTCATATATATATATATATATATATATATATATATATATATATATATATATATATATATATATATATATATGTTTGATGAGTGTCTTTGCGGCACGGCTCTCAGGCTTCATCAGAGGGAATGGTTTTGTGGATGGTTCTGTGCAGAAGGCAGGAATACCCGGATCACCAGGATGCATTGAACACTCGGCAATGGTCTGGCAAGTGTTACAGAGGGCAAAGAGGCAAAGGAAGGATGTTGCGGTGGTATGGCTGTATTTGGAGAATGCATATGGGTCAGTGCCGCGTGCCTTGATCAGGTATGCCATGGATTTATTTTGGGTGCCACGAAGATTTAGGGATTTTTTGATGGCATATTATGATCAGTTTTGGATGCGGTTTGCGACACAGTCCTATGTAACAGAGTGGCAGAAGTTGGAAGTGGGGGAACCCGATGGGATGTACCATCTCCCCCATTTTGTTTGTGCTGGTTATGGAGTTGTTGATACGTGCGGTGAGTGGACATGAGAAAGAAGTGGAGCCAGCCCCTGGTCAGAGGTTGCCAGCGATGTTTGCTTTCATGGATGACCTGACAGTTGTCCAACAGTCCGCTGATGCAGCAGTAGAGGTACTGGGACGACTGGAAAGGTTGATGCGGTGGGCAAGAATGGGATTTAAAGCAAGAAAGTCGAGGAGTGTGGTAGTGAGACGAGGAGTGGTGGATAACATGCACAGGTTTGAGCTGGGAGGGGAGGTGGTTCCTCATTGGTGGAGGCCCCTGTGAAGAGTTTGGGAAGATGGTATACAGTGGAGTTGAATGAGGTGGGAAGAGTGGAGGAGGTCAGAAACAAGCTTTTGAGAGGTTTGAAGAGGATTGATAGATGTGGTTTGCCAGGTAAGTTGAAGGTATGGTGTTTGAAGTTTGGTTTGATGCCACGAGTATTGTGGCCATTGATGATGTATGATATTGCGATTGGGCATGTAGAGAGGATGGAGGTTGTGGTGAGCGGGTTTGTGAGGAGGTGGTTGGGAGTGCCACGCTGTTTGATGAACATTGCCTTTTATGGTCAGGGTGGAAAACTCCAGTTTCCCTTGACATCATTAACCGAGGAGTTTAAGGTGGTGAGGGTGCGGGAGTTCATGATGTTGCGGGATTCAAGTGATGCAATGGTAAAGAATGCTCTCCCAGAGAAGAAGGGAAGTCGGAAGTGGCATGCAAGAGCAGAGGTGGACGAGATGGAGGAGCAGTTGCAACAGGAGGCGGTCATGGGGATGGTACAGCATGGGAAGCATGGCTTGGGGTGGATGAAGCATGAGCGATGGGGAAAGGCATGTGTGAAAGAGAGGCGGAAGATGGTGGAGAGGGAGGTGAGAAGAAAGGAAGAGGAGGGGAGATATGTGAAAGCAGTCGGTCAGGCACAGCAAGGTGCTTGGACTAGGTGGGAAGGTGTGCGGATGAGGATATTGAAGTGGCAAGAGATTTGGAGGATGGAGCCAATATTGTTGAATTTCCTGTTGCGGGCAACGTATGATGTGCTTCCGTCACCAGTAAACTTGAGATTGTGGGGGTTGTTGCAGGAGGAGAGATGTTATTTGTGTGGAGGTGTGGGAACGGTGCAGCATGCACTGAGTGCATGTTCAGTCGCATTGGCAGCAGGACAATACAGGTGGCGACATGATCAGGTGCTGGCGGTGGTGGTGCAGATGGTGCGACAAGAGGTGCTGAGGTCGAGAGAGAGAAGAGTGGAGAAGGAGACTGATGGGGGAGAGTTGTGGTTTGTCAAGGAGGGCCAAGTGGTAAGAGGTGGAAAGAGGAGGAGTTGGAAAGCAAGAGGGCTGTCAGCTGATTGTGATTGGCAGGTGGTGGCAGACCTAAAGCCACAATTGGTATTCCCAGAGGAGATCTGTGTGACAAGGTTGTGGCCTGACATTGTCATTTGGTCAGGTGCAACAAGACAGGTCATCTTAGGGGAATTGTCTGTACCTTGGGAAGAGAACATGGAGGAGGTGCATGAGAGGAAGAGAGGAAAGTACAGTGAGCTGGAGGCAGAGTGCCGGGAGAAGGGTTGGCGAGTTTTGTGTCAGCCATTTGAGGTGGGGTGTAGAGGGCATATTGGAAATTCATTTTCTGCATTTCTTGCTCAGCTTGGAGTGTGTGGGACAGAAAGAAGGAGGATGTGTGACAAGGTGGCACAGGTTGTTGAAAGGCTCATTTTGGATATGGAGGAAGTTTATGGAGGCACGTCGAACGGTGTAGGTTGAGGTTACGGAATAGAAATGGAGGTGTGTGTGTGTGTGTGTGTGTGTGTGTGTGTGTGTGTGTGTGTGTGTGTGTGTGTGTGTGTGTGTGTGTGTATGTGTGTGTGTGTGTGTGTGTGTGTGTGTTGCAGGAGTGGGTCATGAGTGGGTGTGGTTTTGCATGAATGGTTTTGCATGTTTGCATGAGTGGTGCATGTTGGTAAGGGTAGGTGGTTGGTTGTGTGTGTTTTTTTTTGTTTGTTTGTTTGTTTTTGTTACTATTATTAACGCACAGGTTGTAAACCTGGTGCGTTATAGCGTTTGCCTGGGAATTTCTGTCTCTCCAAAAGTGAAGCTCCAACAGTGTAGACGTTTCTGTCGCTCAGATGTGTAGACAGTTTCTGTCGCTCAGATGTGTAAACATGACGTCATCAAATCTATATTTAGGCTAACCATGGGCTACCCCTTTGGCTGGTACGCGGCCGCTCGCTAGTACATAATATAGGATATATTTGTTATATGTTATGTTATAGGATATATAGGATATATGTTATATGATATAGGATATATATAGGATAGGTTATAGGATATATATGTTATAGGATAGGAATATAGGACCCAAATGACCCAGAGGACCCAAATGACCCAGAGGACCCAAATGACCCAGAGGACCCAAATGACCCAGAGGACCCAAATGACCCAGAGGACCCAAATGACCCAGAGGACCCAAATGACCCAGAGGACCCAAATGACCCAGAGGACCCAAATGACCCAAATGACCCAAATGACCCAGAGGACCCAAATGACCCAGAGGACCCAAATGACCCAGAGGACCCAAATGACCCAGAGGACCCAAATGACCCAGAGGACCCAAATGACCCAGAGGACCCAAATGACCCAAATGACCCAGAGGACCCAAATGACCCAAATGACCCAGAGGACCCAAATGACCCAGAATTTCTGTCTCTCCAAAAGTGAAGCTCCAACAGTGTAGACGTTTCTGTCGCTCAGATGTGTAGACAGTTTCTGTCGCTCAGATGTGTAAACATGACGTCATCAAATCTATATTTAGGCTAACCATGGGCTACCCCTTTGGCTGGTACGCGGCCGCTCGCTAGTACATAATATAGGATATATTTGTTATATGTTATGTTATAGGATATATAGGATATATGTTATATGATATAGGATATATATAGGATAGGTTATAGGATATATATGTTATAGGATAGGAATATAGGACCCAAATGACCCAGAGGACCCAAATGACCCAGAGGACCCAAATGACCCAGAGGACCCAAATGACCCAGAGGACCCAAATGACCCAAATGACCCAAATGACCCAGAGGACCCAAATGACCCAGAGGACCCAAATGACCCAGAGGACCCAAATGACCCAGAGGACCCAAATGACCCAGAGGACCCAAATGACCCAGAGGACCCAAATGACCCAGAGGACCCAAATGACCCAGAGGACCCAAATGACCCAGAGGACCCAAATGACCCAGAGGACCCAAATGACCCAGAGGACCCAAATGACCCAGAGGACCCAAATGACCCAAATGACCCAGAGGACCCAAATGACCCAGAGGACCCAAATGACCCAGAGGACCCAAATGACCCAGAGGACCCAAATGACCCAGAGGACCCAAATGACCCAGAGGACCCAAATGACCCAAATGACCCAGAGGACCCAAATGACCCAGAGGACCCAAATGACCCAGAGGACCCAAATGACCCAGAGGACCCAAATGACCCAAATGACCCAAATGACCCAGAGGACCCAAATGACCCAGAGGACCCAAATGACCCAGAGGACCCAAATGACCCAGAGGACCCAAATGACCCAGAGGACCCAAATGACCCAGAGGACCCAAATGACCCAAATGACCCAGAGGACCCAAATGACCCAAATGACCCAGAGGACCCAAATGACCCAGAATTTCTGTCTCTCCAAAAGTGAAGCTCCAACAGTGTAGACGTTTCTGTCGCTCAGATGTGTAGACAGTTTCTGTCGCTCAGATGTGTAAACATGACGTCATCAAATCTATATTTAGGCTAACCATGGGCTACCCCTTTGGCTGGTACGCGGCTGATCGCTAGTACATAATATAGGATATATTTGTTACATGTTATGTTATAGGATATATAGGATATATGTTATATGATATAGGATATATATAGGATAGGTTATAGGATATATATGTTATAGGATAGGAATTTTGTACATTTAATAAATTTTTAAGATTACAAAACTATTTGTTTTGTATTTATGGATGTTTAAATCAAAAGAAAAGTACATAATGTGAATACTAGTAGCAATTTTACAAAAACCATGGCATAATTTCAAATCTTGACCCGAGATGATAATTATGCTACATCATAATTTCCATGTGCCAACCTGGGTGGAATCCAAGTGGATTCACTTGTTATTTCTTATTTTGTGTATGTGAGTGAGTGAGTGGGTGAGGGTGTGTGTTTTTGCATGAATGAATTTTTGCATGAGTGTGTGTGTTTTTGTATGTTGAGTGGTGTAGGTTGTGAGGGTAGGTGGTTGGTTTGTGATGTGTGTGGATGTGTGTGGATGTGTGTATGAATGATTTGGTGTGTTTTGTTGGTGAGTGGTGAAGGGTATAAAGGTGGGTGTTTGAGTGTTCCACCATGTTTGTTTGGTGCTGTGGATTCTGGATTTGGAGGTGTTGCTGTTGTAGTCTGCGTTCGCACTGGCTGGGGGTGGGGGTATGTACGCATCCAGGTGTAGTTGCTGCATGTGGATGTGTATGTGCCCCTGCTGGCCCACCTTAGCTGACCGTATCGAGGTTGAAGGGCCGAAACGGGATGATTCTGAGGACCTCGACTGAGGACCCGGTCAGTGCGGCACACTTGTGAACAGGTGTGTTTTGAACTTATATATATATATCGTTGTGGTTTTAGTAAACGGCTGAGAGGTAATTAGACCCTGAGATACTGAAGACCCCCCAAGAGCCTTAACACCGGTTTTACCTTTATGACTCTTTCAATAGTTTGGACACCCTGAGATCCCTTCACCCTTCCAACCGTTTATAACCTTAAAGCCTTTACCCCCTTAAGTCCCTTTCGACCCCTTAGACCATAATACCATTTAGACCCCTTACACCCTTCAGACCGGTGAGACATCTTGGACCTTTGACCATTTCGATCTTTACAACACTTGGACCTTTTTAGATTACAAATAAATTACAAATAAATAATATCACCAATATTAGAAATACATTTGTATAAAAGAAAAGTTTGTATTACGATTGGTGTAAATCATGACAACACAGAAACTCAAATTCAGTCAGGTCATTATCTTCAGTTTAAACAAGTCCGTGCCTCCGCATCGACGCATGATGAGGAAAGCGCAGCGAGCTGAGCCGCGCTATATACATATATAAGCCAAGGGTGGCTGTCCGTTCGTCCTTCCCTGTTATGCTGATTGGCTGTGTGAGGTTAGGTGCACTGTGATTGGCTCCTGGAAAGATTATCGTATAGAGTTATTAAAAACTGATTTTCGAATATATTCCTACAAGTGCTGTTACCAATGCAAAACCTGCTCCTCCATTCTGAGCTCGTGTCTCCGTCGACCCTGATTCCTTCCTATCAACCGAATTGTGAAAACGGTTCCCCCAAATCAATAAGGCCTACGATGATTTTTTTGAAATCCTCAAATCTTAAAGAATAATGGAGCTAATGGTAACATTGAAGCCTTTGTCAACATCGGACCAACACTACCTCCACAGAGAAAGGTGGTACTTCCTCAATACAACAAGAACAACTTCGACAAATTAAAGACAAGTTTGATGACCTGGAAGCTGCTGGCGTCGTGGCTCAGCCCGAGCATGGCAATGTTCACGTGGACTATCTCAACCCTACCTTTCCTATCAGAAAGCCAAGTGGATGGAGCAGACTCATTACATCCTTTGGGAAGGTGGCACAGTACATTGAACCCCAACCCTCCCTGATGCCAAACGTTGACAGTGTGCTGCGACAGATTGCAGACAGCTGTGACAGCTAACCCTAACCCTAACATTGTAAAGGCCTTCTATCAAATCCCGTTATGTTAGGACTCTATGAAGTTCTGTGGTGTCGCTACCCCTTAAAAGGCATCCGCGTCTACAATAGGTCAGCGGCGGGGATGCCTGGCTCAAAGACTTGCCTAGAGGAGCTCATGTCTAGGGTGTTGGGGAAGAGGCTTATCCAGGAAGGCTGTGTTGCTAAGATAGCTGTCAATCTCTACATAGGTGGTGATACACCTGCGAGTGCACTTAACGACTGGCGCCAGGTCTTGGCTGCATTACAAAATAACAATCTGCGACTGTCAGCGGCTAAGACAATTGTTTGCCCAAGGTCAACAACGGTACTGGGATGGATATGGAGTCATGGAACATTAAGCGCAAGCCCCCACAAGGTTGCTAGCCTGTCTGCAGTGGAGCCCCCCTTGACTGTTTGGGCGTTGCGATCATTTGTGGGACCATACAAAGTCCTCAGCCGAGTCCTACGTGGCTATGCTATCTTGCTGGATCCCTTGAACATGGCCACTTCCGGCAAAACATCAAGTGAGAAGATAGTGTGGTCTGATGAGTTACTTCATGCCTTCAGGGCTGCCCAGAACGCTCTAAAAGATCGCAAGGCTACCGGGATACCTCAACATGATGATTTACTGTGGATCGTCACTGATGGGTCTGTCAAGAACAAAGGCATTGCAGCAACAATGTATGCGCACAGGAATGGTGACTTGCTCTTAGCGGAGTTCTTTAATGCTAAACTCCATAAACATCCGGTAACATGGCTGCCGTGTGAAGTAGAAGCGCTGTGTATTGGGGCAGCCATCCGACACTTTGCGCAGTTCATCGTCCAGTCTCACCACATTGTCCAAGTATTGATGGACTGTTGTCCCTGCGTCCAAGCTTGCAGCAAACTTATGCGCGGCGAGTTCTCAGCCAGTTCCAGAGTAACTTCATTCCTCTCCACTGCCAGCTGTTACCAAGAGCAGGTTAGGCATATTCATGGTATCGTATCGCCAACTTGCCTTCTGATTCTGGGAGTCGCAACCCTTAGGTATGCCTTGATGCAAGCTGTCAGATATGCAGGTTTATCGAAGAAATGGAGTCCTCTGTTGTGCGTGGTGCCTCTGTAGGTGAAGTCCTGGATGGTACGGCTAGATTGCCATTTACGGACCATGTTGCCTGGCATGCTACTCAGCTGGAGTGCCCTGACCTCAGACGCGCCCATTCTCACCTAACCCAAGGTACTCGACCATCTAAAAAGTTGACAAAGGTGGGGGACATCAATAGGTACCTGTGGCAAACGATGGCCTCCTACTAATCAGGAACACCCAACTATGTCTAGCCCTTTCATGAACGGATCGTGATCCCCTGCTCAGTGGTTGATGGGCTGATGACTGCTTTGCACATCAGGTTCAACCACCCATCGAGACACCAAATTAAGCGTGCCTTCAACAGGTACGTTTTTGCCCTAAACATCAACAGGGTGACCAATACAGTCTTCTCATCATGTCACCAGTGCTCGTCACTTAAGTAACTACCTTTGCATCCACATCCCCAGTCATCCACCAAGCCACCCACTGTTGTTAGGGCATCGTATGCCGCTGATGTAAAGTGCAGGTATCGCCAGCATATATTTGTCCTCCGAGAGACCGTATCCTCCCACACATGGACGAGGTGAAAGACACGAACAGTTATGCAACGCTATTCTCACAACGTGTGCAGAGCTATGCCCACTGGGAAAGAGAGCCCCAGCACCTTACAGGTTGATCCCACACCTGGATTCGTTGCCTTAGTTAATGACTCCACATTGGAAAGGCATGTCATCCATTTACGGCCAAAACAAAAATCATTCTAAAAATCCAGTTGCTGAACAATCGATTGAAGAGTTTGGCCTGGAATGCTAACGCTTAACCCCAGAAGGTAGCCCTATATCTGAAGTCAATGAACTACAGGCAACATGAATCAACGTATAAATGCAGAGACGACCTCTCTGCTGGAGAGGTCTGGACACAACGGGACCAACACACTGGTGAGTCGTTACCGATATCAGATAGACAGTTAATTTTCAATCAGAATATGAGCAGGAAGGAGAACCATGGCCCAAGCACGCCATAGAAGTCTCGTGGCCACTCTACTACTGCCACCATCTTCTTTGATGTCGGTGACCTCGTCTTCCTCAAGGGTGACAGAGACAAATGGAAAATGCGTGATAGGTATTCGGTGACATGGATTTCTCATGACAAAGGATGGTGCCAACTAAGAATATTTACCTATTCTTAGCTTCATAGCAAAGACTATGATGTGTTGAGATTAATGGGCCAGGTCCCCCACTGCCCTGTTCGAGGCTGTGATGTAACTTTAGAGTCAGATTTCGATTCGGAGCCTACTTCACCGAACCTATCTCCCACACAGGAAACGCCAGGCTCTTCCGTGCCATTGCCAGAGTCTATATCACAACAGGATATCTCATGGGATACAGTGGGTTCTACCCTATCAGATTTGGTTATGCTGCCAACACCACCAGAAGCTATTGTCGAACAATTAGATATACCCACTGGTGGTGTCTCGATTGCTGAACCGGCCTGTCCAAAGGAGGCTGCTTCTCCACCTTCGAGGAGATAGGGCCTTTCCTCCACCCTCTGGAGTGGCAGTGCAGTGATGAGTGGTTCATGGAGTCGAGCGAAGGACCAAGACAACTTTAATGTCGCCGGTGTTATTCCACTCGATCTTGTTACAAGTGCTTGTTGTACCTCTCACAACATGGTCATGCCTCATTCATGTACTCTGCTGGGACTTTAATATGCTTACTTTAACACCCTATGCTTATTTTAACACCCTATGCTTAGTTTAATATGCTTACTTTAACACCCTATGCTTAGTTTAATATGCTTACTTTAACACCCTATGCTTACATTAATACCGTATGCTTACTTTAATATGCTTACTTTAATACCGTATGTGTACTTTCAAGTGCTTATGATAACACTGTATGATTATTTTATTATATTCACTATAATACTGTATGCTTACTTTAATACTGCATGCTTACTTTAACATGCTTTCTTTAATACTGCATGCTTATGGTAATATGCTTACTTTAGTACTGCATGCCTACTTTAATATGCTTACTTTAATGTACTTACTTTGATATGCTTGCTTTAATACTGCATGCTTACTTTAATATGCTTACTTAAATACTGTATGTGTACTTTAATATGCTTATGTTCACACTGTATTATTACTTTACTATGCGTACTTTAATGCTGTATGCTTACTTTAATACTGCATGCTTACTTTAATATGCTTACTTTAATACTGTATGCTTAGTTTAATATACTTGCGTTAATACCGTATGCTTATTTTAATATGCTTACTCTAATACCATTGTGTACTTTAATATGCTTATGTTAACACTATGATTATTTTATTATACTCACTATAATACTGTATGCTTACTTTAATACTGTATGCTTACTTTAATATGCTTACTTTACTATGCTTACTTTAATACTGTAAGCTTACTTTAATAATGCATGCTTATGGTAATATGCTTACTTTAATACTGCATGCTTACTTTAATATGCTTACTTTAATATACTTACTTTAATATTCTTGCTTTAATACCATATGCTTATTTTAATATGCTTACTTTAATACTGTATGTTTACTTTAATATGCTTGTGTTAACACTGTATGATTACTTTATTATGCGTACTTTAATACTGTATGCTTACTTTAATACTGCATGCTTACTTTAATATGCTTACTTTAACATGCTTACGTTAATATGTTTACTTTAATACTGTATGCTTACGTTAATATGCTTATTTAATACTGTATGCTTACTTTAATATGCTTACTTTGATATGCTTACGTTCATAGCATATGCTTACTTTAATAACTTACTTTAATACCGTATGCTTACTTATTGTGCTTACTTTAATATGCTTATGTTAATATGTTTACTTTAATACTGTATGCTTACATTAATATGCTTATTTAATACTGTATGCTTACTCTAATATGCTTGCTTTAATTTTAATATGCTAACTTTAATGCTGAATGTGTACTTTAATATGCTTATGTTAACACTGTATGAATACTTTATTATGCGTACTTTAATACTGTATGCTTACTTTAATACTGCATGCTTACTTTAATATGCTTACTTTAATATGCTTACGTTAATATGCTTACATTAATATGTTTACTTTAATACTGTATGCTTACGTTAATATGCTTATTTAATACTGTATGCTTACTTTAATATGCTTACTTTGATATGCTTATGTTAATAGCATATGCTTACTTTAATAACTTACTTTAATACCATATGCTTACTTATTGTGCTTACTTTAATATGCTTGTGTTAATATGTTTACTTTAAACTGTATGCTTACATTAATATGCTTATTTAATACTGTATGCTTACTTTAATATGCTTACTTTGATATGCTTACGTTAATAGCATATGCTTACTTTAATAACTTACTTTAATTCCGTATGCTTACATATTGTGCTTACTTTAATATGCTTACTTTAATACTGTATGCTTGGTTTAATATGCTTACGTTAATACTATGCTTGCTTTAATATGCTTATGCAATACTGTATGCTTACTTCAATATGCTTACTTGAATACTGTATGCATACTTTACTATACTTACTTCAATATACTTACTTTAATACTGTATGATTACTTTAATATGCTTAATTTAATATGCTTACTGTAATAGGCTTACTTTAATATGCTTACTTTAATACAGCATGCTTATTTTAATATGCTTACTTTACTATACCTGCTTCGATGTGCTTATTTTAATACTGTATGCTCACTTTAATATGCTTACTTTAATAATGTATGCTTACTTTAATATACTTACTTTAAGACTGTATGCTTACTTTCATATACTTACTTTAATACTGTATGCTTACTTTAATATACCTACTTTAACATGCTTATGTTAATACTGTATGCTTAATTTAGCACCGTATGCTCACTTTAATATGCTTCCTTCAATATCCTTACTTTAATATGCTGGAGGGAGACACAAGAGAAAGTTACGCCATTGCTGTTGTGTTTGCGCTTGCTCCTCCACTCGCACCTGCTTTTGCGCATGCACATGGTCACTTGGCAGCGAAGTCCAAGAGTGGTGTTACCTCTATAATATATCCGTGTGATAACCTGACCTTTTTTCATTATTGGCGCAGGTCTTCAAGCCTTCCGGTCCAAAGGATAATTCCTTTATGGGCCAGTGGAATTGGAAACAATCCAAGTTATATAAACACGATGTTGAAGGAGCTGCGCTCCAACGCGAGTCGAAAGAAGTGACGCGACCAAAGACGGAATTCGTCCGAGTTGCTTTATTGAAACAAAACAGCTCAGGTATTCTGACAAAAGCCCGTTTATCGGGCAGCAATATATATACACATTTATGTCGGGAAGTTTGCCCGGCAAAAGCTATACCGGGCATGCCCGGGTGTCAAGGGCGAGCCTTGGAAAGGCGAGTCTGGACCTGCCCGGGCATGTTTGGCTGCGGCCTGGCAAGTCGAGGCTGGGCGTGCCCGGGCGCTCTGGACGAGCACTGGAAAGGCGAGAGCGGGCATGCCCGGACGCTCTGGGCGAGCCCTGGAAAGGCGATAGCGGGCATGCCCGGACGCTCTGGGCGAGCTCTGGAAAGGCGATAGCGGGCATGCCCGGACGCTCTGGGCGAGCCCTGGAAAGGCGATAGCGGGCATGCCCGGACGCTCTGGGCGAGCCCTGGAAAGGCGAGAGCGGGCATGCCCGGGAAAGACGAGACCGGGCGTGCCCGGGAGGTTCGGGCGTGCCCGGGAGAGGCGCGTCTGGCCATGTTCTGGCCGGTGCAAGGCGATTGTGTGCATCCAGCGGTAACCGCTACACACGCCCCTCCAGAATCGACCTGCACCGGCAGGGTCAATTTAAGGGGGGTCCGGATGACCCGGCCGAAGCGACCCCTGGAGGGTCGTGGGGAGGGGTCCGACGTGGTGGTGGGTGGTCGAGCGGGGGGAACTGTGGACGGGGGGTGGCCTCGCCGCGGAGGAAGGGCCAACCGTGGTGGTCGGTCGACGTCCATGTGCGCCGGTTTGAGGCGGTCCACAGAGATCCGGTCCGACCGGCCGCCAACGTCGACGACAAAGGACTTGTCGCCCCGTCGCAGGACCCGGAAGGGTCCGTCGTACGGCGGCCGGAGTGGCCCCCGGTGCACGTCATGACGCACAAAGACGTACTCCACTGTGTGAAGCGCCGGGGGGACGTAGGACTGGGGGCCACCGTGGCGGGACGTCGGCACGGGGGTAAATCGGCGGGCGGCCTCCTGGAGGTCCGAGCGCTGGTGTGCGGCGGACCAGGGACTGGTAGCGTCGGGCACGAACTCGCCCGGGACGCGGAGCGGCTGGCCGTAGACGAGCTCGGCGGCGGACGCCCGGAGGTCCTCCTTGGGGGCCGTGCGGAGGCCCAAAAAGACCCACGGCAGCCGGTCGGTCCAACCGTCGTCCTGAAGGCCGGCCATGAGTGCGGCCTTCATGGAGCGGTGAAACCGCTCGCACAACCCGTTGGCTTGGGGGTGGTAGGCCGTGGTGCGGTGCAGCGTGACCCCCAACGAGCGGGCGACCGCGCCCCAAACTTCGGACATGAACTGTGGGCCACGGTCGGACGAGATGTCGGCCGGTGTGCCGAAGCGCGCGACCCAGGTGGCGATGAACGCCTGTGCCACGTCGGCGGTGGTGGTGGAGGAGAGGGGCATGGCCTCCGGCCACCTGGTGGTCCTGTCCACCATGGTGAGCAGGTGGGTGAACCCCCGCGATGGGGGCAGGGGACCCACCAGGTCCATGTGGATGTGGTCGAAACGCCGTGCAGGCACGGTGAAAGGTGCCAGCGGGGCCTGGGTGTGGCGGTGGACCTTGGCCCGCTGGCAGGCCGTGCAGGCGTTGGCCCAGTCGCGGACGTTCCATTGAAGGCCGTGCCAGACGAAACGCGCCGACACCAGCTTCTGAGAAGCTTTCCGGCCCGGGTGAGAAAGGCCGTGGATGGAGGCGAAGATGCGGCGCTGCCAGGAAACGGGCACGATGGGGCGAGGCTGGCCATGGGAGACGTCGCAGAGCAGGACGGTGCCCGCGAAGGGGATGTCGGCCAGGTGGAGGCCCGTGTCCGCCACCCGGAGGGCCTGCACCGAGGTGTCGGTGGTCTGGTCGGCCGCCATGAGCGCGAAGTCCACGCCGAGGTGGACCGCGTTCGCGCTGGCCCGAGAAAGACAGTCGGCCACAGCGGTGTCTTTGCCGGCGACGTGCCGGATGTCCGTGGTGAATTCCGACATGGCGGAGAGGTGGCGCTGCTGGCGGGCCGACCACGGCTCCGTGACTTTGGCCATTGCGTAGACCAACGGCTTGTGGTCGACGAAAGCCGTGAACGGGCGGCCCTCCAGGAGGTGTCGGAAATGGCGAACGGCCAGGAATAGACCGAGCAGCTCGCGGTCGAACGTGCTGTATTTTAACTCGTTCGGCCGGAGCTGCCGGCTGAAAAAAGCGAGTGGCTGCCAAACCCCGTCCACCCATTGTTCATGGACGGCGCCCACCGTGTAGTTATAGGCGTCCGTAGTGAGGGCGATGGGCGCGTTGAGCACCGGGTGAGCCAGCAGCGTTGCGTCGGCGAGGGCCCGTTTTGCGCTCGTGAAGGCCACGTCCATGGCCGCGGACCAAACGATGTCATGCTTGGCCGGCTTGCCCCGTAGGGCCTCGTAAAGGAGCCGCATGAGCTGAGCAGCGCGGGGCACGAATCGGTGATAAAAATTCACCATGCCGAGGAACTCTTGTAGGGCCTTGATGGAACGGGGACGCGGGAACGTGGTGTTGGCCTCGACCTTGGTCGGCAGCGGCACGGCCCCGGTCTTGGTGATGCGGTGGCCCAAAACGTCAATGGCCGTCATGCCGAAGTGGCATTTGGCCGGGTTGACAATTAAGCCGTGCTCGCTGAGGCGACCGAACAGTGTTCGGAGGTGGAGGAGGTGCTCGGCGCGGGACGTGCTGGCGACGAGGATGTCGTCCAGATAGACGAAAAGAAATGGCATGTCGCGCAGCACGCCGTCCATTAAGCGCTGGAACGCCTGGGCCGCGTTCTTGAGGCCAAACGGCATCCTCAAAAATTCGAACAGGCCAAACGGCATGATGACGGCCGTCTTCGGGACGTCGGCTGCCCGGACAGGTACCTGGTGGTATCCCCGTATCAGGTCAAGTTTGGAAAATATGACCCGTCCAGCCAAACGGGCGGAAAAGTCCTGGATGTGCGGGATCGGGTACCTGTCGGGGGTGGTAGCGTCGTTGAGGCGGCGGTAGTCGCCACACGGGCGCCATCCACCCCCCGGCTTTGGCACGATGTGCAGTGGTGAGGCCCACGCACTATTGGAGCGCCGCACGATGCCGAGGTGCTCCAACGCGTCGAACTCGGCCTTTGCCACGGCGAGCTTGGCCGGGTCGAGGCGGCGGGCCCTGGCGTAGACCGGCGGGCCCGTGGTGGGTATGTGGTGCTCGATCCCATGCCGCACTGCGACGGCCGAAAACGTCGGCCGTGTGAGGGCCGGGAATTCCGCGAGCAGGCGAGCGAACTCGTTCGCCATCGGGAGGGCGCACGCCAGTTCGGTCGGCACGGAGCTGCTCATCGTGCACGCCAGGGAGCTGAAGGTCTCGGCGTTGACAAGGCAACGATGTTTGACGTCGACCAGCAGCCCGTGCGCGCAGAGGAAGTCGGCGCCCAGCAAAGCCATGGGGACGCAGGCGGTCACAAAGGTCCACTGAAAGTGCTGGCTGCCGAAGCAGAGGGTGACGTTGCGCGGGCCGAAAGTGCGTATGGCCGAGCCATTAGCAGCGACCAAAGAGGGGCCGCAAACGGCGTCCCGCCTGTCCTTCTCGGAGGCGGGTATGACGCTCAGTTGGGCGCCGGTGTCACAAAGGAAACGCCGCCCGGACGCTTTGTCCCGAATAAAAAGCAAGTTGCCCGAGTGGCCGGCGCTCATGGCTGGGAATGAACACCGGCCCGGCCGTTTCCCGACTTGCCGAAAATGCACGGGGGTCGGCACATCCGAGCCTTGTGTCCGAACCTGGCGTGGTAATAACACCACGCCTGGTCAGGTGGAGGGCCCCGGCCGTCGTGTCGGAAGTGGGCGGTGCGGCGTGGCGGCCGCCAGTGTCACCGGCAGTTCGGCCTCCAACCGCGCAGGGCGCTCGGGCGTCGTGGGCGTCGCCTCGGACGGCGGCAGGCTCCAGGTAGCCGCACCGATGTGTTGGCCCGCCGAGGAGATCTTATCGGCTTCCCTGGCGAGGGCGCGGGGATCGGTGATCGACGTGCCAGCCAGGGCGAGGCGTACCGGGTGAGGCAGCTGGCGAAGGAACAACTCGCGGAACAGAAAATCCGGAGAGTGCTCACCGAGCAACGAGAGCATATAGTCCATGTGCTCGGACGGGCACGTGTCGCCGAGCTCGGGCAGGTCGAGCAGGCGCCGTGCGCGTGCAGCCGGTGAGAGGGCGAAAGCGTCGAGGAGGAGCGTCTTCAGCGCGTCATACTTGTCGGCAGCCGGCGGGTGCTCGAGGAGGCTCAGGGCGCGGGCCGCGGTGGCGGAACCGAGCGCTGCCACGACGTGGTGGAAGCGGGTGTCATCCGCGGTGATGCCTCGCAGGGCGAACTGGGAGTCCGCCTGGGCGAACCAAACAGCCGCGTGAGCCTCCCAGAAGGTAGGCAGTTTAAGAGTCACTGCCGTGTCCATGTCGGTAGGTCACCAGTGAAGGAGCTGCGCTCCAACGCGAGTCGAAAGAAGTGACGCGACCAAAGACGGAATTCGTCCGAGTTGCTTTATTGAAACAAAACAGCTCAGGTATTCTGACAAAAGCCCGTTTATCGGGCAGCAATATATATACACATTTATGTCGGGAAGTTTGCCCGGCAAAAGCTATACCGGGCATGCCCGGGTGTCAAGGGCGAGCCTTGGAAAGGCGAGTCTGGACCTGCCCGGGCGTGTTTGGCTGCGGCCTGGCGAGTCGAGGCTGGGCGTGCCCGGGCGCTCTGGATGAGCACTGGAAAGGCGAGAGTGGGCATGCCCGGACGCTCTGGGCGAGCCCTGGAAAGGCGATAGCGGGCATGCCCGGACGCTCTGGGCGAGCCCTGGAAAGGCGATAGCGGGCATGTCCGGACGCTCTGGGCGAGCCCTGGAAAGGCGATAGCGGGCATGCCCAGGAAAGACGAGACCGGGCGTGCCCGGGAGGTTCGGGCGTGCCCGGGAACAGTGAGTCCGGGCATGCCCGGGAGAGGCGCGTCTGGCCATGTTCTGGCCGGTGCAAGGCGATTGTGTGCATCCAGCGGTAACCGCTACAATGTATTATATATGCACATAAGCAATAGCAATGTTTGGCTTCATTACATAACCCTAGTTGTTATTAGTCCCCTACTGGTGTACACCGGAGGGGACTATAGGTTTGCACGCCGTCCCTCCGCCCGTCAGTCCGTCAGTCTGTTAGTCCGTCAGTCTGTCAGTCTGTCAGTCCGTCAGTCTGTCAGTCCGTCACGCAAAGAACAGTTTTCCGGACTTTTTTTCTAAACGCTTAATGCTAATGATTTCAAACTTGACACATGGTTTCCTCATAAGTTACAGGTCAAGTTCGACCTTCACGACGTTTCGATCATTTTTAACAAAGTTATGGCACTTTGAACTTTGGTAATTCTGATAATTCTGATGATCCTTAACTCAGTGCCATTTTAAGTTTTAATTTCCTTTAAAAACCAATTTCTCTGCAATAATAGGACCGATTGAGATCAATTTTTCACCATATGATGGACTCGGTCTGTAGAATATTTTAATGGTAATTATGACGTCACAGGTCACGTGGTTCGGTCGCCATATTGTTTTTCGTGAAAACACGAAAACCCCTTTTTCTCTGCAACGGCTGAACAGATCGAGGCCAAACTTTGCAGGCAGAATCGCATACCCATGACGAATAAAAAAGTCAGCGAGCATGACGTCAGGCGTCACATGGTTTCAGAGTTATGACGTTTTTAAGCATGAACCTTTAAAACCGAGCTCCTCCCTCATTTTTGATCCAATCGAGGGGAAACTTCACAGATCTGTTCAGCACTAAAATGTCCTTTTGGAATTTGCGATAGGGCACGTGGTTTGGCAATCGTTAATTAAACGAAAATATTATTTTTAATATGGATATCTCTTGAATCGCTAGTACCTCAGACCGTGAGTTGGTAATAATTTATATAATTCACACAGTGCAATACGTGCAGGCCGCTCCATGGAGCGACATTGCGGGCTTATCAACGAGGCGAGGCGTGACACACGTGTCTCAGCATACCTCAGATTAAGTTTGAAAACCAGCATCAACCGTGCATAAATTTGCATATTCGATCATTTTTGACAAAGTTATGGCACTTTGAACTTTGGTAGGGGACATGTATTGCAGCGCAATACTCAGAATGCTTGTTTTTAAAATTATTATTTCTGAAGAAATCAAGGCTGTGCTTAATTATACACCATAGATTTTTGCATTTCACATTTACGCCTGAAGCACATCAAATAAATCCCACCTAACATTTTGACCCGTTCATGTTTAGAATATTATTTCGACCCATCCCCATTTCCCATTCCCAAATTGCAAGTAATTAATCAGATGTAATGTATAATTTCGTGTGTATAAACCTCTGTGTTTTGTTGAGTATTGTACACCCATCATGATTGGATCATACAGGCTTATTAAAAGCTGATATATTTGATTATTTGATTTTATTTTACACCGTATTTTGATTTTATTTTATTTCTGGCCAGGGACACCGGCAGCTATATTTTTGGATTCGGATTCTACTCTTTGTGTCAACTTTTGTTTCTCCCCATGAACGTCATTGTCTGTTCTGTGTTCTTGCTCTTCCACAAGCCTTGATGATGTAAAAAAAAATTTAAAAAATCCAGCATTGTTTTATTACGCATGTCTTTATTAATATTAATTGTTTATTAATAAATTAGCGCCACAAGTGCATAAGATCGCCATCCATGCAGCGACTGTTATTGACACGGGTCCCAGCGGAGTTTTTATATGTACAGTATACATGGGTCCCAGCGCACACTACGACTTCTTTCACTGGAAACATACTGTATTTCGGTCCCAAAAATGTCTGTTTGCTTTATTGAACTCCAACCACTGCCCTGTACCTTCACCCAATTATCTCCTGGTTGGAAAAGTAATCATCGATTTACTTAGTTGAAAAAAAACGTCGTCATGGTTACATATTCCGTTCAAATGCACCAGAAGATGAGTGGGGAAGAGAGGGAGGACAGGGGAGGATGAGGGGGACAGGGGAGGGGAGGTGATTAGAGGAAGGAGAAGAAATTCGTGGAGGACGGGGAGAGAGGGGGAGGGGTGGGGGAGGTGGTGAGAGACAGGAGTGGGGAGAAACGGAAGTGGGGGAGGGAGAAGGGTGTGGGGGGGGGGGGGAGAAGGGAGTGGGGGAGAAATGGGAGTGAGGAAGGGAGTATAGCTGGAAGGGGGATCCTATGCTAGCTTTTCCCATCACTTGGGACAGGTTCCAGGGATGGACTTGCCACCATGTGGGATGGACTTGCCTTGCCACCACCATTCCAGGGATGGACTTGCCACTCACTCTTGCCACCATGTACTTTTCCTAGTCGCCATATGAACACACACACACACACGCACACACACACACACACACACACACACACACACACACAATTTGTAAAAGTTATTTTATTTGAAGTTGTACCCTTAACTTGTAGGCAATAACGACAGATTTCCCAACTAGCAGGATCAGGAGATGGGCATTTCTATCCTCGGATCATGAGATGGGATCGTTTTTATTGAGGTTTCCATCCCCGGATCATGAGATGGGCACCGTTTTTATCGAGATTTCCACCCCCAGATCATGAGATGGGCACCATTTTTGTCGAGGTTTTGATCCCCGAATCATGAGGTGGGCACCGTTTTTATTGAGGTGTCCATCCTCGGATCATGAGATGGGCATCGTTTTTATTGAGGTTTCCATCCCCGGATCATGAGATGGGCATCGTTTTTATCGAAGTTTCCATCCCCGGATCATGAGATGGGCACCATTTTTATCGAGGTTTCCATCCCCGGATCATGAAATGGGAACCGTCTTTATTGAGGTTTCGATCCTCGGATCATGAGATTGGCACCGTCTTTGTCGAGGTTTCCATCCCCGGATCATGACATGACATGGGCACCGTTTTCATCGAGGTTTCCATCCCCGGATCATGACATGACATGGGCACCGTTTCTATTGTGGTGTCCATCCTCGGATCATGAGATGGGCACCATTTTTATCGAGGTTTCCATCCCCAGATCATGAGATGGGCACCGTTTTTATCGAGGTTTCCATCCCCAGATCATGAGGTGGGCACCGTTTTTATCGAGGTTTCCATCCCCGGATCATGACATGGGCATCGTTTTTATCGAGGTTTCCATCCTCGGATCATGAGATGTGCACCATTTTTATCGAGGTTTCCATCCCCGAATCATGAGATGGGCACAGTTTTTATCGAGGTTTCCATCCCCGAATCATGAGATGGGCACCGTTTTTATCGAGGTTTCCATCCCCGGATCATGACATGGGCATCGTTTTTATCGAGGTTTCCATCCCCGGATCATGACATGGGCATCGTTTTTATCGAGGTTTCCATCCCCGGATCATGACATGGGCATCGTTTTTATCGAGGTTTCCATCCACGGATCATGACATGGGCACCGTTTTTATCGAGGTTTCCGTCCCCGAATCATGAGATAGGCACCGTTTTTATCAGGGTTTCCATCCCCGGATCATGACATGGGCATCGTTTTTATCGAGGTTTCCAACCCCGGATCATGAGATGGGCACCGTTTTTATCGAGGTTTCCATCCCTGGATCATGACATGGGCACCGTTTTTATCGAGGTTTCCATCCCCGGATCATGACATGGGCATCGTTTTTATCGAGGTTTCCATCCCCGGATCATGACATGGGCATCGTTTTTATCGAGGTTTCCATCCCCGGATCATGACATGGGCACCGTTTTTATCGAGGTTTCCGTCCCCGGATCGTGATATGGGCACCGTTTTTATCGAGGTTTCCATCCCCGAATCATGACATGGGCATCGTTTTTATCAGGGTTTCCATCCCCGGATCATGACATGGGCATCGTTTTTATCGAGGTTTCCATCCCCGGATCATGACATGGGCACCGTTATCATGACATGGGCACCATTTTTCATTTTTATCGATGTTTCCATCCCCAGATCATGACATGGGCATTGTTTTTATCAGGGTTTCCATCCACGGATCATGACATGGGCATCATTTTTATGATTGCGGATCGAATTAGCTGAATACTTGTGACGTGCTCCTCCCCAACCCCCCATCACGGTGTACCTCCGAGCCCCGAGAGGAGTCACGGCAGAAAAATGTGTTATTCTGTATGTCAAAGATCAATGGTGAAGCCACACCAATTGTTACCAAAAAACAAATATTGTATTAAGATCACACAAGAATAACAGTACAACAACAATAGTAATCATGGTACCAATCATGGTATTTCCTACGATGGTACCATCGGGTTCATACAATAAAACTCACTGTGCTCCAAGTGAGCGAAAAGAAGAACATTCCCCAATGTCTCTTTTCCGGCTTCAAGCCAAAGTCGATCCGCTCCAGTAATCGTCAGAACGATGTCGAATCGAGACCAGAATCCCGTTCGGATGACAGTCACAGTCACGCGGCCAAAGCTGCGCAAAGGTGCCCTCAACGCGACGGGGAAATCCAAAGGCGCCCTCCAGGCGACTGGGAAATCACACCCTCGGGTATGGACGTTTCACGGCTCCAAACCGGTGAACCACAGATTTACCTTCAAAATCCACGTTACACACACACACACACACACACACACACACACACACACACACACACACACACACACACACACACACCAGATAAACGTCTGGATGCGGTGAAAATGGTTGAAGCAAAGCGAAAAACCTTGCGCGATGCGCAAAGCGCGCGAGTCAAAATGGCCGACGGCCTGTTCTCGAGGCATAACGGCACGATGAGGATTCTCCTCGGAATCCACCGCAAAACCTGACATGCAGGTTGATCTGTCACAGCGATAACAACTCTGTCGCAGGATTCCCTTTCCTGGGAAACTCGAAGTTCGCTAGTGACCTCCGTTCATCAATGTTTGCTCCAGACCTCGAAGTAGCTAGGCTTCTTCCCCGACTCACTCGCTCCGCCTTTTTCTCCTCCTCTTCCTCTTCGTCGTCGTCCGGTTCCGGTTTCATTTAAAACATTGACTTTTTTACCTTTTGAAAATAGTAACCTCTACCTCCCTTAAACGACAACAATAATAGTACATGGAATCAAAAATGTTTACAGTGGAGGAAAACCACAACAACGGAAGTGACGAATCCGTAACACTTCCCTCCCCCCCCCCCCCCCCCCCCCCAAAGAAAGAAAGTTTGAACATAGTGAAAACTTTCTTTGCAGGCAAAAACTCTTTTAACAAACAAAAGTAAAACTGACACCCAAATTATCAATTCACGTGAGCAACAATAATTAATATTCCCCAAAATAAAGCAACAAAACTTCCAAACCACCTACAGAAATTTCCAAAGTTAGTTCACTCTGGACAAAGCATCAGCAACGACATTGTCCCTGCCCTTTACATGCTCAATTTCCAAGTTGAACTCCTGCAAAGCCAAACTCCATCTCATCAACCTCTGATTTTTATTCTTTCATTTTTTGAATGAAGGTTAAGGGGTTGTGATCAAAAATCCAAAGCAAAGCAAATCTATAGCACTTTTTGAAGGAGGCCGAGCTGAGAGCCAGGTTTCATGGTGGTTGGGTGGTGAGGCCTGGAAGTATTCACTGCATGGACGCATTTAGGACCGTGGAGTTCACGGGTTAATCCGTGTAGGAATCTTGGCTCTGCTGCTCCTGAGCACTCAGTGCTTCCAACTCTTCTCTTGATCATAAAAATCATAATCACGGTTGTAGAGTCGGGTGCTGTAGTCACGTGAGTAGCGGTCCCCATCTCGACTACCACCGTAATAGTCATCCCTTCGAGAGTTGCCAAAACTGCGCTGCTGCTGCTGGGAGCCTCTGTAGTAATCCCGACTGCGGCTGCCACCAAAACTACTACTTCCACCCCGGGAGCCATAGCCACCCCTGAAACTACCTCCACGTTTTCCTCCTCTGTGGCCCCCTCGACGCCCATGGCCTGCCTTCTCTACTGTTATGGTCCGACCATCCAAATCCTTGCCATTCAAATCCTTTTCTGCATCTTTGGCGTCCTTTGTGTTTTCACACGTGACAAAGCCAAACCCTCTCGACTTTTGCGTCTCCCTGTCTTTTATCAGCAGCACTCCCAAGAGTGGTCCATATTTGCCAAAGATAGAGTCCAGAACATCTTTACTTGTGTTGAAGTTCAGTCCACCTACAAAGAGCTTGCCAACATTGCCTCCATCCATGACTTGTGTGTGCTGACACTTAGTTTCAGGGTACTTGACAAGACGTGCCTGTGCAAAGCATGACGTCAGTACCTTCTCCATCTCTTCAAAGCGCTTCCTACCCATAGCGCGAGTCGCGGCACAGGATGGAAAGATACCCGGAATATCCTGCTCTAACTGTGCGGTGTTATTTTCCATACTAGGCTTTTCAACAAACATCGGATTACCAGAAACTCGACCACCGGCCAAATCATTCCCGATAACAACAGATACTTCCTCTACAGGAAGAGTGGCTTGTAAACCTACGGTGACCGGTCCTGACACCAAATCAGCATTTAAATGGATGACATGAAGTGGAGCTTTAACATAGCCACCAACCTCCTGTAAAAGAACACTAACACCACTTGCCGTCTTCTCTGACAATGGCAAAATGCCCACAAGCATCAAAGATTGATGTGCTCCTGTGTCCCTCAATACCCTAACAGGTCTCTGGTTAGTCAAGTCTCCATCCAGTGACACAAACCCCTCTGAAATAAAAAGTTTGTAACCCTCTTGGACAAGGTCGTTCTGTGATGCCATAACTTTGGCATGGGAACCTTCACAAGGCACTGTCCTCCGAGGACGATTTCTCACATTTGCCAATGCATTCGGAGTTGGACTAGTCTGACTCCGCTCCTGAGTTTTCCTTTTCAGAGCATAACATTGGGACATCAAATGCCCAGGTTTCTTGGAAAAAGCGCAAGTAGGCCCAGAGGAAAAACTCGTGGTCTGCCTCGGGCCCCCCGGAGGATAAGTCTGTCTTGGGACTGTAGTCTTCTGATCCCAAAGAGTCGCGATATCAGATTTGTCCCCATAGTCATCTCTAGGCCGCCTCCATGAATTTTTGTTCTCCGCACCTGATTTACCATAACTCCCCTGGCTAACTCTAGGCGGGAAGTTAGGTTTGTGGAACCCCATCCTGTGTGTCAAGGCATAGTCATCTGCCACGGTTGCTGCCTCATACAACTCTGGTACTTTCTTTTCATCCAGATGTACTTTAATGTCCACATGGACACACTGTTTGAATTCCTTCACCAAGATCAATTGTCGCAACAGGTTGAAGTCTTTCCCAATCCCCTTCGAATCACACCACCGATCAAACATGGTTTCCTTCATTCTGGTGTGGGAGCTGTGCTCGCACGATAAAGCCAGACAAAATGGACGACACAGGAACGAAGTTTCACCGAGCTATTTATTTAGCTCAAAACCAAAGAACTCAAAAGCACACTAAATCCGCCCCTCGAACGGGCGGCAATTTATATCGCAAACCGAACACACAAAAGCCACGCCTCTCAGGCGGAGCGTGGTATGCAAAATAGGTAAGTCATGCCTCGCGACGGGGCGTGGTATGCAAGGCAAGTGTTCGCCCGAGAAAGACAAGTCTGGACACGCCCGGGCGAGTCCGGACACGTGACCGCTCGCCGGTTGCGTCATCGGCCGGTGCACGGTAATTGTGTCATGCTTCCGATAACCGCTACATGCAACCCCCCAGAATTAACCTGCACCGGGAGAGTCAGTTTGAGGGGGGTCCTGATGACCCGGCCGAAACGACCCCTGGCGATTCGTGTGGGGGTGGTAGGTGGCGTGGCGGTGGATGGTTGGGCGGGGGGCTTGGTTGACGGGGGACGGCCCCGTCGTGGAGGAAGGGCCAACCGTGGAGGTTGGTCGAGGTCCAAATGGGCCGGCTTGAGGCGATCCACGGAGATGCGGTCCGGCTTGCCGACGATGTCGACGATGAATGACTTGTCGTCCCTCTTCAGGACCCGGAAAGGTCCATCGTACGGCGGCCGGAGTGGTCCCCGGTGTGCATCATGCCGGATAAAAACGTACTCCGCAGTGCGAAGTGCTGAGGGGACGTAGGGTTGGGGGCAGCCGTGGTGGGACGTGGGCATGGGGGCGAATCTCCTGGCGGCCTCCTGGAGGTCCGAGCGTTGGTGAGCCGCGGACCAGGGGCCGGTGGCGTCAGGGATGAACTCGCCCGGCATGCGCAGTGGCTGGCCGTAGGCCAGCTCGGCGGTGGAAGCCTGGAGGTCCTCTTTAGGGGCCGTTCGGAGGCCCAATAGGACCCACGGGAGGCTGCCAGCCCAAATGTCGTCCTGGAGGCTGGCTCTGAGAGCGGCCTTCATCGAGCGGTGGAACCGCTCGCACAAGCCATTGGCTTGGGGGTGGTAGGCCGTGGTGCGGTGAAGCTTGACCGCCAAGGCCTGGGCGACCGCGCCCCAAAGCTCGGAGGTGAATTGCAGGCCTCTGTCGGAGGACATGTACAAGGGGGCGCCGAAACGGGCAATCCAGGTGCCAACGAAGGCCTGCGCCACATCGGCGGATGTTGTTGATGTCAGCAGGACGGCCTCCGGCCACCTGGTGGTCCTGTCCACCATCGTGAGGAGGTGGGTGAAGCCCCGCGAGGAGGGGAGGGGTCCCACCAGGTCCACATTGACGTGGTCGAAGCACTGCGCGGGCACGTCGAATTGTGCCAATGGGGCCTGGGTGTGCCGGTGGACCTTCGCACACTGGCAGGCGACACAGGCATTGGCCCAGTCGTGGATGTCTTTACGGAGCCCGTGCCAGACGAATTTCGCTGCCACGAGCTTCTGTGATGCTTTCCGGCCCGGGTGGGAAAGGCCGTGGAGGGCGTCAAAAATGTGCCGCTGCCATCCGCTGGGCACGATGGGGCGAGGTTGGCCCAGGGAAACGTCGCACAGGAGAACTGTGCCTGTGTCCTCGAAGGGGGCGTCGGCCAACCGCAGGCCTGTGTCTGCTGTCCGGAGGGCTTGCACCGTGGGGTCGGTGGTCTGGTCGGCCGCCATGCGGGCGAAGTCCACACCCAGGTGGACGGCATTCACGCCGGACCGGGAGAGGCAATCGGCCACAGCATTGTCCGTGCCCGCAACGTGCCGGATGTCCGTCCGCATGAGTTGGGCGGCGTGAGGCACGAACCGGTGGTAGAAATTTACCATCCCCAAAAATTCCTGTAGGGCGTTGATGGAGCGGGGGCGTGGGAAACTTGTGACTGTCTCCACCTTGGTAGGCAGCGGGACGGCCCTGTGCTTCGTGATGCGGTGCCCCAGGAAGTCGAAGGCCGTTACGCCAAACTGGCATTTCGCTGGGTTGATGATGAGGCCGTGCTGGCCGTTTCCCGACCCGCTCGAAAAGCGTGCACAGGTGGACGAGGTGCTCCGGCCGGGAAGTGCTGGCGATGAGAATGTCATCCAGGTAGACGAGCAGAAAGGTGAGATCGCGCAGCACACTGTCCATCAGCCGCTGGAAGGCCTGGGCCGCGTTCTTAAGGCCAAACGGCATTCGGAGGAACTCGAAGAGGCCAAAAGGTGTAATTACAGCCGTCTTCGGAATGTCGGCCGGCCGGACAGGTACCTGGTGGTAGCCCGAATAAGGTCGACCTTGGAGAAGATCACCCGCCCCGCCAAACGGGCGGAAACGTCCTGTATGTGTGGTATTGGGTACCGGTCGGGGGTGGTGGCGTCATTGAGGCGGCGGTAATCGCCGCATGGTCGCCATCCACCACCCGGTTTGGGCACGATGTGCAGGGGCGGGGCCCACGCGCTATTCGAGCGTCGCACAATGCCCAATCGCTCCAGCGCATCGAATTCCGCCTTCGCAATGGCGAGTTTGGCTGGGTCGAGGCGACGAGCCCTGGCGTAGACCGGTGGACCTGTGGTAGGGATGTGGTGTTCGACGCCGTGCTTGATGGCGATGGCCGAAAACGTCGGCTGCGTGAGGGCGGGAAACTCGGCGAGTAGGTGGGTGAAATCGTCCATGGCCGGGAGCACGCAGGCTAGCTTGGTCGGAGCGGAGCCGCTCAATGAGCGAGCGAGCGAGCTGAAGGTCTCCACGTCGATGAGCCGACGCCGTTTGACGTCGACCAAAAGCCCATGCGCGCAAAGAAAATCTGCACCCAGCAAGGCCATGGGCACGTTCGCCGTGATGAAGTCCCACCTGAAGCGCTGGCCCCTGAAGCAGAATGCGACGCTGCGTGAACCGAAGGTGCGGATGGAGGAGCCGTTTGCGGCGACCAAGGCGGGGCCGCACAGCGCGGCCTGCTTGTCCTGCACCAAGGTGGGTATCACGCTCAGCTGCGCGCCGGTGTCACACAAAAAACGCCGCCCGGACTCTGTGTCCGTGATAAACAGAAGGCTGCTTGAATGGCCGACGCTCATGGCAGGCAGGGAGCGCCGGCCTGGTCGTTTCCCGACCCGCTGAAAATGCATGGTGGGCAGCACGTTCTGGCCTTCTGCCTGAACCTGGCGTGGTAATAGCATATGGTACGTTCTGGCCTTCTGCCCGAACCTCCTCTGGTGGAGGCTCCAGCGGTCGCGTCGGGTTCGGTTGACGGGGCGTCGCGGCGGCCATCAGTGGCGCGGACTCCACCAGTGGTGTCGCTGGTCATGGCGCGGGCGTTGCCTCGGTCGGCCCAGGGTCCCAGGTGGCCGCTCCGACATGTCGCCTGGCCGAGAAAAAATTATTGGCCTCCTTGGCCAGGGCGCGAGGGTCCATGATGGGCGAATTAGCCAAAGCTAACCGTACCTGCCCGGGTAGCCGCTGGAGGAACAGCTCGCAGAAGAGGAAGTCCGGGCTGTGGTCACCGAGAAGAGCAAGCATGTGGTCCATGCTTTCGGATGGACGGGCCTCGCCCAGCTCCGGGAAGTGTAGTCGTTGTCGTGCGCGTTCGGTCTCCGTGAGTCCAAACGCACCGAGGAGTATTCCTTTGAGCGCGCCGTATTTGTCGGCATTCGGCGGGTGCTGGAGGAAGCTCAGGACCCGGGCAGCGGAGGAGGCGGTGAGCGCAGAGACCACATGGTGGTAGCGCGTCGTGTCCTCCGTAATTTTTCGCAGGGCGAAGAGAGAATCCGCTTGAGCAAACCAAACGGCCGCATGCGACTCCAAAACCCCGGGAGCTTCAAAGCTACAGCTGACTCCATCGCCGTGTTCTTAGAAAGGGGTCACCAATTGTGGGAGCTGTGCTCGCACGATAAAGCCAGACAAAATGGACGACACAGGAACGAAGTTTCACCGAGCTATTTATTTAGCTCAAAACCAAAGAACTCAAAAGCACACTAAATCCGCCCCTCGAACGGGCGGCAATTTATATCGAAAACTGAACACACAAAAGCCACGCCTCTCAGGCGGGGTGTGGTATGCAAAATAGGTAAGTCATGCCTCTTGACGGGGCATGGTATGCAAGGCAAGTGTTCGCCCGAGAAAGACAAGTCTGGACACGCCCGGGCGAGTCCGGACACGTGACCGCTCGCCGGTTGCATCAGCGGCCGGTGCACGGTAATTGTGTCATGCTTCCGGTAACCGCTACACTGGCAAACTCCACATGGGTCTCACTCTCCCTCTTCCTGGCATTTCGGAATTTTTGCCGGTAAGCTTCAGGGACCAATTCATAGGCTTTGAGAATGGCTTTCTTCACTTTCTCATAATCTGCACATTGGTGAATCGGTAAAGCCGAATAGATATCTTGAGCTTTACCCACCAGAACACTTTGCACTAACATAGTCCAGGACCCCACAGGCCATTTTAGCATTTGAGCCACTCTCTCAAAGTGTAAAAAACTTGACTACCTCCTTTTCATTGAAGGGTGGAACCAGCCTCACATGCCTAACAACATCCCAAGTGTTCTGACTAGTTGTCGAACTAGCCGGCATGGATACTACTTCTCTCCGTGCTCCCATTAATTCCAGCTCCTTGAGTTTAAGTTCCTCCTGATACTCCATGTCACGTTCCTTTAACTCCCTTTTGGCTCTCCTTTCCTCTGCTCTTTCCTCTGCTCTTCTTTCTTCTTCAGCTCTCCTTTCCTCTGCTCTTCTCTCCTCAAGTTCTCGTTCCTGTTCTGCTCTTCTTTCCTCGAGTTCCCTTTCAGCTCTCCTTTCCTTGGCTCTTCTCTCCTCGAGTTCTCGTTCCTGTCTGCTCTTTCCTTTTCTGCTTTCCTTTCCTCTGCCTTTAACCTTTCCTGGCTTTGCAGTTGCATCTCCATTTTCCGGAGCTCCACATTTTCTTTTTCCTCGGGTAACCAATCCAAGGCTACCTCTTTCCATGTTCCTTGTCCCACCAGAGATTCTACCACCAATGTCTGCATCTCTGCTTTCTTCATATGAGCTCGGACCTCCAAGTTAAAATATTTGGCCAATATCAAGAGTTCCGATCTTTTTAACACTTGGAACTGTGCCTCATTAGGGGACGCCGCAAACTTTTCTGCAGCAAACACCATAGTGACTATCAGTTAACATCTGTTAACCTTCACACAAAATAATAATTTTTTTTTTTTTTGAAAAATTTGGGAATGTTAGAAAAATTCCAAATTTGGGAATTTTGTGAATATTAGGGAATCTATCCCGGACTAGGATGTTAGGGAATTCTATCCCGGACGAATGTTAGGGAATTTAATCCCGGACGAAATTTAGGAATTTAGTCAACTAAGACGAGCCCCCAATTTCTGTTACGGCCAATTTTGGACGAGCCCCCAATTTCAGTTACGTGCTCCTCCCCAACCCCTGGTCACGGTGTACCTCCGAGCCCCGAGAGGAATCACGGCAGAAAAATGTGTTATTCTGTATGTCAAAGATCAATGGTGAAGCCACACCAATTGTTACCAACAAACAAATATTGTATTAAGATCACACAAGAATAACAGTACAACAACAATAGTAATCAATTGTACAACCAATATATATTTCCTATGATGGTACCATCAGGTTCGTACAATATAACTCACTGTGCTCCAAGTGAGCGAAAAGAAGAACATTCCCCAATGTCTCTTTCCCGGCTTCAAGCCAAAGTCGATCCGCTCCAGTAATCGTCAGAACGATGTCGAATCGAGACCAGAATCCCGTTCGGATGACAGTCACAGTCACGCAGCCAAAGCTGCGCAAAGGTGCCCTCAAGGCGACGGGGAAATCCAAAGGCGCCCTCCAGGCGACTGGGAAATCACACCCTCGGGTATGGACGTTTCACGGCTCCAAACCGACGAACCGCAGACTTACCTTCAAAATCCACGTTACACACACACACACACACCAGATAAACGTCTGGATGCGGTGAAAATGGTTCAAGCGAAGCGAAAAACGTTGCGCGATGTGCAAAGCGCACGAGTCAAAATGGCCGACGGCTCGTTCTCGAGGCGTAACTGCATGACGAGGATTCTCCTCGGAATCCACTGCAAAACCTGACATGCAGGTTGATCTGTCACAGCGATAACAACTCTGTCGCAGGATTCCCTTTCCCGGGAAACCCGAAGTTCGCTAGTGACCTCCGTTCCTCAACGTTCGCTCCAGAGCTCGAAGTAGCTAGGCTTCTTCCCCGACTCACTCGCTCCACCTTCTCCTCTTCCTGGTTTTGCTGGTTTTCAATGCCAGCACAAGTGCGGAAAGTGGTTCTGCAACACTAGCTCAAGTGCGGAAAGTGGTTTTCACCACAAGCACGAGTGCTGAAAGTGGTTTTCAACACCATCATAAGTGTAGAAATTGGTTTTGCAACACGAAGACAAATGCGAGTTGTGGTTTTCAACACTAGCGCAAGTGCAAAAAGTGGTTTTGCAACACTAAAACAAGTGCGAAAGTGGTTCTGCAACACTAGCTCATGTGTGGAAAGTGGTATTCAACGCCAGCACAAGAGTGGAAATTGGTTTTGAAACACTAAGACAAATGCGAATTGTGGTTTTCAACACTGGCGCCAGTGCGAATACTGGTTTTGCAACACGCAACACAAGTGCAAAAAGTGGTTTTCAAAACTAACACAATTGCAAAAAGTGGTTTTCAACACTAACCAAAATGTGAAAGGTTGTTTTCAACACCAGCACAAGTGCGGAAAGTGGTTTTGCAACACAGGCCCCAGTGTAGAACGTGGTTTTTTAAACACGAACGCAAGTATGGAAAGTCGTTTTGCAACACTAGCTCAAGTGCGGAGAGTGGTTTTCAACGCCAGCACAAGTGCGAAAAGTGGTTTGAGACAAGTGGTTGTGTTAGTGAGTTACTTGTGTTAGTGTTAGTGAGTGTCTCAACTTGTCTCACTCTTCGTCGTCGTCCGGTCCCGGTTTCATTTAAAACATTGACTTTTTTACCTTTTGAAAATAGTAACCTCTATCTCCCTTAAACGACAACAATAATAGTACATGGAATCAAAAATATTTACAGTGGATGAAAACCACAACAACGGAAGTGACGAATCCGTAACACTACTGTTATGACATAATATATCGACCCGGGAGTGAAAATGTAGCCGCCGACGCGCTATCTTGCCCATCGGTTTGTACCAGCATGACTTTGGAGGACCTGAAGCGCATTCATGACTCGTTGTGCCATCCCGGGTAACTCGCCTTGCTCATTTTGTGCGCTGGCCGCAACCTCCCATTTTCGATTGAGGACATCAAACATCTATGTTGGATGTGCTCGGTATGCGCTGAGCTGAAGCCGCGATTTTACAAGCCGCCAGTTGGGACTCTCATTCAAGCAACTCGAGCGTGGGAGCGGCTAAGTATTGATTTTAAGGGTCCCTTGCCCACGCAGAGCACACTACGTTATATGTTGACAGTGGTCGATGAGTTCTCGCGTTTTCTGTTTGCATTTGCATGCTCGGACATGACCTCCGCCACGGTCATTCGATGCCTGCGTCAGCTGTTTGTCATGTTCGGGTATCCGGGGTTCGTGCACTCCGATAGGGGCGCTGCGTTTATGTCTCAGGAGGTACGGACCTTCCTTGTGGGCCTGCGGATAGCAGCCAGCCGAAATACTCCCTACCATCCTGAGGGGAATGGCCAGGTGGAATGATTTAATGGTGTGATCTGGAAGGCCGTGATGATGCGATTATGTATGCAGTCGATGGGTCTGCACCAATGGCCCCAAGCAGTGCCCGAAACTTTACACGCTCTTCGGACATTGTTATTCACGGCCATGAATCAAACTCCACACGAACGTTTGTTTCGCTTTCAGCGTCGTGGCACCAGCGGACAGTTGTTGCCGGGGTGGTTCGTCGATTTAGGCCCCGCGTGTCTGAAGCGGATGGTACGACAAAGCAAGTACGAACCGACCGTAGATTTGGTGCAACACTTGCAGGTGAATCCGCAGTATGGGACCCTTCGGCTGAAGGACGGCCGTTTGTTGAACGTGTTGGACCAACATCTAGCGCCATGTGGGGAAGGGGCAGGGGATGACAGCCCCCATAATGACATGAGCTCCGTTGATCCGATCGCCGAAGTTGAGGTGTCCGTGCCGGGAACCCCTCGGCCGTATCGGGTTGCGGGAGATGTCGTGCCACGACAGACATTTATACTGTTGGTCTCGCGTGCTGGCTGAAACTTTAATGGTGGGTGAATGATATTGTTACGGTTTTCCGCCGCCCTTCCTACCCTTACCAAGGGGAGATTAAGCCCCTTGTTCTTTCTGGGCCGGCGTAACCGAGACTTGAAACGCCCCTCCCGGGCAAACGCAAGGTAGGGTTTCGGGACAAGTCTCGCACGTACCTAAATACCCGCGCCACCACGGAAGCGGGGAACCAAGCCTCGCACGAGCGATGTGTAATTTGGGTACACCGAGCAGATTGCATACCACATGGTCCGTGCAGTTACCGTTAGTATTGGAACCCGATTTGAGCGGTTCTATTCATACCATGCTTAGTCACTGCTGGAAGGGACGAGGCGGTCGAATAAATGAATAACAGGTTTATTTACACTTTTAAAAATTATTTGGTAGAGAGCAGAGACACAGGGCAGAACTTAAGCAGTCTTATATAAACCCCAGACCCGGGCCCGATCACACTCACAAAGGGGAAATGCAGGTAAGATGGTGTTCACGCGCTGCCTTGGTCGTCCAGGAACGGCTTTGCCCGGCGTGGCCCTCGTGGCGGTCACAGCACGTCCCGCAAAGATGGCAAGCAGGTGGTGGAAGGGATTCTTGGAGCGCGTCTCTCAAACAAAGGGGCAGCAGGCAGGTGGTCTTCCACAGCGTGTTGAGTTACCGGCGCGCTATCACTCGCGTAACCCAATAGATGCTCGGCCTCAAGCTCAACCGAGGGTCCACTTTGGTACCAGCACTTATACTTAGTTCATGCGCGTCTTCTCCCTTGTACAACACTCAACTCTCACGGAACTTAGTCAAGCGCTTCCCTTCGCAGAACTGCACACCCCGAGCTCATAACTCTCAACTCTCAACAAAACTTAGTGCAGCTCCCCTCTCGCAGAACTGCTAACTCTCAACAGAACTCACAAGCTCACCTTTCCACTCAACTGCTCACACCCCGAGCTCATAACTCTCAACTCTCAACAAAACCCCGAGCTCATAACTCTCAACTCTCAACAAAACCCCGAGCTCATAACTCTCAACTCTCAACAAAACCCCGAGCTCATAACTGACTCTCACAGAACTTAGTGCAGCTCCCCTCTCACAGAACTGCTGGTGGGGGCTTCGCGCAACGGGTTTTATTGCCATGCCATTAGCCTTCTCGAATGTTCCAACCACACCCTGTGACGCAGTGCCGCAGCCACTCCCTTTGAGCCCTGATTGGTGGCTCGCGCTTACCATCAGCTTCTCCGCCGCCCTCATTCGGTCTTGCTTGATTTGCCAGGCCTGCCTCGTGTTAATTCATGCCAAAAAAAACCTAAGGCGGCATAAGGAGGCGTGAGGCGGCATAAGGCAATGGAGGCGGCATAAGGCAATGAAGGACCTACTCTCATTATTCTACTCAACGCAAAACTAACACAGGGAAAGGACTATGCTCACAAATACGAAGAAATAACTGCACTATCGCGAGGCTACATGTTGTTGTGTGACTGAACTATGAGGGGGAAATTTAACCTTTATTGTACAAAACTCAAAACCGCAACACTACCCCTCTCCCTCGTCAGACCTTTCCCCGAGTCGAACCTAACAAAAATGAACGACCAGTTTTGAGAATGATCTGGAAAATTACTTTTACTTTTACATGTGACATATATATGTGGTTCCCCCTAACATTTAATCTAACCCGTGGGTGCGGCAGTTTTAATACACTAAATATGTCCCCCCGATTGCATTGAGTAGCTAATCTAACAGAATCACGCCCACAATTAACCGAATCCGGAATTTGTCAAACTAAACATATAGCTGGTGGGCAGCATTTTATATACAAGCACAAAAAACTTAACATTATTTACAGTTCTATGACCCAGGACCTGTCCGTTTTGAAAGAGAAGATTGGAGCGGAGAGAACGCACAGCAAAACCACAAAAACGCACTCAAAAATTCATAATACTTGCTGCTCACTTCTTGCAACTTTCATCTTGCTTCTTCTGTGTGCAACTATCAAACCGGCTAGCCCCCGGACCGGCATACATGCCAATCCTGATCTTCAGGGCTAACTAAACTTACAAATCTTCTCGTCCCTAGCACACCATAATAAAAATGCACAAAAAATGCGTTCATTTTATTTCTCTGCCAGGCATGGCCAACCCTATGTGGTCCGACTGCATGACTTTCATGCCACTCAAAACAAGTGGTCTGAAGATGCAAGGTGAATTTGCAGCAAGCTGCTGCACAGCAGAGGTGCAAGGCCACAAAACTTGTGATCCATAACGTGTGTAGTGCAGCAACGTGTTGGTTGCAGCAAAGTGCGGCACATGTGCAGCAGAGTTATAACAAAAGGATATGGCGGCAAAGTGCTGCGCAGTTTGGCCGCACAGATGCATCAAAGTGCAGCAGGAATGCTGCACAGGTCGCTGGTGCTGCACAGTTCCACCTCCAAAATGGTTGTGGGGAGGGGGGGGAGAGACAAAGCACGACCAGCAAAGCGGAAAGGGCACGACGGTAAACAGCAACACAAAGTAATGCAGCACAAGGGCGCGGAAGAGCGAGCAGAGCAGGCTCGTCCCTATCCGTTCGTACCCCCCAACGTCGGCTTACACTACCCTAGCCCTTCCTTGTATTTACAAATTCGTCTCTACATCTTGTCTCCCATATCCCACTTTACTCCAAATTCGTCTCCCAATCCCTCCCAGGAAGGAAGGAATGGAACAAACACAATGACCTCTTACGTCATGATGCGTCTTTAGCACTCAAACAGTTCACTTGGTCCTGGTGTGGAGCTTCGTCCTCCTTGGTGAATGGCGGTGGATGGCGCGAAGGGATTTCTCATCCTAACTACACTAATGACATTTTACTTTTAACCTACCCGGGGTCGTACCCTGCCAATCGGCCTCTTTAAACGATGTGGTTCTAAAAACCGAATTCCCATTGTCCACCCTGTGATGCTCTCCGAATTTGGGTCTCACTCCCACAAATTTTCATACTGTGCCCTTGCACAATTTTGGGACTGCGTCGTGTGGTTCCACTAGCAGGTCCAACTACCTGCGCACCCTGCCACTGAAGTCGCCACCTGAGCTTACCTGCTCCTGCGACTACCTAAACTGGGGAAGGCCCCTCCTGGCACTTTACCCCCTGATGCCCACCTTGGCATTGGGCAACCCGGGTCCTTCTTGGATCCTCGGTCCCCACTCAACAACTCACAACTTCTCTAACTGGCTCCCAGAGCCTACCTGTGGCCTCACCTGGCCGACAAACTACCAGTGGCGGAATGCCCCAATAATCATATGCACCAATTAAACCACACGCCCAGCCATTCCATATACTCATGCACCCAACCAAAGCACTACTTTGCCACTAACTGCACCACAGGTGTCAATATCCATACAAATTTTGCCGAAGCCCTCGACCTGACTTTACACTACCCACCCCGGGCGTCCGTGAATGGGTTCCATCTCCCCCCATTCACTCCTTCGCACCATGCATTCCACACCTTTTATTCCACACCAAGCATTCCACACTTTTACTTTCACACACCATTTATGTCACACACCAAATATCTTGCACACCTTTTGTGCTCACACACCTTTTTCCATACACTTCAAACACAATTCCTTTTATTGTCACACAATTCCTCACACATACAGCATCATCTATCTAACTGCTTTTCCCCTAAAACTCGTGCTTCCCCATCGTCCCGTTAAACTATGCACTCCCTTCGTCATTATCAACCATCTAATCTACCTACGTCCCCACTGTAGTACACTAGTACAGTGTCACTACTTAAATCTTGTCTCTATGGGTCTTCTAAATCCCTAACATTATCCTAGCCCTCCCTCGGCTAGCTTCGGTGCCCCATGGAGGTAACCATGGTTGGCACCCCCATGTGCCTGTCACTGCCATCCCCCTAATCTAATGCTCATGGGCCCTGATCGTGTGAGGAATGGTTAAACTACCATTCCCCCACGTAGGGTACACTATCCTCATCCATCCACTACACTTGAGCCTCTCCGTGTGGAAATACATCGTCACAGCTCGGCTTTGAAAGGCCGAGCGATCCATGCGTGTGGATTGTCTCCTGTATGGGATGTCCGTCCGGCATTTTCGATCCAGGGGAGGAGGCATGGATGGGCCAAGGTGCAGGGGCCCATCTCGGCGTGGGGCCTCGTGGTCCCACGCATGATGGCCCAACCGCCCACGGTCAGAGCACCACGCCCACAAAGGTGCGCAGCTCCGAACTCTCCTATTTCCCCTTGAACCCCGCCGATTGCTTTTCCCGCCACAGCACAGCACCAACCATACAGAGCGGGGACCGACACGGGTCGTGCACGGGGGTCCTTGTGAAACCGCCGCAGCACCGATCCCGGCTGGTCCCTGCTGCACACCACTCACCGGCGGCTCATGTCGGCTATCCGTCGTGCTAAACGCTACCCCGGTCAGTGTCGATGCTTGAGCCGCGTTCTCACCACTCGTGACCCACTCTGCACTCGCACACCCAGGCGTCCCTGCACCTCCCATACATTCTGTTACACACTCTCCTTCCACGTCCTCTGGTGTGCATTCTCCCTCGCACACCATACTCGCACCTGCACACCTAGGTGCACTCACACCTCTCACACACTTCAGTATGCACTCTTCTTCTACGCACTTTTCTCGCACACAGTCTGGTGTTTATTCTCCCTCGCATTCTGTAACACCCACGGGTGCGCACTCTCCTGTTGCACACCCAATCATCGCACACCTTTTCTCCATGCACTCTTCTCGTGCACACTCTCTCATACACTTTTCTCGCTCACACTCGCGCTCCGGTGCACACTTTTCTCTCACACGCGCACCAGTCGCCCTCGTACACCGTACAATGGACCTTCCACGACCGCCCGGGTTTCGTTTCTGTCCCAAGCGTGCCAAAAACCCTTTGGCGCCAAACACATTCATGCCATTAATTCTACTCACCTTGGGGACCTCCTTTTCCACCAACACATGCAAACTTTCCATTGAGTTTGCAAGCCTGACATCACGGTGCAAATACAGACTTTGTACAAATCCCATCTCTTTCTGCCGCGATTTATTTACTTTCTCTCCCGTCTCTTCAATTTCAATTATAATCATTTCTTCGATGACCAGGTGGTGCGCATAAAATTTCGTTTTCCAATGAGGCAGCCATCGGTTCTTTTACACCCCGCGTCGATTCCTCTAGACCCCCAGTCAATTGAGCTGTGCTCTGCCCTACTTCGCTCCCCACGCGCTCTTCACACCGCGTCACCTCGTCGCGTACCAAGGCGACCTCCTCACTCAACCTGCGCCCAATGTCCTCCCCAATTAATCAATATCAAACATGGATTCCTCCCTCATCTTTTTTAATGTCTCCCCTCGGGTGTCCATTCTTTCATTTATTTTATCCATGTTACTATTTATTCCCCGAATTTCGTCCTTTTGGGCACCAATGGTTTCTTTCAATTCGCTCTTCATTTCTTTCATTTCCTTGGTGGCTTTGTCACCTTGGGCGTCCATTTTTGCATTCATTTCTTTCATTTGGGTCAGGAATAGTTGCATGTACATTGGCATCGCGGGCTCGGCTCTCGCCGCCACGTGCGAGGCGCCGCCATTTTCTTCGCCAGCTACCGCCCCCTTATCAATTTCCTCGTCTTCTACCAACTCTTCCTGTGGGTCTTGGGTCATTAATTCTACTTTATCATCTTCCTCATCTTCTACCCCCACCGGCATTCGACCGCCTTGGCTAGCCATGGTACGAATATAAAATTTTGAATTTAAAAACTAAATTTCGTCCACTCGTAATTTCGAGTGCGCAAACGCACTCCAGGTCCAATGTCACTCCCCGAACACCAATTGTTATGGCCAATATGTAAATTTGGTGTCCAAAATTTTTTCCATGGTTCCAAATCCCCACTCCTGACTACCAAATGTTACCGTTTTCTGCCGCCCTTCCTACCCTTACCAAGGGGAGACTAAGCCCCTTGTTCTTTCTGGGCTGGCGTAACCGAGACTTGAAACGCCCCTCCTGGGCAAACGCAAGGTAGGGTTTCAGGACAAGTCTCGCACGTACCTAAATACGTGCGCCACCACGGAGGCGGGGAACCAAGTCTCGCACGAGCCACATGTAATTTGGGTACACTGAGCGGATTGCATACCACGTGGTCCGTGCAGTTACCGTTAGTATTGGAACCAGATTCGAGCGGTTCTATTCGTACCATGCTTATTCAATGCTGGAAGGGACGAGACGGTCGAATAAAGGAATAACAGGTTTATTTACACTTTTTACAATGTTTTGGTAGAGAGCAGAGACACAGGTCAGAACTTAAGCATTCTTATATAGAACCCAGACATGGGCCCGATCACACTCACAAAGGGGAAATGCAGGTAGGATGGTGTTCACGCGCTGCCTTGGTCGTCCAGGAACGGCTTCGCCGGGCGTGGCTCTCCACAGTCACAGCACGTCCCGCGAAGATGGCAAGCAGGTGGTGGAAGGGATTCTTGGAGCGCGTCTCTCAAACAAAGGGGCAGCAGGCAGGCGGTCTTCCACAGTGCGTTGAGTTACCGGCGCGCTATCACTCGCGTCACCCAATAGAGGCTCAGCCTCAAGCTCAATCGAGCGTCCACTTTGGTACGAGCGCTTATATTTAGTTCATGCGCATCTTCTCCCTTGTACAACACTCAACTCTAACGGAACTTAGTCAAGCGCCTCCCTTCACAGAACTGCACACCCCGAGCTCATAACTCTCAACTCTCAACAAAAGTTAGTGCAGCTCCCCTCTCACAGAACTGCTAACTCTCAACAGAACTCACAAGCTCACCTTTCCACTCGACTGCTCACACCCCGAGCTCATAACTCTCAACTCTCAACAAAACCCCGAGCTCATAACTCTCAACTCTCAACAAAACCCCGAGCTCATAACTGACTCTCACAGAACTTAGTGCAACTCCCTTTTCACAGAACTGCTGGTGGGGGCTTCGCGCAACGGGTTTTAATGCCACGCCCTTAGCCTTCTCGAATGTTCCAACCACACCCTGTGATGCAGTGCCACAGCCACTTCCTTTGAGCCCTGATTGGCGGCTCGCGCTTGCCGTCAGCTTCTCCGCCGCCCTCATTCGGTCTTGCCTTGATTTGCCAGACTGGCCTCGTGTTAATTCGCGCCAAAAAACCAAAGGCGGCATAAGGAGGCGTGAGGCCGCATAAGGCAAAGGCGGCGGCATAAGGCAATGAAGGACCTACTCTCATTATTCCACTCAACGCAAAACGAACACAGGAAAAGGACTATGCTCACAAATACTAAGAAATAACTGCACTATCGCGAGGCTACATGTTGTTGTGTGACTAAACTATGAGGGGGAAATTTAAACTTTATTGTATAAAACTCAAAACCGCAACAATATGAAATTGTGGTTTACATCTCCGAGCAGTGTCCCCCTCCCCGAATACATTACTGATGGTGCAGTCCCTGCATCGACCGCTCATCTTGGGCGGCTTATAAAGCTACCTGTAAGCGAGGAGGGATGTCATTTCTGCTGCTATGGGTCTCCAAGTTGGTAAGGATGCTAATGACATGCATATGTACTCGCAAATGTCTCTGCATTGCCTCAGCATTAATGAAGGTTGTCTGGGAATGCTTGCTAATTAGTGCTTTATAATTTTCTCTGTAGATGTGTTGCATTCAAGTGAATAAAAGTTCACTTTGGAGTCTTCGTGGACATCCTTGATTTCACCACAGTCCACGTGAAAAAATATTTAAAAAGCTGTTGTCCACATGAAAAAAGCAATGAAAAAAGCTGTTGTCCACATGAAAAAAGCAATGAAAAAAGCTGTTGTCCACATGAAAAAAGCAATGAAAAAAGCTGTTGTCCACATGAAAAAAGCAATGAAAAAAGCTGTTGTCCTTATGAGAAAAGCAATGAAAAAAGCTGCTGTCCATGTGAAAAAAGAAAGAAAAGCTGCTGTCCATGTGAAAAAAAGAAAGAAAAGCTGCTGGCCTTGTGAAAAAAACCAAAAAGCTGCTGCCATTGTGAAAAAAACTAAAAAGCTGCTGGCCTCATGAAAAAAAAAAAAAAAAAACCTGCCATCCTCATGAAAAAATGAAAGAAACTGCTGTCCATGTGAAAAAAAGAAATGAAAAAGCTTCTGGCCTCATGAAAAAAAAACAACAAAAACCTGCCATCCTCATGAAAAAATGAAAGAAGCTGCTGTCCATGTGAAAAAAAGAAATGAAAAAGCTTCTGGCCTCATGAAAAAACAACAACAAAAACCTGCCATCCTCATGAAAAAATGAAAGAAGCTGCTGTCCATGTGAAAAAAAGAAATGAAAAAGCTTCTGGCCTCATGAAAAAAAAACAAAAAAAACCTGCCATCCTCATGAAAAAATGAAAGAAGCTGCTGTCCATGTGAAAAAAAGAAATGAAAAAGCTTCTGGCCTCATGAAAAAACAACAACAAAAACCTGCCATCCTCATAAAAAAATGAAAAAGCTGCTGTCGATGTGAAAAAAGAAATGAAAAAGCTGCTGTCCTAAGGAAAAAAAAAAAAGAAGCTGCTGGCTTTGTGAAAAAAAACGAAAAAGCTGCTGCTCTCATTACAAAAAAAAGAAGCTGCTGCCCTCGTGAAAAAAACGAAAAAGCTGCTGGCCTCATGAAAAAAAAAAAAAACTGCCATCCTCATGAAAAAATGAAAAAAGCTGCTGCCCTCCTGAAAAAGCAATGAAAAAAGCTGCTGTCCATGTGAAAAAAAATGAAGAAAGTTGCTGGCCTTGTGAAAAAAAACAACGAAAAACGGTGGTGTCCTCGTGAAAAAACTCGAAAAAGCTGCTGCCCTAATGAAAAAACAACAACAAAAGAGCTGTTCGCCTCAGTGGAAAAAAATGAAAAAAGCTGCGGGCCTTGTGAAAAACAACAACAAAAAAGCTGCTATCCTCATGAAAAAAACGAAAAAGCTGCTGCCCTCCTTAAAAAACAAAGAAAAAGCTGCTGGCTGTGTGAAAAAAAAACAACAAAAAAGCTGCTGGCCTCGGGAAATTAAAAAAAAAAGCTGCTGGCCTTGGGAAAAACCAACAAAAAAGCTGCTATCCTCGTGAAAAAAATGAAAAACTGCTGCCCTCGTGAAATAAACAATGAAAATAGCTGCTGTCCATGTGAAAAATAGCAATGAAAAAAGCTGGTCTCCATGTGAAAAAATGAATGAAAAAAGCTGCTGCTCTCGTGAAAAACAAAACAAAAAGGCTGCTGGCCTCGAGAAAAAAATGAAAAAGCTGCTGTCGATGTGAAAAAAGAAATGAAAAAGCTGCTGTCCTAAGGAAAAAAAAAAAAGAAGCTGCTGGCTTTGTGAAAAAAAACGAAAAAGCTGCTGCTCTCATTACAAAAAAAAGAAGCTGCTGCCCTCGTGAAAAAAACGAAAAAGCTGCTGGCCTCATGAAAAAAAAAAAAAACTGCCATCCTCATGAAAAAATGAAAAAAGCTGCTGCCCTCCTGAAAAAGCAATGAAAAAAGCTGCTGTCCATGTGAAAAAAAATGAAGAAAGTTGCTGGCCTTGTGAAAAAAAACAACGAAAAACGGTGGTGTCCTCGTGAAAAAACTCGAAAAAGCTGCTGCCCTAATGAAAAAACAACAACAAAAGAGCTGTTCGCCTCAGTGGAAAAAAATGAAAAAAGCTGCGGGCCTTGTGAAAAACAACAACAAAAAAGCTGCTATCCTCATGAAAAAAACGAAAAAGCTGCTGCCCTCCTTAAAAAACAAAGAAAAAGCTGCTGGCTGTGTGAAAAAAAAACAACAAAAAAGCTGCTGGCCTCGGGAAATTAAAAAAAAAAGCTGCTGGCCTTGGGAAAAACCAACAAAAAAGCTGCTATCCTCGTGAAAAAAATGAAAAAATGCTGCCCTCATGAAATAAACAATGAAAATAGCTGCTGTCCATGTGAAAAATAGCAATGAAAAAAGCTGGTCTCCATGTGAAAAAATGAATGAAAAAAGCTGCTGCTCTCGTGAAAAACAAAACAAAAAGGCTGCTGGCCTCGAGAAAAAAATGAAAAAGCTGCTGGCCTTGTGGAAAAAACGAAAAAGCTGCTGCTCTCATGAAAAGAACAACAAAAAAGCTGCTGGCCTTGTGAAAAAAACCCTCCAAAAAGCTGCTGCCCTCGTGAAAAAAAACGAAAAAGCTGCTGGCCTCATGAAAAAACAACAACAAAAAGCTTCTGGTCTCATGGAAAAAACAAAAACAAAAAAACAAACGCTGCTGGCCTCGGGGGGAAAAAATGAAAAAAGCTGCTGGCCTTGTCAAAAAACAACAAAAAATCTTCTGCCCTCATGAAAAAACAATGAAAAAGCTGCTATCCTCGTGAAAAAAAACAAAACGAAAAAGCGGCTGTCCATGTGAAAAAAGAAATGAAAAAAGCTGATGGCCACGTGAAGAAAAAACAACAAAAAAGCTGCTGGCCTCGAGGAAAAAAATATCAAAAAAATACTTGCCTAGTGGAAAAAACAACAAAAAACTACTGCCCTTGTAAAAAAAAAAAGAAAAAAGCTGCTACCCTCGTGAAAAAAACCCAAAAAATCTGCTGCCATCATGAAAAAAACAATGGAAAAACCTGCTATCCTCGTGAAAAAGAAACAAATGAAAAAGCTGCTATCCTCATGAAAAAGCAATGAAAAAAGCTGCTGTCCATGTGAAAAAGAAATGAAAAAGCTGATGGTGAAGAAAAACAACAAAAAAGCTGCTGGCCTTGAGAATTAAAAAAAAAAAAAGCTGTTGGCCTTGTGAAAAAAAAGACAACAAAAGACTACTGCCATTGTGAAAAAAATGAAAAAAGCTACCACCCTCGTGAAAACAAAACAAAACAAGAAATCTGCTGCCCTCATGAAAAAACAATGAAAAAAGCTGCTACCCTCGTGAAAAAAATGAAAAAGCTGCTATCCTTGTGAGAAAAAAAGCTGCTATCCCCGTGGAAAAAAACAATGAAAAAAGGTGCTACCCTCGTGAAAAAAACTGAAAAAAGCTGCTGCCCTCATGAAAAAAACAATGAAAAAAGCTGTTATCCTTGTGAAAAAAGCTGCTAACCTCATGAAAAAAGCAATGAAAAAAGCTGCTACCCTCTTGAAAAAAACTGAAAAAAGCTGCTGCCCTCATGAAAAAAACAATGAAAAAAGCTGTTATCCTTGTGAAAAAAGCTGCTAACCTCATGAAAAAAGCAATGAAAAAAGCTGCTACCCTCTTGAAAAAAACTGAAAAAAGCTGCTGCCCTCATGAAAAAAACAATGAAAAAAGCTGTTATCCTTGTGAAAAAAGCTGCTACCCTCTTGAAAAAAACCAAAAATCTGCTGCCCTCATGAAAAAAACAATGAAAAAAGCTGTTATCCTCATGAAAAAAACAATGAAAAAAGGTGCTACCCTCGTGAAAAAAACTGAAAAAAGCTGCTGCCCTCATGAAAAAAACAATGAAAAAAGCTGTTATCCTTGTGAAAAAAGCTGCTACCCTCTTGAAAAAAACCAAAAATCTGCTGCCCTCATGAAAAAAACAATGAAAAAAGCTGTTATCCTCATGAAAAAAACAATGAAAAAAGGTGCTACCCTCGTGAAAAAAACTGAAAAAAGCTGCTGCCCTCATGAAAAAAACAATGAAAAAAGCTGTTATCCTTGTGAAAAAAACAATGAAAAAAGCTGCTACCCTCGTGAAAAAATGAAAAAAGCTGCTACCCTCGTGAAAAAAACCCCAAAAATCTGCTGCCATCATGAAAAAAACAATGAAAAAACCTGCTATCCTCGTGAAAAAGAAACAAATGAAAAAGCTGCTATCCTCATGAAAAAAGCAATGAAAAAAGCTGCTGTCCATGTGAAAAAAGAAATGAAAAAAGCTGATGGTGAAGAAAAACAACAAAAAAGCTGCTGGCCTTGAGAATTAAAAAAAAAAAAGCTGTTGGCCTTGTGAAAAAAAAGACAACAAAAGACTACTGCCATTGTGAAAAAAATGAAAAAAGCTGCCACCCTCATGAAAACAAAACAAAACAAGAAATCTGCTGCCCTCATGAAAAAACAATGAAAAAAGCTGCTACCCTCGTGAAAAAAATGAAAAAGCTGCTATCCTTGTGAGAAAAAAAGCTGCTATCCCCGTGGAAAAAAACAATGAAAAAAGGTGCTACCCTCGTGAAAAAAACTGAAAAAAGCTGCTACCCCCGTGAAAAAAACCCAAAAATCTGCTGCCCTCATGAAAAAAACAATGAAAAAAGCTGTTATCCTTGTGAAAAAAGCTGCTAACCTCATGAAAAAAGCAATGAAAAAAGCTGCTACCCTCTTGAAAAAAACCAAAAATCTGCTGCCCTCATGAAAAAAACAATGAAAAAAGCTGTTATCCTCATGAAAAAAACAATGAAAAAAGCTGCTACCCTCGTGAAAAAATGAAAAAAGCTGCTACCCTCGTGAAAAAAAATACAACAAAAAACTACTGCCATTGTGAAAAAAACAAAAAAATCTGCTGCCCTCGTAAAAAAAATACAACAAAAAACTACTGCCATTGTGAAAAAAATGAAAAAAGCTGCTACCCTCATAAAAAAACAAAAAATCTGCTGCCCTCGTGAAAAAAACAATGAAAAAAGCTGCTATCCTTGTGAAAATAGCTGCTAACCTCATGAAAAAAAACAATGAAAAAAGCTTCTACCCTCGTGAAAAAATAAAAAATATCTGCTGCCCTAGTGAAAAAAAACAATGAAAATGTTGTTATCCTTGTGAAAAAAGCTGCTAACCTCATGAAAAAAAAACAATGAAAAAAGCTGCTACCCTCGTGAAAAAAATGAAAAAAAGCTGCTACCCTCATGAAAAAAAACAATGAAAAAAGCTTCTACCCTCGTGAAAAAATAAAAATATCTGCTGCCCTAGTGAAAAAAAACAATGAAAAAGTTGTTATCCTTGTGAAAAAAGCTGCTACCCTCGTGAAAAAAATGAAAAAAAGCTGCTACCCTCATGAAAAAAAACAATGAAAAAAGCTTCTACCCTCGTGAAAAAATAAAAATATCTGCTGCCCTAGTGAAAAAAAACAATGAAAAAGTTGTTATCCTTGTGAAAAAAGCTGCTAACCTCATGGGAAAAAACAATGAAAAAAGCTGCTACCCTCGTGAAAAAATAAAAAATATCTGCTGCCCTAGTGAAAAAAAGAATGAAAAAGTTGTTATCCTTGTGAAAAAAGCTGCTAACCTCATGAAAAAAAACAATGAAAAAGCTGCTACCCTCGTGAAAAAAATGAAAAAAAGCTGCTACCCTCGTGAAAAAAAAACAATGAAAAAAGCTGCTACCCTCGTGTGCACTTATCTATCAGATTTGGATGCATCTTTCTCAGCAGAAATGCATCACTTTGCTGAATTTGTTGTGGGTAAGGAGAAGGAAACAGCTTCTGACCTCAATTGCCTCATTTTAATGCCCAGACTGTGATTTCCAAATGTTTAAATCACAGTCAAGACATTTAATGCAGTACGAACACGTAGTAACATTGTAAATTGTTTTTTAAATGCAGATTGGGCATTTATATTATGGTTGTTGATTTGAATGCAGTTAGGTGGCTAAATAAATTAATATAAGCGATTAGTGTGAATGTCAATGAAAAATTTTTTTTTTTTAATTTTCTCTGGTTTAAAAGGGTGTTGTAGCAGAATGTTTAAAGATCTGCTAATGCAGTAATGCAGTTAAGATTTTTTTTTCCTCCCACTAAGTCTCAAGATTGTTGGGGTGGGGAGGTCGACCACTCTAATGTCCCAAGAGCAGTTAAACTTAAATTTGGCTGTGGTCACCAAACGATCCTGAATGACATCAAATAAGGAAATGGGGCCATTTGGCCCATCCTTGCCGTGGTGCACTCCCACGTTACCTTTTGCTGCAGTTTTAAACATTAATGTTCTTGATGGTTCACCAAAGTCTAAATAATCCTCATCTTGATCGGGTGACCCAACCTTCACATATCCATGTCTATTTCCTTTCCTGCAATCTGTGCGAAAGTTTTAAACCTATTTAGAGACTAAAATAAAGATTTTGAAGTTTTCTGGGATTTAAAAAACAATATTTCTCACGAATCCAGCAACGTCTGACCGTGTCATGTGAGTTTGGGGAGGATTTATGGAGAGTTTCGTATACTATTTTCGTTATGGTTTGTGCTGTCCAAGACTCAGCGATGCGCAAAGTGCTGATCCCCGCCATGGTACAAATAATGAAATAAGTTTTTGCCAAGAAGTGTCTCGTCGGGGTCTCTGGGCCAGTCGCAGCTTGTCTCGCAGCCGGAGTAGCAGTGCACTGGATACCTGTCCGAGGAGAGCGCGCACCGACACCGAACGATCTCTTCGCATGCACAATGCGCTCACACATCCATTAAGCTGCCAAGCGCTGTCCCTAAATCCCGCCGCTTATCCATCCGCTCGCTGAAGGCCAGAAGCTGAAAAAACATATCTCCATGGAACATTTCAAGAGTTTGTTGCCCATAGGTTTATAAAGACCGTGCGTCGCGGACACCACAATCAACCAGTAGGCTGTATGGAATGTTTACAAACAAAAAGTAAACAACCATAAATAAAGGACATCAGACCAAAATGCTCTATTTTGTCAATAAACACCAATAATTGTAAATCGCACACACATTCCATGAATCCTGCCGAGTTTACATTCAGAATGGACCAGGACAACACCCCAAACCCTCTCCTCCCAACTACAACTCAGTATATTATATACGCCAGCAAGGCTTCCCCAGAGACCCCGTGCTCCAGCCGCTGCCCGCCCACAGGGCTTTGTGGGCGCACGGAGACCCCGCGATGCCCGCCCACAGGGATTTGTGGGCGCACTGAGACCCTGCGCTGCCCGCCCACAGGACTTTGTGGGCGCACGGAGACCCCGCGATGCCCGCCCACAGGGCTTTGTGGGTGCACGGAGACCCCGCGATGCCCGCCCACAGGGATTTGTGGGCGCACTGAGACCCTGCGCTGCCCGCCCACAGGACTTTGTGGGCGCACGGAGACCCTGCGATGCCCGCCCACAGGGCTTTGTGGGTGCACGGAGACCCCGCAATGCCCCCCCCCCCCCCCACAGGGTTACCTGGGTGTACTGAGACCCTGTGCTGCCCGCCCACAGGGCTTTGTGGGCACACAGAGACCCTGCGCTGCCCGCCCACAGGGCTTTGTGGTTGTACTGAGACTCCGCGATGCCCACCCACAGGGCTTTGTGGGTACACAGAGACCCTGCAATGCCCACCCAAAGAGCTTTGTGGTTGCACGGAGACCCTGCGCTGCCCGCCCACAGGGCTTTGTGGGCACATGGAGACCCCGCGCTGCCCGCTCACAGGGCTTTGTGGGCGCACAGAGACCCTGCGCTGCCCGCCCACAGGGCTTTGTGGGCGCACGGAGACCCCGCGATTCCCGCCCACAGGGCTTTGTGGGTGCACGGAGACCCCGCAATGCCCCCCCCCCCACAGGGTTACCTGGGTGTACTGAGACCCCGTGATGCCCGCGCACAGGGCTTCCTGGGTGTACAGAGACCCCGCGATGCCTGCCCACAGGGCTTCCCTGGTGTACGGAGACCCCACGATGCCCGCCCACAGGGCTTCCCGGGTGTACGGAGACCCCGCGATGCCCACCCACAGGGCTTACTGGGTGTACGGAGACCCCGCGATGCCCACCCACAGGGCTTTGTGGGCACACAGAGACCCCGCAATGCCCACCCACAGGGTTTTGTGGGGGCACGGAGACCCTGCGCTGCCTGCCCACATGGCTTTGTGGGCGCATGGAGACCCTGCGCTGCCCACTCACATGGCTTTGTGGGCACACAGAGACCCTGCGCTGCCCACCCACAGGGCTTTGTGGGCGTACGGAGACCCCGCGATGTCCGCCCACAGGGCTTTTTGGGCGCACGGAGACCCCGCGCTGCCCACCCACAGGGCTTTGTGGGTGCAGGGAGACCCTGCGATGCCCACCCATATGGCTTTGTGGGCGCACGGAGACCCCGCGATGCCCACCCACAGGGCTTTGTGGGCGCACGGAGACCTCGCGATGCCCACCCACAGGGCTTCCTGGGTGTATGGAGACCCCGTGATGCCCGCCCACAGGGCTTCCCGGGTGTACGGAGACCCCGCGATGCCCGCCCACAGGGCTTCCCGGGTGTACGGAGACCCCGCTATGCCCGCCCACAGGGCTTCCTGGGTGTATGGAGACCCCGCGATTCCCGCCCACAGGGCTTTGTGGACGCACGGAGACCCCGCGATGCCCGCACACAGGGATTCCTGGGTGTACGGAGACCCCGCGATGCTCGCCCACAGGGCTTCCCGGGTGTATGGAGACAACGCGATGCCCGCCCACAGGGCTTCCTGGGTGTACGGAGACCCCGCGCTGCCCACCCGAATGATTGAGACTGTGTGCTGTCTGTCCGCACTCTCCGCAGGCATCAGCAAAAGTGTGCTGGGTGTGGTGCATGACAGCACCATGTTTCTAAGCTGTAAGTCATGAGGGCCAAATGAGTGCTCGATCGAGTTTAGTTGTCTGTATACCCTACCTGCATAAGAGTCTACACTAGTCCTCACCTCGGTCTTCTTTATGTCAGGTCAAATCCTACAGATCACCTGTTATTACCTCTCAAAGTATTATACATATATATATATATATATATATATATATATATATATATATATATATATATATATATATATATATATATATATATATATAATATACAGTACATACATACATACATACATACTATATATATATATATATATATATATATATATTATATATATATATATATATATATATATATATATATATATATATATATATAATATACAGTATAAACGCCAATGTCTCTGTGGATTTGTTCCTTAGGCACGGCCACATCTTTTAAGTTACAAACGCCAAATTTGCTGTACAAATACAATTTACGTGGGGGTAACATCGAATATGTGGCCAAGGCCTTACGTGTGAGTGTGTGGGGGGGGGGGGGGAGGGAGGAAGGGAGGGGTGTAGAAATCCTACATATATATATATATACATATATATGTGTGTGTGTGTACCATGTTGCGCCATCTGGTGGTGGTGGGGGGAGGATATTCCAACTTTCTTTTTTACGTGGTCAACACTGAAGTTAAAGCACTCTATGCACGGGTAAATTTGTCCTCCTTTCTTTCTCCACTCACCCCTTCCTCCCCGCCCCTCCTCCCCACCCCCCCCCCCCACCCCCCAAAAATGGAGGGCCTTGACAGAGCCCCCTCGTGGAGATGCATATACAGTATATCTCTCCCGCTCCCCTCCTCACCATTCTCCTCCCTCCCACAAATATCGGTGTGGTTAACAGGATAAATCCCGGTGTGTTTAATAGTATAAATCTCGGTGTGGTTAACAGTATAAATATTCGGTGTGGTTAATAGTACTAATCTCGGTGTGGTTAACAGTATAAATCTCGGTGTGTTTAATAGTATAAATCTCGGTGTGGTTATCAGTACAAATCTCGGTGTGGTTATTAGTACATATCTTGGTGTGGTTATCAGTGCAAACCCGATATGATTATCCGTACAAATCTCGGTGTGGTTATCGATATAAATATCAGTGTGGTTATGAATATAAACCTCGCTGTGGTTATTAGTACATATCTTGGTGTGGTTATCAGTGCAAACCCGATATGATTATCCGTACAAATCTCGGTGTGGTTATCGATATAAATATCAGTGTGGTTATGAATATAAACCTCGCTGTGGTTATTAGTACATATCTTGGTGTGGTTATCAGTGCAGACCCGATATGATTATCCGTACAAATCTCGGTGTGGTTATCAATATAAATATCGGTGTGGTTATCAACGTAAATGTCGGTGTGGTTATCAATATAAATGTTGGTGTGGTTATCAACATAAATGTCAGTGTGTTTATCAATATAAATCTCAGTGTGGTTATCATTATAAATGTCGGTGTTGTTACCATTATAAATCTTGGTGTGGTTATAAATATATATATCTTGGTGTGGTTAACAGAACAAATCTCAGTGTGGTTATCAAGATAAATCTCAGTGTGGTTAACAGTCCAAATATCGATGTGGTTATCAGTACATATATCGGTGTGGTTACCAGTAGAAAAGGTGATAGCAATGCAGTGTTTTCAGGAACAACATCAAAGTGGACAAAAAGCCAGCCATGATGGTCGCCATAAATACGTCACGGTGTATTGTGACGTCAAGAAGATCGTCTATCAGGCAAACCAAAGTAATGGGTATATAAAATAAAGCATGAATGGTAATATATAATAAAGCATGAAAGATAATATCAGATAAAGCATGAATGATAATATAAGAAAGAAGCATGAATGATAATATAAAATAAAGCATGAATGATAATCTAAAATAAAGCATGAATGATCATATTAAATAAAGCATGAATGATAATCTAAAATAAAGCATGAATGATCATATTAAATAAAGCATGAATGATAATCTAAAATAAAGCATGAATGATAATATGAAATAAAGCATGAATGATAATATTGTTACGGTTTTCTGCCGCCCTTCCTACCCTTACCAAGGGGAGATTAAGCCCCTTGTTGTTTCTGGGCCGGCGTAACCGAGACTTGAAATGCCCCTCCCGGGCAAACGCAAGATAGGGTTTCGGGACAAGTCTCGCACGTACAGAAAAAACGTGCGCCGCCACGGAAGCGGGGAACCAAGCCTCGCACGAGCCATGTGTAATTTGGGTACCACGAGCGGATTGCGTACCACATGGTCCATGCAGTTACCGTTAATATTGGAACCCGATTAGAGCGGTTCTATTCGTACCACACTTAGTCAATGATGGAAAACACGAGACGGTCGAATAAAGGAAGAACACTATTTAATTATTATTTACACAATTATGTACAAGTCGGTAGCAGAAGACACAGAGCAGAACTTAAGCAGTCTTATATAAATCCCAGACACGGGCCCGATCACACTCATAAAGGGGAAATGCAGGTAGGATGGTGTTCACGCGCTGCCTTGGTCGTCCAGGAACGGCTTCGCCCAGCATGGCTCTCCCCGGTCCCAGCACGTCCCGGGATGAAGGCAAGCAGGCGGTGGAAGGACCCTTGTAGCGCATCTCTCGAACGAAGGGCAGATGAGGCAGGCGGTCTCCAACAGCGCGTTGAGTTACCGGCGCGCTATCACTCACGTAACCCAATAGAGGCTCAACTCAAGCTCAACCGAGCGTCACTTTGGTAGGAGCCCTTATACTTAGTTCACGCGCGTCTTTTCTCCGAACTCGTAACTCTCATCAATACTCAGTCAAGCACCTCCCTTCGCAGAACTGCAAGCTCACCTCTAAACAGAAGGACTCCTGGTGGGGGCTTCGTGCAATGGGTTTTATTGCCACACCCTGAGCCCTCTCGAATGCTCCAACCACACCCTGTGACGCAATGCCGCAGCCACTCCCTTTGAGCCCTGATTGGCGGCTCGCGCTTACCATCAGCCTCTCCGCCGCCCTCATTCGGTCCCTGCTCGATTTGCCAGGCCTGCCTCGTGTTACTTTGCGCCAAAAAGCCAAAGGCAGCACAAGAAGGCGTAAGGCGGCATAAGGCAACGGAGGCGGAATAAGGCAATAAAGGAACCTACTCTCATTATTCTACTCAACGCAAAACTAACACAGGAAAAGGACTATACTCACAAATACGAAGAAATAACTGCACTATCGGGAGGCTACATGTTGTTGTGTGACTAAACTATGAGGGGGAAATTTAACCTTTATTGTACAAAACTCAAGACCGCAACACTACCCCTCTCCCTCGTCAGACTCGTCCCCGAGTCGAACCCAACAAAAATGGAATGACCAGTTTTGAGAATGATCTGGAAAATTACTTTTACTTTTACCTGTGACATGTAGATGTGGTTCCCCATAACATTTACTCTAACCCGTGTGTGCGACAGTTTTAAAACACTAAATATGTCCCCCCCCCCCCCCCCCTATTGCATTGAGTAGCTATCTAACAGAATCATGCCCACAATTAACCGAGTGGTTAATTTGTCAAACTAAACATATAGCTGGAGGGCAGCATTTTATATACAAGCACAAAAAACTTAACCTTATTTACAGTTCTTATTTACAGTCTTAACCTTATTTACATTTACAGTTCTATTTTAAAACACTAAATATGTCCCCCCCCCCCCCCCCCCCTATTGCATTGAGTAGCTATCTAACAGAATCACGCCCACAATTAACCGAATCTGGAATTTGTCAAACTAAACATATAGCTGGAGAGCAGAATTTTATATACAAGCACAAAAAACTTAACCTTATTTACAGTTCTATGACCCAGGATCTGTCCTTTTTGGAAAGAAGATTGGAGGGTAGAGAAAGGACAGCAAAACCACAAAAACACACTCAAAAATTCATCGCACTTGCTGCTTGCTTCTTGCATCTTGCTTCTTGCTTCTTCTGTGTGCATACATCAAACCGGCTAGCCCCCGGACCGGCATACAGGCCAATCCTGCTCTTCAGGGCTAACTAAACTTACAAATCTTCTCATCCCTAGCACACCATAATAAAAATGCACAACAAATGCATTCATTTGATTTCTCTGCCAGGCAGGGCCAACCCTATGTGGTCTGACTGCGTGACATTCATGCCACTCAAAACAAGTGGTCCTAAGATGTGTGAAAGTATTGATCTTTACTTGTAATTGGTTGAGATTGGTGAGTGAACAGGTGGTTCAGAGAATGTCAGGAATTTGGACCTCGGAAACACGAAGATAAGCAAAACCTGGAGATCTCTTGTTCACCTTGTCATGGCTCTGGGCTAGAGCACATTCCTAGGCTTTCACTATTGTGAAGCAAATGTAGGATTGGAGAAAGTCCCAGCAGGAGGGGATGGTTGTCAACGCCTGGGGGGGCGAGCTGGTGCCGGTGAGGCGAGCATGGATGACCGAGTAACGTTTGCGGAGAAGGGATTAAAATTAGCGCAGGGAGGATTAACACGGCTGTGCCCATAAAAACGTGAACATTTCTTGGACTTGTCAGACTTGTCACCAGAAGCTTTGACCTAGGGACGGAACGGAACCCTGTGAACAGCGCTGCGCAGAGGACCGGCCAACGAAGAAGAACCATCGACTTGAATTCGTTTAGTTATTATAGTTCCTTATTATTTTGAAACAAGTGACTTATTAATTATAATAAATCCTTATTTGTAAATCTGTCTCAGTCACTGGAGTCTCCTGAGTCTTCTCAACATTCTCCTACAGATGCAAGGTGAATTTGCAGTAAGGTGCTGCACAGCAGAGTTGTAAGGCCACAAGAACTGTGGTCCATAATGTGTGTAGTGCAGCAAAGTGTTTGTGGCAGCAAGATGCTGCACAGGTGCAGCAAAGTTACACAAAAGGGATATGGCAGCAAAGTGCTGCACTGTTTGGCTGCATGGTGTAGCAAAGTGCAGCAGGGGTGCTGCACAGGTCGATGGTGCTGCACAGTTCCACCTCCAGAATGGTCCTAGGGTGGGGGGAGAGACAAAGCATGACCAGCAAAGCAGAAAGGGCGCAAAGATACACAGCAAAACAAGGTAATGCAGTGTGAGGGCGCGGAAGAGCGAGCAGAGCAGACTCGTCCCTAGACGTCCCCCAACGTCGGCTTACACTACCCCAACCCTTCCTTGTATTTACAAATTCGTCTCTACGTATTGTCTCACATATCCCCCTCTAACTCCGAATTAGTCTCCCAATCCCACCCAGGAAGGAAGGAATGAACAACCACAATGTCTCATTACTTCATGATGCGTCTTACACTCAGACAGTTCACTTGGGCTTGGTGTGGAGCTTCGTCCTCCTTGGTGAATGGCTGTGGATGGCGCGAAGGGATTTCTCATCATAACTACACCACTGACTTTTACTTTTAACCTACCTGGGTTGTACCCTGCCAATTGGCCATCTTTAAACTATGTGGTTCTAAAAACCGAATTCCCATTGTCCACTCTGCGGTGCCCTTGAAATATGGGTCTCACTCCCACAAATTTTCACTCTGTGCCCTTTTTTTTTTCTTTTTTTCTTTTTGTATACAACATCGAGGCTCGTGAAAAAGCTAACATTAATCACACAAAAAGTCAAACCGACACACAAAACACAAAAAATAAGGGGAGCGGCAGACAAGATGGGGAGAGAGGGGGAAGGACACAAACACAACATTTGCGAGCAGGGACAACGGGATAAATGTGGGAGGGGGAGGGCTTTGGGGGAGGTGGGAGAGGTATAAAACATATGAACACTGCAAGGACTTCCAGGAAAGAAGTTGGAATTTCCCCAAAAAAAAAAAAAAGTATCTGGGGTGAATTAGCGGGGGTAGAAAAGATCAAGGTTTTGGATGGGGGAAGATACGCGATGGTGGTGAACAGCTGTTTTAAAGACCTGGAGGGAGGAGTGGGATTGAAGGAAGTGGAGGAGTTTGTTCCAGAGGCGGGAGAAAAGGGGAATGAAAGAGTGAAGGTGAGCAGAGATCCTAGATTTTGGCAGTTTAACCATAAGAGGGTTGCAGGCAGATCTTGTGCGACGTGAAGGAATATTGGGGGGACAGAGCACAGAGAGAGCTGGGGGAGCAAGGCCGGAGAGGAGTCGGAAGAAGACAGAAAGACCACCAACCTGCCTGCGGTGAGTGAGTGAAAGGCCCTCGGAGTTAACTTCATCGCAGGAGATTCCAATGATTCTGTAAGCTTTGGTTTCAACAGCGTGAAGCCGAGCTAGGTGTGAGGCAGGATCACCAGCCAAGAGGGGGGAACAGTATTCCATTGAGCTGTGGATGAAAGCCTTGTATGTGGTGAGGAGCTCAGGTGTGCCAAGGAAGGACTTCGCACGACGGAGGATGCCCAGTCGGCGACTGGCTTTGGAGGCCAGCTTGGAAATTTGGTTTTCCCAAGAAAGATCATGGCAGATAGTGAGACCCAAAAGCTTGAGCAACAGAACTTCTTGGAGAGGATTGTTGAGAAAGTAGATGGGAGGGTTTTCCAGTCGGTCCTTTCAGAGAGACATTGTAAGAGTGTGCGATTTGTCAGGATTGAAAGACATGTTCCACTTGTTTGACCAGTCTGTGATTTTTTCCAGGTCTGCAGAGAGTGAGGAGGCTGCAGACTGCCGATCTGAGGGATGAGGAATGGAGCGGCAGATAGTGGAGTCATCAGCAAAGAGATAGAGAGGATTTTCCAGAGAGTCGCAGAGATCATTGATGAAGACCAGAAATAGCACAGGGCCCAGAACACTACCTTGGGGAACTCCAGCCCGAACAGGAAGGGGAGATGAGAGAAATCCATTCAGGGCCACACTTTGCCTTCGACCAGAGTGGAAGTCCGCAAGCCATGAGTGGAGATTTCCATGAATACCATAGGAGGAGAGTTTGGTGAGCAGAGCTGGGTGCCAGACCGTATCGAAGGCACGTGATATGTCAAGTGAAACAGCTCTGATTTCCTGTTTGGCATGGAGGACCTCCATCCATTCTTGAGACAGCAGAAGCAACATGTCCAGAGTAGATTGACCTTGTCTGAATCCAACTTGATGGTCAGAGATCAAGCCATTGGAAAAGAGGAAGGATTTGATAGTAGATGATAAATGTTGTTCCTGGGACACCCCCAATTCTCCATTCACTTGCATGTAAATTTTCCTTTC